>NC_136983.1:23493796-23658796 GCF_032717465.1 Coenobita brevimanus
AAACGCAGTGTGTCCAGGCATCTCGAAATGAATAGATCCTGAGTTTGGTTCTCTCTTGTATTTTGTTTTTCTCTTGGAGGGAACTGTTATTGTTATGACTCCATATTATAATTACAAATCATAATAGACAATTAGATAAATAGATAGATAAATAGACAGATAGACAGCTCTATGCGAGCCTGGGAATGGGAAATGAGCTTGCAAGTTACACTGAGGAAAAGCTGACGACAGATTACGAAGTAGCCAGTCACGAGATGATGCAGTTAGTTGTCAGCAATTCACCAGGTGAACAAAGCCTTGTTGACCATACACACACATACACACATACTCTCACACAGGCTTCTAGAACTTTCCAGCCACAGGGAACACACGTGGTACGACTCCTGTTTCACCAGAATTTAGGAAAGAGAGCTCAGAAGGAGAGAGGCCATAGAAGCGGCAGGGAGTGGCAAGAAAGGCTTAGCAAGTTGGAAGAGAGAGAGAGAGAGAGATAGGGAGATAGCTAGCGGGACTCTACTTTATACTTCGCTCTGTGTGAGAGACTTGTTAAATATTTCCAAGACAAATAAAAATAGTCCCATACTATTCTTTACCTCTCCTTGTCATTGAATGACAAATGGGAAAGAAGATTATTTACTTACATAGCTACTCAAGTATAACAACCGCTCGTCCACAAGTCTAATATATGTAACTTCTCTACAAGTAACTACAAAGGACATACAAAGTCTTTTATGACATTTGGTAGCAGCGAAAAGAACGCACCTCGTCTTCGAATCAACAGTGAATTTCTACAAAAACAGGCGACATTCTACAAGATTAACTTCAGTTCTACAGTGAACCAACTACAACCATCTACAATCAACTACAAGTAACAACTCTATGAGTCGTCTGTATAATCTTCTACACCCACCTACAAGTAACGGCAGTCTTCATCCCACAACGAGTAAATCACAAGAGAAAAGGACCGAGAATACATTGACAAAGAAAATACAAAACAAACAAACGAAGAGTGAGACACGACTCATAACTCATAACCACCAGACCTCACCCTCCTCTCTCTGCTACATCCACCCAACCCCCAACGCTGATGCAGGAGTGAAGAGGTCAAGACGACGAAGCAAATACCAAGTCCATATTCACAACTCATCTTACTCATCTTCACTCAAGTTACTCATCGCTACTCATTTACTCACCACAGCTACCAGTGTGGGAAGCTGACATCACCATGTGCTGAGATGACATCACAACGTGAGTCTGCCATGCCAAGCAACGTGTGACTGACACCAGGCACCTCTCACCCACTAGTCATTATTCACATAGCTCCTACTCATACTCATTTATTTTCAATGTTAAGTTGGAAATTCGCCGTTCTATGCTGAGGTTTGCCTGGGACAGCTGTTAACCGCCGCAAGCACCAGGCCATGGAATTTCCTGAGTAATATCGTCCAGCAACACAGCACTAGAATAATCAAGATTTCTTCAGTCAAACCTGCATTTTTCTTCCGAGATCGACTTTTGTATCGACACACCTCTACGATCTGTATCAAGTGGGTAAAATTATACTTACTCATTTCTTCTCATTGCTAAAATTAGCTATATTCAACTTTTTTTTACTTATTTCCATATATACACTTATACACTCACTATCTATCATTTATTTCAACTTATTTAATCATCTATTTTGTTAGGACATAAATAAACAAGAGGCGTATTTCATAACACCATATCTTAATGACAGGAATATTTTCACCACCACTCACGTTAATACCAGATGACACACAATTTGCCACAACAACAGACTCACAATTAAGAGAGCACCAAGGCAACACACCAGATGACACACAATTTGCCACAACAACAGACTCACAATTAAGAGAGTCCCAAGGCAACCCACCCCTTGTACAAACCTCACCACACACTAAAGATCAAGAAACAAATACGGCAGTTTCAGATGATGAGTGGGAAACCCCCTCTGACGTAGCAAGTGCAGACTTTGTCGCTGACTTGCACACGTATGCCAATATACTTAACAGAGTTCACCGGTCCGGTCGTACATATTCCACCATTCCCTCACACAACGATAAACACGTCCAAGTTGAATTAACAGAGCAACCAGTGAAAATGAATCAAGAAACAAATACTGCTGATCTAACAACCACACCTCAAGTGTTTGTGTATCACGAGGTTAGAACTGCCCCAAAATTCTCTGGCACAGACAAAGATCGCATTGATGTCATTTCATTAGTCAGTCAGTGCGAACAAATGTTCATCAAGCACCACATACTAGATGAACAAGAGAAAATTGCTATTTTTTCATCTTGCATAAGCCAGGAAAGATGTCCAGCGAGCAATTTGCTTCGCTCAGACAAGCTCCATAGAGCTAGGACATACGATGAATTTACAACTGAATTTTTGAAGAAATTTTCTGGAGGTATGAACTTCTTTGCCAGGTATAATTCCAGAATTACATAAAATTGTAGATCTTGTAAGGGAGCACACTACAAACCATGTGCTCAGTGAAATAACTGCTGATGTCTCCACAATCAAAAGAACATTGTTAGTTACTTTGGAAAATTCAAATTGGATAACAGATGATGGAAAGATGTCCCCAGACCTCGTCGTGGACATCATTGGTTATGTAGCTGCCTTGTGTAAATTACCTGATAGGACCCTTAAGATCGCCAAGACGATCGCGTACACCCCAGGAATGTGCTTGCTAGACTTAATGAACGAGGTAGAGATGCAGTGCAGTAAAGCAGGTATGGTCGACACACATGCACATTCTGGTAGAATGAGGGTACCTGAGACAGTATCAGCTGTGAAAACATATACACTGACCCCAAACAGAGAACAAAATCGATCGCGACCAGAAAGCAGGCAAACCAAACAACCAAACATGACAAGGCCTCGATCCCAGACGCTGTGCTACAGGCAGCTTCATAAGTTTTCGCGCAGCCCGAGCAGGTCTCGTGCCATAAACAACACTTCTTATGGGAAATCACATCGTAGGTCACAGTCAAGGGATAGGTCCATTCTCTGTCATTATTGTGCAAAACCAGGACACACAAGGTATGAATGCTTTATCAAGGCAAAAGAGGACAAACAAAAGACACAAGGATTTGGTCCTTACTGTAGGCATCATAGATACCAAGGGCACTGGACCAGTGATTGCAAAGAAGAAAAAATTGTGTCTGTGTTCAAATCAGGGAAAGACCAAGTCATGACAAAAAACGAACAAACGTAAAGAAAAACAAGTCTAAACTTCACATAGGAGGCATGTTGGGAAATGAGTGTATCTTGATACCAGCTGTATGTGAGGATCAAAATGTTTCCTTATTTTTAGATACAGGCTCTCCAGTGAACTTAATAACACATGAAGAACTAAATAGAATTCTTAAAAATAAAAAGAAAGTAACTTTTCTGGATGAAGCTGATTTAGATTTATACACAGTAGATGGACAAGAAATTACAGTGAAAGGTATGATAAGATTAAATACCAGTTTCACAGAGACTACAAGACCATTCTCTGCATTTTTCTATATCGTTGAAAACTTAGCAATTAAAGCTCATATGTTACTGGGCTTAAGATCCATGAGAGCTGAGAACATAACCATACTCCCACAAATGAATGGAATAGACTTTGACAATGAATTCATAGAGGAAATAACTTAAGAGCCCTCACCGATTGGTAGAAGAGAGCCAAAAAGAATTGGTAATATTAAAGACCTAAACAAACATACACAAACAGATGAGTGTATAGGTCCACTCCCACCACCAACCCCATCGTCCAGAATTAGTGACCCAGATAACAGTACTGGTTTATCAATTTTTCCAGCCCATCTCACTAATGATTTAGTTATACCACCTAATTCATACATGAAGGTTACCATAAAGAGCAAATTACGGAATAGTACTGTTCTTGTCTTAGAAGGATTATGTAAAGTAAAGGGATTGTCAGTAGAAAACGCATTATGTCATACGAACGACGAAGGGCAAACTCAGATATTCATAATTAATCACATGAATAGGGAAGTTCAGTTGAAAAAGGGAACTTGCATAGTTAATATTGAAAAATGTCCCGCCCCTGTGAAGGAAATAGTTATAGCTGGAGTGACAAGTGAGATAAAATCAACGGATAGAGAAAGAACAAAAGAGAATTTAATTCACTCAGGTGAATTTGATGAAGAAAATGATTTGTTAACCCTGCTGGAAACACACAGGGACACCGTAGCATTGCCCGGAGAACAATTAGGGTGTACTAACTTGATTAATCACATGATTAATGTGCACCCAGAAACACCACCAATTTTCGTACCTGCTTACCACATACCACACTCCCAACGTACACTTGCAAATCCGTATGTCGGTGAAATGTTAAAATTTGGAATTATTGAGCCTTCAGTCTCCCCGTGGAATGCCCCCTTATTCTTCGTGCCCAAACGAAATGGAGAAATGCGTGCGGTAGTAGATTACCGTAAACTAAATAATCTCACAATCCCAGACAGATTTCCCATGCCATTGCTAAGCGACGTTCTACAGAATATTGGTCCTGAGAATAATATATTCTCGACCATCGATCTCCTAAACGGCTATTATCAGATTCCGGTATCGAAGGAGTCACGTAAATACACTGCCTTTTCAACAAACAGAGGCCATTATCAATATACAAGAATGCCAATGGGACTGAGGACAGCCCCAGGCACATTCCAGCGTCTTATGAATTACGTATTGTCCGGCATTTTAGGACAGGGAATTTTTGTTTATCTTGACGATATTATAATCGCAACGAAGAATATTAAGGATCATCCCAGGAAATTAGACTTACTCTTACAAAAGCTTAGTGATGCTGGTTTAAAAATTAAACTTTCTAAATGCAAATTTTGCTTTAAGGAAATAAATTTCTTAGGCCACAAATTAAGTTCTGATGGTACTCACACCACTGATGACAAAATACAGGCAGTGAGAGATTTTCCTGAACCCACTACGACTGACGAAGTTAGACAATTTTTAGGTCTGGCTGGGTACTATAGGTCATTCGTACCACAGTTCTCTCATATAGTCTTTCCTCTATTCCAATTACTCAAAAAAGATGCTGTATTCCAATGGGAAGAAGAACAAAAAAGGGCATTTAACAATCTACAAATTAAACTAACAAATGCACCTTGTTTAGCATATCCAGATTACACAAAATCATTTCTTATTTGTACAGACGCATCAGTTAAAGGATTAGGGGCTGTACTGATGCAGGAAGATAAAAGAGGAAAAAATCAACCAATTGCATTTGCCAGCAGACAAACAAGAGGTGCAGAGAAAAATTCTTGCACTACAGACTTAGAGGCACTTGCAGTGGTTTTTGCATTACAAAAGTTTCGAGATTTGGTATATGGTTACGAAATCCACTTATTCACCGACCATAAACCACTGGTGGGTATGTTTAAAGAAAAACTCCTTTCTGGGAGGAGAGCAAGATGGAAATGTACAGTTGAAAACTACAATGTACAAATTCATTATATACAAGGTAAAATGAACATAGTAGCTGACGCATTATCTAGGAACCCGAACACAATTCAGGTCGCGGCGTTAGATCTCAAAGGAAATATCCCAAACCACGAGGATATCGCAAAGGCACAAAGACTTGACCCAATATGGTCTAAAGTTATATACAAGTTAGAAAGTGGAGATGACATACAATTACCCAAACTGCATGACCCACTTGAACAATTCACAATGGTCAATAATACATTATACAAAATTAACTCTAAACAACCAAAACGCCAAAGAAATACTAACCAGTTGGTAGTACCTAATGACATGATGCCCCAAGTATTACGATTGATACACGACAGCCCACATGCCGGACATCCTGGAAAGGATAAGACATTCAACCAAGCCCAGCTGTTATATTACTGGCCTTCATTACGAAAAGATATAAACAATCATATAGACAGATGCGAATCATGTGCGAAACACAAAGGATACCCAATCACACCTGCACCGATGGGTAATTACCCTGTACCACATCAACCATGGGACGTTGTCGCTGTTGATTTACTCAAGATGCTATTATCATACAATAATAACCTATACTTATTCGTAGCAACGGATCATTTTTCCCGTTATGTCATTTTAGCTCCAATTAAAGATAAGACAGCAGAGACAGTAGCAAAGGCAATAACAGATAATGTAATATGTCGCTTTACTACCCCAAAGGTACTAATAAGTGATAATGGAGGAGAATTTAATTCTGAGATCTTACAAGAAATATGTAAACAATACAACATCAAAAAGGTTAACGTTTTAGCCTATCACCCAGCATCGAATGGGTTGGTAGAGAGACAAAATAAAAAGTATTAAATGTGCTACGACACATTCTCAGTGAAAATTATGCAAGCTGGGATGATTGGATTCCCAGAGTAGAAGCCTCAATATGGCACAGATAAAAAATTACCATATGAGCTCCTAGAAGGTGACAGCATGCCTATATACAATTACGATGAACTCTAAACTCCGTTTACGTGAATTCCAGGACCTTCACAAAAGAGTCAAAAAACAATTAACGATGTCCAAGGAAGAAATGACGGAAGCATTTAACAAGAAGGCAAGAGATTCACCTATCAGCTTAGGAGACATTGTTTACGGTATCATTCATACGAGAGACAATAAATTATCCCCAAAATTTGAGGGCCCATACAGAGTAATATAACATAAAAGCAAACAAAGTTTTAATTATGTCACTTTCAGGTGGTGAGGAGAAACAAGTTCATATTGACCATTTAAAACGAGTTTCAAGGGAATTATCCCATAATTATTCAGCCTCGGATACAACCGAACAGGCGAACGTACCTCAAGAAACCAAGCAAGAAAACAACAATGATTACAAAAAGAAATTAAGGTCATATACCAAACAATCGAACATAGGTGCAACTGTTCCAATCAAATCTACAGTACATCATTTACGAGAATTAAATATCGATTTAAACTCCTTCTATACATGAAATAACAATCAACCGTAACGCACATCATCACTATCATCGACCACAGCATGACCATATTAGGAAATTAATAGATTTTTTTTTTTTTCGGTGGGTTACGATGAAGGGACTTATGCTATGGATTCTCCTCTACATAGCAAGAGGATATGCGCACTTAGACCCCCAACACATAGTACGACAAGGATGCCTCACAGCTCCAACGGCCACGACTACAATCGTTAAGGACGTCATGAGTACTGAAATAACTCTAGATTACTTGTATGAATTGCCTACTTATCTAGACAGGCTTGCAACGCCGATGCGAACTCTGGATTTCATGATAGGAAATTATGTTTCACAAGCACATAACACCAAGGAAGTGAATGAAATGGTAAAGTTAGTGAAATGGAAACTAGAACAGGCAAAGTCAACTATGCTCATCATGATCCAAGATCTCCCATCTTATGGAACGGAGGTACTGAGCGACAGGAACATCACACGTACTCGCCAAAAGCGCGGTTTGTTCGACCTGGGTGGCGCAGTTCTTGGAAACATCTTTGGATTGGCTACAGAGGATGACCTTAAAGAAATAAAAAACAAATTTAATAAGATAGCTCAGGTACTAACATACCAATATAAATTCATCACAGGACAGAACTCAGCAATGAAGACAATTGTGAAAAATCTGAAAAAAGCAGAAAACATAGCTCTCGAGAGTGTAGATAAAATAAATGAAATGGAAGGAAACATTACACTTTTCCAACACTTCTCCATCATCACAGAACATATTGACACGATTCTACTACAATTAGAGAATACTAGAGATCGTTTCAGGGCGCTTATGCAAGGAATTTCGAATGCTGGTGATGGCAAGATCACAATTGACTTACTCCCAGTTCATGAGCTACGTCAGATAGTTAGTCAAGGCATACATAAACATAAATTGAAGCCGTTGTTCCGCAGTAGGGAATTCATGCAATATTACCCATATTTAGAAGCAACACTAACACCAACATCAGTAGTAGTTCATGTACCATTCATCACTGAAGACCTGTTCACAGTATACCAAATACACCCCTTCCCCTATAAAAATAACAACACTTTGGTCATCATCAACATCAACACAGACACCAAACTCATCATGGTCTCCAAGAGACGGGACACTGTCACTTTCACAAGTGAATCAACGATTGAACGAAAGTGCCGCACATCCTTACATGCTGTTCATCTTTGTCCTGCGTACATTTTCACGTTTCAGCCTACTGATACAGTCCCTTGTGAAATGGCTATCATCAGAAATGACAATATTCATCATCATTGCAACTTCACTTTTGCTCCAGATAAGCTTGTACACCATCAACGCATTGGACACTCACAGTTTTTTTATTTCCCTCATAACACATCAGTTTACAGTGTCTGTCCAGATATACCACCATCTCATACATCAGCATCAGGATTATACATAGCACCAGACTACTGTGCGGTATTTACACCAGCCATGTCTACTTTATCCACCATCAATCACTACGCCATTCTCAATCATACACACAAACATTTCCACCCACTGCCTGATATGAACTTAAACATGAGCACAAGTATTAAGTTGACTTCACTTAAGTTTGAAACTATGCAACTGATCAATGAAACAATGAAGCCCTGGGAAGATTTGAGTTTGAGTATGTTCAACCCATATTATGTGTATAGCCCACCACCTACTGTCTTTATAATCTTCTGCATTGTATTTGCAGTACTGCTGCTCGCAATGCACAGAATGCATGCAAGAATTGCTAATTTGGAGTCATTATTTAGTGGGGGGAGAGTTAACATCCAAGTTAACCCCCCTGAATGAAGTGTACATATTTGTATATAGTATTAATTATATATAATATAAGAAAAAAAAAAGTATACAAAGAAGAATGACCCATGTATGGCATACCAGTACCATTATCTTTAAATGAAATATTAATAACTCTTACCATAATCTTAATTTTAAACTATTTTTTTTTTCTTTCATGTATGCATTTCACTACAATAACCCAAGTACATACTGTATTACAGTTAAATAATTTACTTTTAATGCATTTATTCAAATATGTATACAACTTGTTTAAAGTGTAATATTTGTCGGAAATTTAGGAATAATTCCTCCCATTTTTTATTTTTTAGTTGGTGATGGGCAGTCGTATTTTGGAAGTATAATGTATTATACGTAACCCAGGGTGATGGGTATATAGGATTACGTATATTTATACTATGGTTCATAATTTAGTCTTTTTCCCAGCCATGGATGGAATGTGCACATATGCATTTTTAGTTATTTGATTGGTGGATCACCTCTGTTCTTCTCTCCAGAGGTCTAAGTTTTAGTCTCGGCTAGGCCTCGGTCAATTATGAGTCTCGAGACCTCAGTTGCTCGGGCTCTCGCCCACGCTCTCAGTCCTAATTCATTGAGTCTTAGTCTCAGATGATCTCGAGTCGAGTCAGGGGCAGTCCCAGTCATGCCTTAGTCACGCTTGGAAGCAGTCTAACCACTCTTGTGGTATTGAGAGAGAATTCAGTTGGGACAGACTGGACTGATTAATTAATTTACGACAGTGCTTCCTCCTAGATGGGAATGAACATTATCAATTCACTTTAATTTATAAATAGTGTAAATAGCAATGCTTACGTAAAAAGTACGTATTTGGTCCAGGCTGTAACCTCCAGTAATCCGCCAAGCACTAGCAACAAGCAACATCTTCAACAACTCCGACCATATGGCAACAACCTACAAGCCTCTCCATTGCTACTCTTAAGCTAAGTAACTAAATGACCCTTAGTGGCGAAAGACTGGGCGAATAATATTTCACCAGGGTTTCCAGCTTTTATTTGAGGATCCTTAAATAGATCGTTTAGTTGCTTAGTAGGGAACACAACCTACACGTCATTACGATCCAGGTGAGTCCTGGGAGTAAGACATATATATCCGGACAAATTATGTAGTGTTGTAGGCCTATTTTTGTCTTGTTTAGTGCAAGTGATTAGCCAGTTAAATATTTACGACACTACCGGGGGTATATTCTAAATTTTTCTATTTTTCCCCCACAAAGTGGTCCTTCGAACCGGATCAAACAAGGGTTCAAGTTCTTTTTCCTGAACTTCTAGGACAGTCAGCGCATTAGGCTCCATCTTCGTCTTAAATTTCTGTTCTGGCCAAAGATCTTTATTATTCAACCATTCCGGACCATGAAACCAGGAGTCACTATTTATAAATTTATCATAAGTTAGGCCTCTAGTTAACAAATCAGCTGGGTTATCTTTAGTTGTGAGATGGAGATAATAACAGTCAGGATCAGCATCTCTCATATCTTGTACTCGATTTTTGACATACAAGATGTTACTTTTATTGTTCACTACCCATTGAAGGCCTACTTCACTGTCTGACCATATATAGGTGGTATTAATCTTTATATTACTTAAGGTCTTCCTGATATACACCCCAAAATGGACTGCTACATACATGGCTGTTAGTTCTAACTGAGGTAAAGTTTTACCTTTTAGAGGAGCTACTCTTGCCTTAGAAGATAAAATTATAGGAACTTCCTCATAATTACTGATGTAAGCAACTACTCCATAAGCCTTGGGTGAAGCATCACAAAACAGATGTAAATCATAGGAAGAACCTTCTTTTCCCACCATTCTCGGAAATTTAACACTTGCTAGGTTGTTGCATTCTTTTGAGAGGGTTTCCCAACTCTCCAGCAAGTCTGTAGGTAAAGGGTCATCCCAGCCTAATTTTCTGGTCCATGTTTGTTGAATTAGAAATTTTAAAGAAATAGTTAGGGGAGAAATTAGTCCTAGGGGATCAAAAATTTTACTAATGTTACTTAATAAAGATCTTTTGCTATCAACTGTATCCCACTCTACCTTTTTTACATTAAGGACATCAATGTCTGGATCCCACCACAATCCTAATATTTTATTACAGACTTCAGAATCAGAATTTATTTCAGTGGAGTTAGATGTCCACTCCTGCAATGGCATGTTAGACTCTTGCATAATCTTGTTGGCTATCAGATGAAATTTCTTTAGATCCTCCTCAGTATTTACAGTCCCCTGAAGATTGTCCATATATAGCGAATCTTTAATTTGGTTAGCCACTTCTATATTTTCTTTTTGCTGCTCTAAGTGATAATTTAGCGTCATTTGCAACAAGAAGGGTGAGCTAGTGGCTCCAAAAAGGACTGATTTAAATCTGTAAGTTACCAGAGAACTGTTATCATCATGAGGATTACTTGGCCACAAAAATCTGGTGAAATCCCTGTCTTCTTCTTGAAGTCCTATCCGTAAAAAAGCTTTGCTGATGTCTGCTGTAAAGGCATATTCATTAGTTCTGAATTTTAGCAGCACATCTAATAGATTTTTGGTTAGAGTTGGACCAGTGTACAAACAATCGTTCAAGCTGTTAGAGTGGGAGCCTAATTTGGCACTACAATCAAATACTATTCGCACAGGTGTAGTCTTACTGTGTCTCATTACTGCCAAATGAGGAATATAATGAGTATTTTGTCCAACCTGTGCCTGCTTAACTTCCTCGATAAACCCCTTTTCTAAATGACTCGATTAACTGATCATATTTATCTAGTAAATCTCCTTCACCTTTAAGTCTCTTTAAATTTGAATTTAGGCGATTAAGAGCTAATTTATAATTTGTGGGCAAACTAGGTCGACTGACTTTCCAAGGAAGTTTTACCCAATATTGGTCATCATAGTACTGAAGAGTCTTTTTATAATTTTCAAGCACAAAAGCTTCTTCGTGAGTTACCTGTTCAGGTTTAATGCCAATGCTATCCATTTTCCACAAATTGGAAATGTCAAGCTCTTTTGAATTTAGTGAGGGCTGCAAGCATATATTCGTTACCATAGCAACCTGAATTGCTTTCCTTGTACTTGCAAAGTTGTCAGGAATATTGCCATATACAACTAATCCTCCTTGTACTTTTAGGAAATTTATGCCCTTGAATTTAATGAGACCATAAACTAATTTAGGATAGAAATCAGCACCAATAAGGAGATCTATTTTATCTATGTAATCAGTCAAACCAGGATCAGATACTTTAATTTGTTGATCTTTCAAATAGGTCAAACACTTCTCTAGACCATCTGTTCTTATGTTGTTAGGTAAGGCGTCTCTAACCACAGCCTCTAGTCTAGTGTACTTCCTGCCAGCTTTAACAGTAATCTTAATTAGCTGATATTCTCTTCTCTGATCTTCACTAATGAAGCCGGACAGCTGTAAATTAATCGTACCACTAGGCCTTAATTTAAGCTTGTTTACTAGGTCCTGAGAAATGAATGTCCTCTGTGATCCTTGGTCATAAAGAACTTTTGCTTTAATTTGAGATTTATTCTTAATAATATGAACAGCTCCAACCGGTAAAGCAGTTGAGATGGTATGTTGATTTGTTGGAGTGACTGAGCAAATTTGTGAATTAAGTGTATTCAGCTTATCACACAAGACATTGTGATGAAACCCCTTTTTACAAAGGTCACATCTTTTCAAACTGAAG
The DNA here is from genome assembly GCF_032717465.1 of Coenobita brevimanus. Lineage (NCBI taxonomy): Eukaryota > Metazoa > Arthropoda > Malacostraca > Decapoda > Coenobitidae > Coenobita > Coenobita brevimanus. Next base: position 23,506,317 of record NC_136983.1, read on the forward strand.
TTACATTGATCAGTCTTGTGCCTACAAGTACATCTACCACACCGTCCTATCTGTTTGAGTCTTTCTACACGAGTAGAACGACCTGAATACGCCTCACATCTCTTGGACAGATGTGCTCCATCACACAAAATACACTTCAGCTGCTGAGCTGGCTGCTGACTAGCCGATGCAGAGGTTTGTGACTGAGCATTCTTGGGAGATGTGGGTGAAGATACTTGTTCTGAAGTGTGGTAAATCTTAGGAATTGATTTAGGAGATAATTTGACTTTATCAGGCTTCTCTTTAGTTAAAGCACCTTTAGTACTGGAATCTGATTTAGCTTCAGGCCCTTTGGACTCTAAATGATTAATAACTTTTAATAATGAGTCCCTAATTTCCTGTAGCTGGGGATAATCTTCGTTTGTTACATGCTGCATTCTCTCAATAGTTTTACTGGGTAACTTTTTCATTACTAGTGGAGAGATAAGCCAACTGGAACTACTTAAATCACACCCCATTTTTTCCAATTACCTAAGGGTGCATTCTAGATTAGCCCTAAATTCGGCCAAGGAATTACAAGTATGAATAGGAGTTTTAAGGTGTAGCAGTCGCATTGCAAGTTCGTGCTGATTTCTCTTAGGATTATCAAAAGTTGCCTTAAGTAGCTGCAATGCACTGCTATATCCATCACTTTCTATACTGAAACCATCGATGAGTTTCTTCACGTCACCTTTTAACACTCCTCTTAAATAATTTAATTTGTCTACTGGACTAAGATCTTTTGTGGAATCAATACTGGCAACAAATTGATCCCAGAAGGAATTCCAATTAGCCGAAGTGCCATCAAACTCGGGTAGTTTAAGTGTGGGCAGCTTCGACTCAGCCCTTGGACAAGTTAAATGGATAGACTCACTTTTCAGTGAGGAATTAATTTGAGCTATTAGTAGGTAAATTCTCTCTTCTTCGTTAGTCTTAGCTATAAAAATTTCATTAAATTCATCATCGTCCTTTGTGGCTTCCAATAAAGAATCATAAAGTGTTCCCATGACAGTCAGCTGGTTCTGTAATTGCTGGCTCCAGGCCTTAAGTTTAGTGTAGTCTTTGTCAGAGGATTGGAATTCATCATTTACTTTACCACTGAGAGTGGTGACATAGGCCTTATGGCCTGCAATCCTCCTTGACAAGGACATACTGAACCAAGTCTGAAAATCAAAATTAATAGAATCACTAAATGTAGCCTACAGCAATGAAACCACTAGAATTAAATTAACTAAATGTACATAGAAGAATTCAGCATCAAACAGCAATTCTAAGAATGATATATAAATCTGAACAACTCAATTAATAGTACAATTAAATTTAAATTACAAATTAAAGCCTTCTAGGGGTTACTACAAAATTAATCCATATTTAGTTTGTGTTAGCAACCCACTGATCATAATGAAATTTAATAGCTCCTCGCACCTTGGCCCAAATTCTACGTCTTCCTTCCCAAGTAGGGTGAATTTGGTCCATGACTCGTACCTCCAGAGGATAGGTCTTACCACCAAGCAAAATAATTTTCCCTTTTAGTTCCTTGGTTATTTTCTTACTAACCGCGTTCATGATCTTATTGTAAACAATGGGATCCACATATCAAGGATGATTATGTGGATATTCCCTCTTTTCTACAGTGCATATCACACATTTAGCACCTGCACCTTCTATAGCCTCATTAATTTGTAGTAGTGTAGCCACTAAGTCCTGCACGTCAGTTGACTCATTAATATCGTTTCCCTCCAACATGACTATAACCAAATTATAGCCAGGTCTAAGTACTTCTGCAAATTCCTTGTACTCAAAAAACTTGTCTGCTCTGGCACCCCCTACTCTGATCATCTTCATGGCCACCAAGGGCCATGGTGAAGGCACAGACATCAAGGTGTCACAGGTGACCAGAGAGTGGCCTATATAAGCCACCCGATAATAATTTAATTCCAGAGCAGTCGCCATGTTGGAGTGTTAACAATCCGGTTCGAAGGTCCACTTTGTGGGGGAAAAATTAGAAAAATTTAGAATATACCCCCGGTAGTGTCGTACATATTTAACTGGCTAATCACTTGCACTAAACAAGACAAAAATAGGCCTACAACACTACATAAATTGTCCGGATATATATGTCTTACTCCCAGGACTCACCTGGATCGTAATGACGTGTAGGTTGTGTTCCCTACTAAGCAACTAAACGATCTATTTAAGGATCCTCAAATAAAAGCTGGAAACCCTGGTGAAATATTATTCGCCCAGTCTTTCGCCACTAAGGGTCATTTAGTTACTTAGCTTAAGAGTAGCAATGGAGAGGCTTGTAGGTTGTTGCCATATGGTCGGAGTTGTTGAAGATGTTGCTTGTTGCTAGTGCTTGGCGGATTACTGGAGGTTACAGCCTGGACCAAATACGTACTTTTTACATAAGCATTACTATTTACACTATTTATAAATTAATGAGGCTATAGAAGGGAACACAACCTACACGTCATTACGATCCAGGTGAGTCCTGGGAGTAAGACATATATATCCGGACAAATTATGTAGTGTTGTAGGCCTATTTTTGTCTTGTTTAGTGCAAGTGATTAGCCAGTTAAATATTTACGACACTACCGGGGGTATATTCTAAATTTTTCTAATTTTCCCCCGACAATATTACTGAATAATCACTATTTACTATGAATATTATATGTATACAATATTCATACAATTATGTTACTTTTACAATATTATGTATTTCACTTAATTAGCTTATAAGTTCATTATAATGTGTATATAATATGTATTAATATGTTATGACTATTAAATGTCGATGGTACGCCATTTTAGCGTGACCGAGCATATGTTAGGACTCCGAATTATAATTACAAATCATAATAGACAAACAGATAAATAGATAGATAAATTGACAGATAGACAGCTCTATGCGAGCCTGGGAATGGGAAATGAGCTTGCAAGTTACACTGAGGAAAAGCTGACAACAGATTACGAAGTAGCCAGTCAGGAGATGATGCAGTTAGTTGTCAGCAATTCACCAGGTGAACAAAGCTTTGTTGACCATACACACACATACACACATACTTACACACAGGCTTCTAGAACTTTCCAACCACAGGGAACACACGTGATACGAATCCTGTTTCACCAGAATTTAGGAAAGAGAGCTCAGAAGGAGAGAGGCCATAGAAGCGGCAGGGAGTGGCAAGAAAGGCTTAGCAAGTTGGAAGAGAGAGAGAGAGAGAGAGAGAGAGAGAGAGAGAGATAGGGAGATAGCTATCGGGACTCTACTTTATACTTCGCTCTGTGTGAGAGACTTGTTAAATATTTCCAAGACAAATGAAAATAGTCCCATACTATTCTTTACCTCTCCTTGTCACTGAATGACAAATGGGAAAGAAGATTATCTACTTACAAAGCTACTCAAGTATAACAACCGCTCGTCCACAAGTCTAATATATATAACTTCTCTACAAGTAACTACAAAAGAGTTACAAAGTCTTTTATGACATTATTGCGGGCTCATGGCCTTGGCTCCTTCTTCCTCGCATAAAATATATATATATATGTGTGTGTGTGTGTGTGTGTGTGTGTGTGTGTGTTTGTGTATATGGAGCCTATGTTGGAAGAGGGGGGAGAGAAGTGTAGATGAGATGTGGGAGGATGTGAACAAAGTTTTGCATGAGACTGCTGAATGTACGATTGGAAGGAGACATAGATTCAGGAGAAAGAAATGGATATCAGAGGAAACGTGGGATATGATAAAAAAGAGAGGTGAGGCTAAATTGAGGAGTGAGATGCAATGCATTGATGAACGAGAGATTGAATTAGCAAGAGCTGCGTACTGGAGTTTGAATTCAGAAGTAAGAAGGTTAGCTAGGAGAGAGAAAAGAAGATGTGTGGATGAAAAGGTTGCGGAGACTGAAATCTTAATAAACAAAAATGATGGACAGAGTCAAAGAATAGCATATGAATCGATTAGAGAACTGAGTGGTAATGCAGGTAAATGCAAGGAAATACCAGTTAGAGACAGGGAAGGAAATTTATTGACCAAAGATGGAGATATTAAAAATAGATGGAAAGAGCATTTTGAGACAGTTCTTAATAGACCAGTACCACCAGAAGAGGATATACCGTCTGCTCAGGAAGATTTAAATATAGAAACAGGAGAGTTGAGGCTTGCAGAAGTGGAGAAAGCAGTAAAACAGTTAAAGAATAATAAGGCACCAGGGGAGGATGGTTTATTTCCGGAAATGTTTAAAGTGGAGGGGGATAGATTAATAATGATCTTGACCAAGCTATTCAATAAGATATGGGTGACGGGGTTACTACCATCAGTTTGGAAGAATGGTGTAATTGTTAAAGTTCCGAAGAAGGGAGACCTGAGTGAATGTGGTATTTGGAGGGGAATCTCTTTGTCACCGATAGCTTTGAAAGTTTTCAGTAGAGTGTTGTTAAATAGGTTGGAGCCGGTGGTTGAGGGTATTCTGAGGGATGAACAGGCTGGTTTTAGAAAGGGACATGGTTGCAATGATCAGATCTTTATAGTTAGGCATTTGATGCAGCAAGTTAATGAAATGAGAGTACCGTTAAGTATTTGTTTTGTTGATTTTGAAAAGGCTTTTGATAGTGTTTCGAGAGAGACTATGGGGAAGACCATGAGACATTATGGAATACCAGAGGAGTTTGTGAGGGTCATTATGAACATGCATGAGGACACATTTTATAAAGTGATGGTTGATGGTTGTCTGAGTTATTCGTTTGAAGTCAAGTCCGGAGTAATTCAAGGTGGTGTTCTATCGCCTTTACTATTTATATTGGTCATTGATTACATTATGAAACGTGTTGGAACAGAAACCGGTGCAGGTATACTTTGGGGAGAGGACAGGAAACTTTTGGATTTAGATTATGCAGATGATATAGTTTTGATTTGTGATGGGCCAGAAGAGATGCAAAGAGTGTTGGACTGTTTGGTGAGTGAAGGTCGCAAGGTGGGTTTGGTTATTAATTGTGGAAAAACTGAAATAATTAATATGAATATGGAAAATGCGCAGGAGGTATGGAGGTATGGTTGTAAAGCAAGTTGATAGGTTTAAATATTTAGGTACTTATTTAGCCAAGGATGGTTCTTTGAACTTTGAATTTGAGGAAAGGTTAAAGAAGGCTAATCAGGCAATGGGAATGCTTAAAAATATTTGGAATAATAACAATTTTTCTGTGCATACAAAAATCAAACTTTATAAGGTAATGGTTAGGAGTATCTTAATTTATGGACACGAGTCTTGGTACAGCACAGTGACTATGGAAAATAAATTCTTGGTGTTTGAAAAAAAAAGCACTTAGAAGAATATTAGGAGTTAAGTGGTGGGAAAGGATACCAAATAGTAGAATTAGAGAAATAACGGGAGTGCAGCCGGTCGATGAATATGTTAGGTTCTCACGATGGAAGTGGCTAGGACATGTGTGTAGGAGACAGGGAATAGTACGAGGTACACCAGGGTGGGTGGCACTTGGTAGGAGAGGTAGAGGAAGGCCAAAAGAGACGTGGGTGAGGACAATGAGACGGGAAGCTGGAGATGAGTGTTGGGGAGATCTTGAGGAGTTAGCACAAGATAGGATGTGGTGGTGTGAGTTCATCGAGGCCCTAGGCATCCCCGAGGGTGCCACAGGAAATGATTGATTGATTGATATATATGTGTGTGTGTGTGTTTGTGTATATGGAGCCCATGTGGTACAGTGGTAGAGTGTGCATTTCGTAGAGGGGTGAACCAGGGTTCGCGCCCCGCCAAGGACATGTGTTCTCCCGGCCACGTACTGCATTGGCGGACATAATGGGTGATGTGTTTGAACCAGTGTCGCTTACTATAAAGTATGCTTGCACCCAATCAGCTTGCACGGGCCGATTACACTTGGTTCACAGACTACACACACTATAATACCGGTATCATCATCATCAGCTATAACTAGTCCACTGCTGAACAAAGGCCTCCCCGAACCTTTTCCACGAATTCCTTGACTGAGCCAATCTTTGCCACGTTTTCCCTGCAAATTTCTCTATCTTATCCCTCCATCTCCTGTCTGGCCATTTTTTGCCATGCTTACATTCTCTTGGTGTCCAGTCAGTAAGCCTCTTGCTCCATCGGTTATCCCTTATTCTTGCTATATGGCCTGCCCACCTCCATTTCTGTTCCTTTATAACCTCCACAATATCTTTGACTTTAGTCTGCTTTCTCACCCAAGTTGGCCTTTTCCTGTCTCTTAAAGATATTCCCAACATTGACCTTTCCATTGCTCTCTGAGAACGGATTAGTTTATTTTCCATTGATTTTGTCAGTTTCCAGGTCTCACAACCATACGTCATAGCTGGAATTATGCATTCGTTATATAGTGTTCGTTTCATACAAACTGGCAAGCTACTTTTCATAATGTCTCTATGTTTACCGAAAGCTTTCCATCCAATTGTAATGCATCTTTTTATTTCGCTATCATGATCTTTCGTTAATTTTAGTACTTGTCCCAAGTAGTTGTACTCCTCAACTTCTTCAAGAATTTCATCGCTTATTCTGATGACGCTCTTTGGTATTTGTGGATTAAACATTACTTTAGTTTTAATTCGGTTCATCTTCAGTCCTACTTTCAGACTTTCTCTGTTCAGGTCATTTAACATATCTTGCAATGCCTCCGCTGTTTCTGAGATTAGGACAATGTCATCTGCAAATCTTAAATGGTTTAGCTTCTCTCCATCAATGTTCACTCCTTTGTTTTCCCAGTCTAGCTTTCTGAAAATACTTTCTATGCATGCTGTAAATAATTTTGGTGAAATTGTATCTACCTGATGCACGTCCTTCTCAATCTTATTTTTTTCTGAGTCCTTATGTAATTTAACTGCAGCAGTTCCCTCTTTATATATGTTTTCTAGCAGGTTTACAATGTTCTCATTCACTCCTTCTTCTCACCTTTTCTTAATCGACAAACCTAAGCACAGTGGTTTATTATATTCAATAGTTTTCTTAATTAGCTGGTTCATTGTATGTAGATGATCAATGGTCGAATACCCGCTTCGGAATCCTGCCTGTTCAAGAGGTTGGTTTTCTTCCAAAATTGTTGTTATTCTGTTCGTAAGGACTTTAGTGAAGAGTTTGTAAATGACTGATAATAAGCTAATGGGTCGATAGTTACTAAGATCTTTTGAGTCGCCTTTTTTGTAGAGTAAAATAACTATTGTATTACACCATGTTTTGGGAATTTTCTTCTGTTTAATGTAGTGGGTAAATAAGTGAGCAAGCCTGTTTTGTACTTCTACTCTGGCATCCAAAAGTAAATCTGTTACTATTCCATCTTCTCCCGGAGCCTTCCCTCTTTTCATATTTTTAAGACAAATATTTACTTCGTCTAGTGTATTTCACTTGTGTCAACTGAAAAGTTAGCTATTGGTACTACTGTCTTTGATCCATACAGTTCTTTGTAAAATTCTTCAACTCTTCTCACCATCTTATCTCTGCATTTAATGATTTCACCGTTTTTTTCTTTCAGTGATGTCATTTGTTGTTTTCCTAGTGCCATTTTGCTTCGGACCTGTTTCAGACTTTTTCCATTTTTGATGATTTCTTTGATCTGATCCATGTTTCTCTTTTATTTTCTTCTCCTTGTCTTTTGATGATAAGTTTATTTAATTCTGCTCGTTCTATTTCGTCTTTCTTTGTTTTTACTTTCCTTTTCTTTCATTTTTTCATAAGTTCGAGTGTCTCTTCTGAATACCTCTTGGCTTTGGTTGTATTAGGTTTTCCTACTACCTCTGCTGATTCTCTTAGCACTTTTGTTAGTCTGTCATTCGGCTCATCAATGTCACATTCAGCATTACTTAGAGCCTGAAATCTGTTCCTTACTTCCAACTGAGAGGCTGCTTTGTTTTCATTTACTGTTATTGGGCATATCTTTTTATCTTTAATCATCTTCTTTCTTTCATTTCTGAATTTGAATCTGGCTGTGTAACCCACCATTCTATGATTACTTCCTATATTTACTTTGTTGATTACTGACATTTGTGATCGTGTTATTCTTATCTGCTATAAAGAAGTTGATTTCATTCTTTGTGTCTCCATTTGGGCTTCTCCAGGTCCACTTTCTTCCTGTTATTTTGTGGAAGAATGTGTTCATTATTCTCATGTTAAACATTTCAGCAAAATTTACCAGCATTTCTCCTCCTTCATTCCTTTCTCCCACTCCAAATTTCCCCATACATGCTTCTCCATTTTTCGACTTCTCAGCTTTTGCATTGAAGTATCCCATGAGTATATATATATATATATATATATATATATATATATATATATATATATATATATATATATATATATATATATAATCAATCACTTTTTGTGGCACCCCACGGGATGCATAAGGCCTTGATGAACTCTCTCCACCAATATTTGTCTCTTGCCATCTCCTTCAGGTTCCACCAACACTCCTCTCCTGCTTCTCTTTTCATTGTCCTCAACCAGGTTTCCCGCGGCCTACCTCTACCTCTTCTTCCTCTAGCAGTCCACTCTGGCACATCCTGTATTAAACTGCCTTTTTTTCTGTATAGGTGCCCCAGCCACTTCCAGCGAGATAGTCTAACATATTCATTAACTGGTTCCACTCTCGTAATATCCCTTACTCTTTCATTTGTAACTCTGTCTTGCCTCTTTACCCTAAGAATCCTTCTCAGTATTTTATTCTCAAATCCTAATACTTTCTGATCTGTTGCAATTGTACTGTACCATGACTCATGCCCATAAATTAAAATTGGTCTAACCATGGATTTGTAAATTTTCCAAACAGATTTCAACATTCCAACAGCTCGCCCAGCCTGTCTAATCCTCTCCTCAATTTTATTGTTTAATGATCCATTAGATGATACAATCTTTCCCAGATATTTAAAGCTTTCTACATTCTTCACCACATTAAATCCAATTACACAATCAATTTGGTTCTCCATGCTCATATAAATAATTTCAGTCTTTCCACAATTTATTACCAATCCCACTTTTTCTCCTTCCTCCACCAGACAATCAAGCACCCTCTGCATCTCGTAAATACTTTCGCAAATCAGTGCAATATCATCAGCATAGTCCAAATCCATCAGCTTCTTATTTTCTTTGCAGTTAATTCCTGCACCTGTTCTCTTACAACTTTTCTCAAATCATAATCCATAACCAAAACAAACAGCAATGGCGAAAGAACTCCTCCTTGAATCACTCCTGACCTAACTTCAAATGGATCACTCAAAGAATCACCCACCGTTACCTTACAAAAAATACCTTCATGCACGCATCTAATAATGTTTACAAACTTTTCTGGTATACCAGAGAAGCTCATAATTTTCAACATAGCTCCACGTGAAACATTATCAAACGCCTTTTCGAAATCCGCAAAACACATACTAAGTGGCATTTTCATCTCATTAGCGTGTTGCATTAGACGCCTTACAATAAAAATCTGATCATTACAACCTCAATCCTTTCTAAGTCCCGCTTGTTCTTCTTTTAAAATTTCATCAATTACTGGCTCTGTTCTGTTCAACAAGATTTTGGAAAAGACTTTTGCAACTACAGGTGTCAAAGTTATCCCCTCCAATTGCCACACACACTTAAATCTTTTTTTTTTTTGGTATTTTTTTAATCTCTCCATTTTTCCACTCTTCTGGAATTCCACCATTATTCCAAGCCACATTAAAAAGTTTCAAAAGCACATTCATCAACTCATCATTTTCCGCCTTAAGCATTTCAGGAAATATTCCATCCTCTCCTGGGGCCTTAAAATTCTTTAACTCCTTTATAGATTTTGCTACCTCTTCCAAAGTTATATTCCCTGTTTCTATCTGCAAATCTCTCTCGGCTGGCAAAATGTCCTCTTCAGCTGGGATTGGTCTATTTAGAACAGATTCAAATTGCTCTTTCCACCTTCCTTTTATATTCAAATCTTTAGTCATCAAATTACCATTTCTATCTCGTACAGGTATTTACTTCCTTCTCTTTTCAGTCCCAGTTAACTCCTTTATGGCCTGATACGCTGCTCTTGTGCTCTGACCGTCATTATTACTTCATTTAATTTTTGTCTCTATTGCCTTTTCATCAAATTGCCTCCTCTCATCACGTCTAACGAGTCTTTTTACTCCAGTAAACTCCAGTACTTTGCTCTAAGTACTTCAACTACCTGGCCATCAACATGTTGTTCTTCACTTCTTAACTTCGCCTCTTTCCTTTTCTGAATTGCATTCTATGTTTCATCTGACATCCACTTTTTCCTTCTCGCTTATCCTTTTTTCTTAATAGTAACTTTAGTACTCTCATGCAAAACCTCTCTTACCTCTCTCCACATTTTGATTAATATCATCGTCTTCAGATGCCATCAAAGTCTGCAGGACTAGAAACCTGTTACTATATTCCCACCGAAACTTTTCCTTCGTGTTCTCATCACTTCTCATCTCATCAAAATCATAATTATTACCTCCTGTACAATTACCATTAACGTTTCTCTTAAGTTTTATTTTAATCTTTGACACTAGAAGTTGATGATCACTACCTATATCTGCCCCCCTCCTTACGCAAACATCTTGCAAAAAACTCCTATGCCTTCTGCTAATTGCAATGTGGTCAGTCTGGTTGCAATATTTACCACATGGTGAAATCCAAGTAGTGTTATGTATGCTTTTATGCTCAAAGGTAGTTCTACCAATTATAAGGTCATTTGCCAAACAAAAGCTTCCAAATCGCACCCCATTTTCGTTTCTTATACCAACACCCTCCTTACCCATACAGTCTTCAAAGCCATCCCTACTACTCCCAACAATTGCATTAAAATCACCAATGCAAACTAACACATCATGGCTTGCCACTCTGTTCGCTGCATCCTGCAGCTTCTCATAAAAGTCATCCTTCATTTCATCAGCAGCCTCATTTGTCGGAGAGTACCCTACAACCATACTGATATTAGCATGGTCAGATTTAAAACGAGCATAAAGCAAGCGCTCATTAATTGCTTCAAACTCACAAACTGCCTCACAAGCATCTCTGCTCAGCAGTAAGCCTACTCCTTGGTAATGATTTCCATCACTTCTACCAGAAATCAACATAGTAATACCATCTTCCAAATTCATTTTATCAACTCCAAGCAACCTCGTTTCTGTAAGAGCACAAATATCCATCTTGTATTCCTTGAACACTGAAATAAGATCTTGCATTTTACCAGCCTGATTGAGAGTTCGAACATTCCAGTTTCCTATTCTTAAGGTTCTTTTTGGATGTATAAACTTATTTCTACACCGTGGGATTCTTAGCACCCCCTGCCCACTTAAGGGCTGCACGGAACTGAGGGCCATTGCATCGCAACCTGAGTTAATCAGATTTCTTAGGCAGAAACATATTTTACCCAGGAGCCAATGCCAGTGGCTCGTAGGAACCAGACAGTGGAGAGAGGAAATTAACTAAATGAAAGTAAAATGCAGAGGGTTTGGACAGACAACGTACAAGGGAAAGAAAGAGAGAAAAAAGAATGTAGATGAAAGTGTCCCTTTTAGTCACCTCTTACGACAAGCAGGGAATACTTGGGAACCAGTGTCCACCCCCCTTCCCCAGGGGGGTGGACACTGGTTCGCCTCCCGCCAGAGTTGTAAAAACTTTGAGAATCGTTCACAGAGCCACTTACTGCTTTGGTGGACATAAGGGGTGCTGTAGTTGAACCAGTGTTGCATACTAGTATGCCTGCAGCCAGTCGGCTTAAGGCGGGCCGATTACACTTGGTTCACATACCACACACACATCCAAAGCCACTCAAACATTACAGTCGCACTCACAAGCACTTCTCACCCTTATAGAGTACAGTCCCAATCAGACAGCCTAAGCTCACTGGGTAGAGATACACTGGCTGTATCTTCCCTGCTTCGGTAGGGATAGGCCGGTCCTGCAGTCGACACTCAGCAGCTGATGAGAGAGAGAGAGAGAGAGAGAGAGAGAGAGAGAGAGAGAGAGAGAGAAAGAGAGAGTGCTGGTACAAGTATAGATGGGATCTAAACCTCCTGCTCTACAAGACCAAAAGTCGAACCATATGCATGTCTAAAAATTAAGATATTACGCCAGATAATAGGAACAATTTTAGATCCTTTTGAACACACACACACACACACACACACACACACACACACACACACACACACACACACACACACACACACACACACACACAGCGTCACCATCAAGGTCATCACCAATGTTGCACTTAGGTCGAATTCTAAGTGATATAGGAAGCTTCGTAGCACCTCATCCGGAAAAATTTAGTTTGTATATTACCTACTACTGTAATACTCTCTTATGTTGTGTATATCGTTCTAATGCGGCTAAAGTTTCCCTCAGAAATATACAAGAGAGAACAGAGGTGTCGTATTAAAACAATATATTACGGAACTTCCAAAGTCACTTATATGACCTTTACACACACACACACACACACACACACACATCGGTGAAATGTTACTGTTTTCTCAGGACAATGCAGAGGTATTCATCTCAAGTATGGACGAGGGGAGAGGGACATAGACCGTTCCCCTGTATTATCAGGAGACCAATGTATGCTTATAATAAAGAAGAAAGTAATTTTCCAAAATATGACAATGATTGTTTTACTACACTTGCACGTGCCTGTAGTATCATATTCTTAAGAATAAGGCAAACAAAACAAGAGAGCAGTTTTTATTGTTTAAATGCTTGAAGTGGTAATTCTGTTAGGAATGATGACCATCCTCTTTTCCAAAGAGATATATCCAGCCATGGGAGCCAAATGAATATTGATTCAGGAAATGAGTGCCGAGTTCATTGGTCATATTGGTCATGATGACAAAATTACACCTCTTCACAAAAGTTTCAGTGCTCATAGTAGATAAGCATGACTTAGTAGTCATAGAAAAGAATGAAAGCTATCGCAAAATTGGATTCAGCTATAAAATAGGAGTTAGGGTAAGTGATAGGATAAGTGACAGCAGTTCTGAACAGGATTCTAAAGCAAGAGGAAAACAATGCCGGGGGAAGGGAGAGGGGGATGGACAATCTGCAAATGTGACGGGAGGAGATTTTTCCCTTAAGGATAGAAAAGATGTAGGTTTGTTCACCAGGTGGATCAGTGAAAGGAGAGGAGCGGCAAAGGTGGTGGTGAACATTGAAATCTCCTAGAATGGAGATTTCAAGAAAAGGAGAAATGGATATGATGTGTTCCACTTACTCATCCAGTCAAACACATTCATTTGCATATTAGCTCCAAAGGAAGAAGGGACAGATCCTCACCGCACCACACCACACGAAGGTCAACTGCACAATGCAATCAGTGACATCCGCAGCAGGGCCCGACAGCAGAGCTGGCTTACCCCTGCCACATCATAATGGACCCAGCCCCTTACCCGCACCTGACCTCAAGCGTCTTTGTCTTGATGGGAGAATACATTAATAATTAATATTTTTTAATCGATTTTTATTCCAACTCCCTCAACTTGAGGAAAAAGGACTGTAAGTCCTTCTGCAGAGAAGAAAATTGTGTTTGTACAAGGTGAACCGATTCTAGTTTTCCAGTGCCTTTGCTTTTATCAACTGCCTCACTAAGGTGTTCAGATATGCTATGATTTTTCGTCTTTGACCTTCCCTTCCCACAGCTTCAGCTTCATGCTGAATGATCTGTGTCCATGAAATCATTCACTGTGGTAAAACAGCCTTGGAGTTATAAGTTAACTAGTTTTGATGCAAGCATGTGTACATTCAGACATTTTTTTTTTTTTCACTCAAGCGACTTTGTCTTGTTGTAACGTTTCAAGAATTCAGAATGTTCTTCCTTCAGTTACTCTACTCTTGATGCTACATTCCCCCGTGACAACCAGCGAAGCTTAGTTCATCTGCTCCAAACTCTTGGCACAGTAGGTGGAAGAGTCATGCATTTAGGATAAATGCATTGATGGTCTTTAACATGAGCACATCATCATCAAGTATTAACTTTAACTCTGAGGGGAGAATTTTGGATACTGGTGCATATCTGTAAAGCATACAGTGAAGATGCCTTGTTTCAGGATTCGTCTCATTCACTCCACCTTGAAATCCTGATCGAGGACCAAGCATTACTGGTACCTCATCAGTTGTGCATGCACATATAAAGTATTATTCCAAGAAAGTCTTTCACCCTCTATAAAAATTTAGACCTCGTGGAAAATGTCATCACCCCTTGTTGTTGACTCCAAGGCGTACAGAACAAGAAACATTCCTTGAAATCTCCACCACTGACGTACAAACAACAGGAGCAGGGCACAACCAGCCACATCAGTCGACTCATCAAAGTGGATAGCAAATTTGCCTAAAGATGCCTCTTTTATTTCAGCAACCACTTCGATGAACAATATAACTTGAGGGCGATACTGATGTGACCTGCCCAGTGTCACATCCAATAACACAGTGGGCTATATCTTGACAATAATGGATGATTAACTTCTCTGAAGTTATGATTTTTTTTTTCAGTTTTCAGTGAAATCATGTACAATGCGCGTATTACAGCTTCATTTTGTTAACCGAACTGTCCCGAACAAGCAAAGGGTGCTTGCTTCAATCTCTTTTCCTTTTTGTTGAGGAAGGGAGCATTCCTACTTTTCAGGTTCAGAAGGCAACTATTTAAATGTTGCTTGAGAAAGCTTGGTTTCATCCACTGTAGCGATAAAATGTAGCATATAACACACTGTGGAAATTCATTCCCGTTTTCATGCTTCCACCCACCTATGGTGGAGGAGTCACTGATTGGTCTTTCCGTCCTTGCTTGTGTGGGTCCCGTGCGTGGGTCCATGCGTCTGTAACACCCTTGTGGGCATATCTCCTGAACCAATCGAGAGATTATCACCAATCATTTGTCACTGATGCAGCATGAAGAGATGATGACCTGATTAGGTCAGCTAGGACAAGGTCATATGGGGTCAAATTAGTTTATCCTTGTGTGCGCAATAATTTCTGAACCCCTTGATGGATTCCAACCAAGCTTTTATCAGTGATACAGTATCAGGAGTCAATGAACTGATTACGGCAGCAAGGTCAAAGGGTTAAAGGTCATGGTCATGAAGGCTTCTCTGGATCCATGCATCCATAACACTTTTGTGGGTGTGATATCTCTTAGACCCACAGACAAATTTCCACCAAATTTTTGTCAGTGATGCAGTATGAAGCACCGATGATGTAATGTCATAGAGGTCAAGGGGTCAAAGGTCAAGGTCATATGGGGTTGCATGGGTCCATGCATCCATAACACTTTTGTGGGCACGTTAACTCTTGAATCCATTGACGGTTTTCCACAAAACTTTTGTCACTGATGAGGTATGAGATGTTAAACAAATTAGGTCAGCAAGATCAAGGGATCAAAGGTCATGGTAATGTGGGGTCGACTTAGTTTACTCTTGTGGATACAATATCTCCAGAACTCCACGGGTTTTTATCGAAATTTTGTCAGTGATAGCATGAAGTGGATGAGAGGTTGGTCAGAAGGGTGTGCCAGCTGAAGCAGATGGGAATGGCAGTGCTTTGGTGGACATCTGTGCTGGTAAGGGGTTGGCAATAGCTAACACCTACTTTCGACATAAGAAGATCCACAGGTATACATGGAGAGTAATGAGGAGGATGAATGGTGAGCTTGTTGAACGAAAGGCAATGATAGACTACGTGTGTGTGGATGAGCGAATGAGAAGACAAGTGTTGGATGCAAGAGTGTGGAGAAGGTAGGGGAATGGAGTCTCAGACCATCACTTAGTGATGGCCAAGGTAAAGCTGCAAAGAAAATGATTGAAGAGAGAAGGTGGGGGAATGGAGTCTCAGACCATCACTTAGTGATGGCCAAGGTAAAGCTGCAAAGAAAATGATTGAAGAGACGAAGGGAAAGACAGGAGGAAACAGCTCCTGTGAGAAGAGTGGAGGAGTTGCATGATAGTGAGAAAATGGCAGAGTATAAGAGCATAGTGGAAGGAAATTGGGAAGGTATGAGTTAGAGCAGATGGAAGGGGTGGAAGACGTATGTAAGATATTCACGGAAGAGATAGGCGCAGCGTGTGAGGTGGTTTGTGGAGTTAGAAGGAGATGCAGAGATGTGCAAGGGATAGCATGGTGGAATGATGAGGTGAAACGAGCTGTAGAACAAAAGAAGAAGGTATATAGTAAATAGCTAGCGAGCAGAGGTAGGGGAGAAGATGAGAGAGAGAAGAGAGAGGTATATGTGAGCAGCAGAAGGGAGGTGAAGAGACTGGTGAAGGAGAGCAAGAAGAAAGTGGATGAAGAGTTTGGGAGGAATCTGAGTGTGAAATGGAGGGAGAGTAAGAAATTGTTTTGGAAGGAGGTAAAGAAAGTAAGGCAGTATGAAAGGGGAAATAGTAGGGGAGTGAAAGATAGGAATAATAGATTGTTGGTGGAGAAGAGAGAGAAATTGAGGAGATGGAAGGAGCACTTTGAGGATTTGTTGAATGTAAAGAATGTGAGCAGTGCGAGTATAAGTGGTTGGGGAATGGCTGAGAGAAGAACAGATGAGAGGAGGGAGGAAGAGATCAGTAGGGCGGAAGTAGTGGAAGCAATGAAGAAGATTAAGCTGGAAAAGGCCCCAGGAATTGATAGAGTGTGTGGTGAAATGCTGAGGTATGGGGGTGAGATTGTTATGGAGTGGATATGGAAGTTTGTGTAGATTGGCTTGGGAAGAGGGAAGGGTCCCAGAGGACTGGAAATCAGGTATAATTGTTCCTCTATACAAAGGAAAAGGGGAGAGAGAAGTATGTAGTAACCATAGGGGTATTTGCCTTCTTAGTGTGACTGGGAAAATATATGGTAGAATACTCATTGATAGGGTTAGGCATATGACAGAGGAGCTAATTGGAGAAGAACAAGGGGGATATAGGAAGGGAAAAAGGTGTGTAGATCAGATATTTGTTCTAAGATGTTTAGTGGAGAAGTATCTAGAGAAGGAAAGAAAGTGTATGCTGCCTTCATGGACTTGGAGAAAGCTTATGACAGAATATATAGGCAAGGTATGTGGAAGGTATGAAGAATATATGGAGTGGAGGGGAAATTGTTGAGTGCTGTGAAGAGTATGTACGAAGGAGCTAGGCTACGGTGCGAGTGGATGGTGAGCTGAGTGTGTTCTTTGATCTCAATGTGGGACTGAAACAGGGTTGTGTGATGTCTCCTTGGCTGTTTAATATATACATGGATGGGGTTGTAAAGGAGGTGCAAGGTAGGGCAGTGGATGTGGGGGTTGCTCTGATGAATGAGGGTGAGATTTGGAAGATTCCGGTGTTGCTGTTTGCTGATGATACAGTATTCCTGAGTGAAGATGAATGGGAGTTGCAAGGTTTGATGAATGAATTTGGGACAGTGTGTAGGAAGAGGAATCTGAAAGTTAATGTAAACCAGAGTAAAGTTATGGTGTTTGAGAGGAATGAAGTCACAGAATGTACAGTGAGGTTGGATGATGAGGATATGGAGAATGTGAGTGCATTCAAGTACTTGGGTAGTGTGATGAGTAAGGATGGAACTTTTGGGGTTGAAGTGCGTAAAAGGGTACAGCAGGGAAGGAAGGTTGTTGGGTCACTAAAAGCAGTGATGAGAAATAGGGAAGTGAGTATGGAAGTTAAGAAGTCACTGCATGATAGTCTTGTGATCCCTACCCTGACGTATGGAAGCGAGGCGTGGACCTTGCAAGAGGGGAACAAGTCAAGAGTGAGAGCAGTGGAAAGGAGTTACTTGAGAGGGGCATGTGAAGTGTCATGGAGGGACAGGTTGACGAATGAAGAAGTGAAGGAACGTTGTGGGGTGGATGTGGATGTGTTTGAGAAGATTAGGAGAAATACACTGAGGTGGTTTGGACATGTGGAGAGAATGGAGGAAGGGAGAGGGATATGAGGGAGGGGGGAGTGAGTTGGGGGGAGGGTAGTCGAAAGGTGGGTGACAGAGCGACTTGGAGGGATTTTGTCAGCTGCCACCCTTTGCGGGATTAGGGCGCCGGGCCATAGATAGCTAGCTAGATAGATAGATAGTATGAAGAGACGATGAACCGTTTAGGTCAGCAAGGTCATGGAGGTTGTGTAGCTATTCCATGCGCAAGGCTTGGTAGAAGCATACAGAGTGATGCTTTGCATCGACAACTCGGAGCCCGAGTTATTGAGGATTCATTATGACAGTAATGAATCCATTCTGACTGTAGCTTTAAATCAAACTGATATTTTTCACTGATGAGACCATAACAGTAACTGGAACTTTAATATAGAATAACCAAAGCCATACATAGTCATTTATATTGACACTCAATAATAATATCGCCACCGCCATAAGATTACACAATAAAAACTCCATCAGGTACTCATACTATCATCAACGTCGTAAGATCACACAGTAGGTTACTCATAATGGCAAAAGAGCATATAATCAAAACTTCTTCAAGTCATATTATCAACACTGTCGTAAGATCACTAAGCACATACAGCTTCAGGCATTCATCATACGGCAAGAACAATTTCAGGCAGCCATATTAAAAGATCAAACACTAAAAGCACCATCAGACGGTCAAATTACATTATTATAAACACAGTCGTAAGGTCACACTTTAAAAGCAACTTCAGGCAGCCATATTACCACCAATGTTAAATGAACAAACAGTAACCAGAAAGCACTAAAACAGTGTATACTTCCGCCAACACCAATAAAATCTAAGATGTGCCACTGAGTAGCCACAGATACGACCACAATCATAAACACGAGTTTCCAAAATGCTATAACGGCATTCATTAATGATAGGCATTACTAGGTTGTAAAAAAAAAAAAATCACTACCAATAGCACTAGTACTCTAATAGGAATATTTTGAGCATGCCTCATTTAGTTAAACAAAATATCTGGATTCAGTGAGACAACAAATATTGTATGTGGATCAGTTGAGACTAAATGAATGTAATGGGACTGTACTCCCTATCCTCGCTCATTGCTGATGTTTAAACGTGAACCAATCAGATATGCGCATCTACCACCTTCAGTCTCTCTCTCTCTCTCTCTCTCTCTCTCTCTCTGTATCAGTAGATTTTAATAAATTGTCGTCATCCATTTATGTAACCTCTGTTGGTGGCAGTGATGCCAAGAACACGCCTTCTCTGCAGACTGTATACCGCTTACTAACGAAGCTACACCACATGGAAGCCCTCTTGCGAACCTAGGTTGAGAACTGATCTAGACCATGACAGGGTGAACTAGAAAGCAGTCACAGAATGCATAACCCCGCCAACGCCAATAAAATTTACAGTTTACTGGCATAATTTCTCATTCCTACTAGATGAATGCCTTTACGCTCTCGTATAGTCAGTGAAATCTGGGGTCTTAATCTGAGGTCGTAAGGAATGGAGGTGGCGGAGGGTCAAGTTAAAGATATTGCATTATGTTTGTTAGTACACATTGTGGTCAAAATATGTGTTAATGTGCTTGAACATGTTTTGTCTTGTGACAGGTAGATGGTACACAAAGCAGAAGTCACGTAACCTTTGTTCCCTGACTGGCAGGTTTGCTTGGGTGTGTCCCAGCCTTGAGAGAATCAAGGCTGGCCTGTTATAGCGGCGGACAGGCAGTGTAATCAGTATTACCAGGTCAAGATCCTACTCCAAAGCTGCCAGTGCGGTGGACAGTGAGGAGAGGTTTACCGTATCAAACACAGGACTTCGTGTTTGAAACCAGGTCACAGAAGGTGGCTGTAATCACCACCACCTCCAATGAGGCAGGTGGAACTACATTCAGCTCTCAAGAGATGCGAAAACTTTACACTACTACCACTGGCTATGTTGAAAAATACTTGTGCCAAGAAATATTTTTTTTCTTGTGTTTAATAAATCCTTGAAGGAAGTAATACATGTGCTGGAGTGTCTCCTGAAGTGTTATTTTGAATACTAGCATGGGAGATGGTTTGTAAAAAAGAAAAAGAAGAAGAAAGAAAATAAAGCATATTTCTCCACATCCGTCCACGAAAATTCTTGACAAAATATCCTGTCCACCAGCCCTTGGCTCTTATAGTATGCTACCTATATGGCGAAATACAGGAAAGTGTCTGTAGAAGCTGCAAGAAAAGCACATGTATTGTACTTGACTTTTCCTGCTACTCCCCATTTTTTTTTTTTTTTAACCAAAGCTAGAGTGAAAAATATAAATATTGCTAGGGTGTATGTTGCAGGTTTATGTTGACAACAACTTGTCCCAATACGCGAGTATATATACAATAATGTCACACAGTCGGATATGTATGCATTCATTTTTATAGTACTGTGATTAGGATAGAGTGTTTTTGTTCTTAGAGGAATGTATTGACCAGAATAACAACATGTAATTTTGAGCTGTTGTCTTAATTCATCAGCTTTGGGGACGGCAAGCTGGAGACATTTGGCATAACCTTGTGTCGGTAAGCCACCACCCATTCACTCACCTACCCACAGTATTGATATCGGTGTTTAATTAGTGATGAATACAAAACACCATTTATTTGCTAAGTTACTATTTTGGTGAATCTGGGCGGTGTTGGTTGGGGAATTGAGTTCATGTGCTTTGAGGGAGTGGGAATGGAATTGGAGACATTCGTCATACCCAGTGCTTGAACGATCTTACCTGTCGACATAAGGCATCAGTGAAGTGGGAAGAGAAAACAGGTTATATCCTTTGCAAGGGGTACAATATCCTAAAAGGATTTTGGCGTATCAGTTCAGTCTCAGACGCTATTGGTGGTATTTGTGGGGGATGGGAAAGTGGAGTATAGTGCCCAATGCAGCGAAAGGAAGTGTGTCCACGATGTCAGAGTCGGTGGCATTAGCCTTATGCATCTCACAGTTGTAGAGGCAAGTCCTCTAATATATTTTATTTTTCAGTGCATCAAAATATCGTGCTCAGAATAAGAAGTGCTGATTTGGGGTGGAAGGGTTCTTTATCAAATCTAAGACCCTCAACTGGTAAATATTTGCGTTTGTAAATATGTATCATAAGTACGCATAGTAATATAGCACTCCCAGTACTAACCTTGTCACTACTACCAGTCCCTACGCTGTCCCTCCGGTTAACCCTGACAACATACCCAGACACCATCCAGAAACTGGGAAGGAAACTACCTCCACTGGGTGACTCAAAAAACTGTACACCTTCTCCAGTGATGTAACGTTTCCATTACTCCCTCTTCCTACCTTGAAGTTTGTATAGGCAATCAAATTGATCAAAAGTTAGTATCAAATTACTTGATACTGTTGGATAAGATTTTTTTTTTTTCAATACCTGCATCCTAATTGTAAATATAAACCTATCCATTTTTATATAAAACTATCATTTTTTTTTATTTATTTTTTTTTTTTTCACGAATGAGTCACTTATTTTTTTCTTCACATGGTTCCTCCTTAACCACTCCCTTTCCACAAGCTCTCCATCACATGCATTACAAAACTCGCCAACTGACATTCCATCCCCACGACCCCATCGACCCCATCATATTCACACTACCACTTTAACTCCCGCCCACACAGCGAATGCTCGTGATGCCATTATCATTTGCAACGGATCCATCCAGCTCGGATCTAGTGGGTACATTCCACCCGCATGTGCGGGAGCAATTAACCGCCAACGTGGTTCTAATGGATGCATTCCCCCAACACGCACGAGAACGATTTCCCCCAACCAGGTTCCAACGAGTGCCTTCCCTCAACAGGCGCGACAGCAATTTCCCCTTAATCAGGACTGAGTGGTTACACTCCCCCAGCAAGAGAGAGAGCGATTTCCCTCAGTCCATCATGCGGTTGTGGGAAATGCCTTGTACAGAACAAACCGCCACAACTAGGGGAGGATATTCCCCCACCACAGTTTTAGCCCAGAAGCCGGGGTACTCCACCTTGATTTGACGTCTTAAGTTTTTTGTACTGTGGTTTCTTCTTGCCTAGATCATCAGTCTGAAGAAATGCATTACTGGATATCTGTCAGTATTGAGCATTTGAAAATATTTAAGAAGAGGTCTTCAAATCAACATAATTAATATATTCATCTAAATTATTTTAACACCCTGAATCTGAGACGATCTCACATGAGATAACTTCTTCGGTATTCATATCTCTCGAGCTTGTTTGATGTCCTAGTACTCTAGAGTATATCAAGTTTGAATCATAGACGTGACACCCATCTATATTGATAGTGTGACTGCCATTGTTACTGTTTTCTTTGGTATGGTATCATAGAATCTGCGAGGCAGTTTCCTTTCCTATTCGTCCATTTGTCTAGTACCAGTTTCAATTGTTCTGTCGTTCATTTACTGATGGTGGTGCAATAATTCCATTCACAACATTATTGATGCCCTCTGGATGTTGTTCAGGGTTTAATGGGGCTATGTATAGATTGAGTTCTCGTCTTAGTCCTTCTCTGTCAGCTTTATCAGCAGCGATTCTTGAGTTGGCTTCCTCTTTGTGAACTGCTTGCATGCTAGGTGAAGGTTCATTCTCTCGCATGTTTGATTTATCTTCAACCACCCTACCACATATATGCAGACTAAGTGCCAAATACCAGTACACCAGTTCTGTATGAGACAGCAGTAGCTTGTATTCAATAAGGATGGTGGGTGTTAGCGCCGAAGTGGTGACATGTGGAGATGTTAGAGAACTACTGGGCCGCGAAGGAGGATTACTGGGTCTTGGGAATAGGCCCTGATGCCTTTGCCCAGAGCTGGACACTTAAAAAAAAGAAAAAAAAAAGAAAGAAAAAAAAAAAGGTCGTCAGTGTTTCAGGTCTCAGTGTATATTCTGTTATTACGACTTTACTATGACTGAACCGCATGATGGTAGTTTCTATAAACATATCACTCCATACACCATTCCAAACACTTGTTTGTGCCTCATCACATGTGAACCTTTGATGAAGTGGGTAAGGACATTTTCAGGCAAGGATCCCATGCTTCGTAGATAGTATACTTCATGCTTTGGACAATGTACATGCGTGGAAACAAAGAAGTACGATGAGTTCAACTGCATACAAGTGAAGTGGCCACACACCTTCTCGTTCCGCCTTCACAAATAGCATCATTATCAGTACTGGTGTGATTAAAACATCAATCCACAGCTTCACAGTACGACTTCTAGTTCCCAGGCCTTCCAACGCAGTCAAAAGGTCATCGTGAGAAGTTACCTCATCTTGACTGACAATATCTCTAAGCAGCTCTTCAGTCAAGAAGCGCAGAACTCTCATATTCACCGGAACCTTCTTTCCACTTAGCATTTTTCCAACATCTCCAAATACAACTTCTAACATTTCTGCCATACCAGATTCTGCCATCAGTGCTCCAACAGCACCAATAAAACTCATTAGCACATGCATTCCTCTTAATCTTGGAAAAAAGCTGGGAAATACACCTGGATATGCACATTTCATCTGAAGTGTGACTTTGTAGAGTTGCTGGTCTGCTGTGAAGAGTGTAAAGTTCTGTCCTGTCTCTTGACTTGTTTTTTGTACTTTAATCATGGCAGTCATGACTGTGTCTGAATGTGCAGGTGGCATGTCAATAAATGGGAGGCAAACAGCCTATGTCTTGGGCTTGAGAGGTTCGCCTCGGTCATAGCATAAACGGGTATTATATTCATGAAACTCAGAACAACCTTCACACTTTGTGACATCTTCCAAGATGGGTATAATACTTTTCTTAGCATTTTCTTTTGCTACAGCCATATGTGCAAGAAGTTTTAGTGAAGGAACCTGTTTTTTTTTTTTTTTTTTTTTTTCAAGAACTGGTGGAATGTCAGGTTTATCTGGGCCATTGTATCTGACTACTTCAAACTCATAGTTAATTTCCTTTGTCATCATCGTCTTCTGTGCACGTGTTATAGCCTTCTCTACATAGTGACATTCATTATCTGGCTGAGTTATGAGCACTGCCGAGTAATGTGTTGATATCTTGCCATTATGAGATGCTTTATCAGCATCAGAATTGTCTACCACACATTGCACTAAACCGGGGGTGGGGAACGTCTGGCCTCCGGTCAGTATAAGGGCCGCAAGACCATTTGATCAAGCCTGCGAGACAATTCATAAATGCAGTTTCATAAACTCATGAACGAATATATATATATATATATATATATATATATATATATATATATATATATATATATATATATATATATATATTGCCAGACGCCTCAATCCCGTTTGGGATGGCCACAAACAAATCGCTTCCAAGTCGCCCTGTCTCCCGCCATTTCACTGCCCAGCTCCCAACTCAAACCCCCCTCTCTCATATACATCTCCACCCCATCCCTCCATCTCATCCTCGGCCTCCCCCGCCCTCTTCCCCCCTCCACCACACTCACATACACTCTCTTCGTCAGTCTTTCACCCTCCATCCTCACCACATGGCCAAACCACCTCAGTGTGTTCCTCATAACGCTTCCTATCACATCCACATCCACACCACAACACTCCTTTGTATCCTCATTCGTCAGCCTGTCTCTCCACGTGACTCCACAGGCTCCTCTTAAATAACTCATCTCCACTGCTCTCACTCTTGACTTGTGTCCTTCCAACAATGTCCAAGCTTCACTTCCGTACGTTAGAGTTGGTATCACAATACTGTCATGTAGTAACTTTTTCACTTCCATGCTCACTTCCCTGTTTCTTATCACTGCTTTCAAAGAACCAGCAACCTTTCTTCCCTGCTGTACCCTTTCAAGCACTTCACCCTCCAAACCTCCATCCTTACTCATTACACTACCCAAGTACTTAAACGTACTCACATTTTCCAATTCCTCACCATCCAACCTCCCTGTACATTCACTAACTTCACCTCTCTCAAAGACCATCACTTTACTCTTCCCTACATTCACCTTTAGATTCCGTTTCTTACACACTCTCTCAAACTCATCCACCAAGCCTTGCAGCTCCCCTTCGTCTTCACTCAACAACACAGTATCATCTGCAAACAACAGTACAGGGAGTTTCCAAACACTATCCTTTCTCACCAGGGCCACTCCAACATCCACTACCCTACCTTGTACCTCTTTTATTACCCCATCCATGTACAGATTGAACAACCATGGAGACAAGACACATCCCTGTTTCAACCCAACTTTCAAAGAGAAAAATTCACTTAGTTCACCATCCACATGCACTGCAGCCTTCGCACCATCGTACATACTCTTCACAGCATTCAACAACTTCCCATCTACTCCATATATTCTTAACACTTTCCACAATCCTTGTCTATCCACCCTGTCATATGCTTTCTCCAAATCCATGAAAGCCGCATACAACTTCTTTCCCTTCTCTAGAAACTTTTCCACTAAAGATCTAAGAATGAATATCTGATCTACACAACCTCTTCCCTTCCTAAAGCCTCCCTGTTCTTCTCCAACTAATTTTTCTGTTCTTTCTCTAACTCTGTCTATAAGTATCCTACCATACACTTTTCCTATTATACTAAGAAGACAAATGCCCCTATGATTACCACACACTTCTTTTTCCCCTTTTCCTTTGTACAAGGGAATAATTATACCTGACTTCCAATCCTCCAGGACTCTATCTTCCTCCCAGGCCAATCTCCACATCTTCCACATCCATTCTACTACTATCTCTCCCCCATGCTTCAGCATTTCACCACACACTCCATCAATTCCTGGGGCTTTCCCCGATTTAACTTTCTTCATTGCTTCCACAACTTCTATCCTACTGATTTCTTCCTGTCCTCTCACCTCCCTCCTTCTCCCAGCCATTCCCCAGCCACTTATACTCGCATTACTTCCATCCTCTACGTTCAACAATTCCTTAAAGTGTTCTCTCCATCTGCTCACTTTTTCTCCCTTCTCCATTAGTAATCTACCATTTTTATCTTTCACTCCCCTGCTAACTTCACTTCCACCCTGTCTTACTCTTTTCACCTCTCTCCAGAACATTTTCTTACAGTCCCTTCACTTTACACTCAAATTCCTTCCAAATTCCTCATCCACTTTCTTCTTACTCTCTTACTACTCTTTTCACCTCTCTCTTTCTTTCTACATATAACTCTCTCTTCTGCCTCTCAACTTCTTCCACGCCCCTATTTCTCATCCATTTATTGTATGCTTTCTTCTTTTGTGCCACAGCCTGTTTCACCTCTTCAGTCCACCACGCTGTTCCTTGCACCCCCCTCCGTCTTCTCTTCCTTCCACACACCACATCACATGCTGCACATATTTCTTCTGTAAATATCTTACACACACCTTCCACGTCTCCCATCTGCTCCAATTCATATTTGCCCAATCGTTCCTCCACTTCTCTCTTATACTCTGCCTTTTTCTCATCCTCTTGTAACCTTTCCACTCTCCTTGCAACTACTTCTTCCTCTCGTCTTTCCCTTCTTCTATTCTTCCATCTTACTTGCATTCTAATTCTGGCCACCACCAAGTAGTGGTCAGAAAGTCCACTCCCCCAACCTCTATACACTCTTGCATCCTTTGCACATCTTCGCATCCTTTCATCCACACACACATAATCAATCATTGCCTTCCTTTCATTCAGTTCACCACCCACCCTTCTCATCACTCACCATGTATACCTGTGGATCATTTTATGCCTGAAGAGGGTATTGGCTATCACCAACCCCCTCCCAGCACAAATGTCCACTAACGCACCCCTATTCTCATCTATCTCAGCAGGCACACCCCACTCACCAACTATTCCATCCACCTCACATTCCCAACTTTACCATTCATATCACCAATCAAAAACATTCTCTCATTCCTTCCAAACTTTTCCATGCACACTTCCACATTGTCCAGAACTCTTCTCTCACTCTTCTAGCACGATCTTGCGTTGGTGCATACACACACACAATCGCCCACATTTGTATTCCAACTTTCAACTTTACCCACACAATCCTTGACCCAACTGATCCATACTGTCTTATGCTCCTCTTCCATCTTTTACTCACAACTATACATACTCCTTCCTTTGCCCTCTCATTCTCACCTACTCCTGCACATATACCCCATCCATACTCCCATTCTCTCACACTTTCTCCTCTCCATTTTGTTTCAGTTATTCCACATACATCCACTTTTGCACCCTCAAGCACCTGGACAATCTCTCTCTCTTTCACCTCATCATTCGCTCCTCTTACATTCCATGTACTCATTACCAAGTCCTTTGTCCGGTCCTGGGTCGTCATCGTTTGGTCAGTCCTTGTCCGAGGCTTCTTGTTTGTTTTTTTAGTTAGTTGTTTTCCGGGGAGAGGCACTAACCCTCCGCCAACCCTTATAGTCGCCTTTTACGACAAGCAGGGATACTGGGGGAGTATTCTTGAAAACCCCCCTACCCCCAGGGGGTATATATATATATATATATATATATATATATATATATATATATATATATATATATCCCATTGGAGCCCCGTGTCCGGAATATTGGACAGAGCTGGGATTTTTCGAGTCCTTATAAAGTAGGGAACCCCCGGGTACGGACCTATGAGCTTCACAACTATGAGCCAACAGGCGGAGGGCAGTACGCTTAGTACCTACCCAGTGCCATGCCTTGCCCAGCACCCCTGGGATCCAATGGGTTAATGACTGGCAAACCCATCACTCCCTTTAACCCATTGGAGCCCCGTGTTTGGAATATTGGACAGTGCTGGGATTTTTCAAGTCCTTATAAAGTAGGGAGCCCCCAGGTAGGGACCTATGAGCTTCACGACTATGAGCCGACAGGCGGAGGGCGGTACGCTTAGTACCCACCCAGTGCCATGCCTCACCCAGCACCCCTGGGATCCAATGGGTTAAAAAAAAATATGTATATATATATATATATATATATATATATATATATATATATATATATATATATATATATATATATATATATATATATATATATATATATATATATAATGTACTGGGTTACAGTTGATTTTAAGTTGATAATTTTGTATGGCCCACAAATGATGTTAAAAATATCCTAATGGCCCTTAATAGGAGAAAGGTTTCCCACCCCTGCACTAAACCATTTAGAAATAGATGTCAGTTCACCATTTTCAGCTACTGCTGTAGCTGCAGACCTCTTGAAGTGCAACAGCACATCATAAGTGCAAGTAACACCAAAAGCATTCATAGTTTTGACTACTTCTTTTGATTCTCGTAGAAAGACTGCCAGGCCTATCGGAAGTGGTGTTGGATGATTTGTTAATGTTGATGTAATAATATTGTTTACTAGGAGTGCGGGTAGAGAGTTATTCAGTTTTGGTGACAATTTACCCGGAAGACCAAGAACATTTGTCTCGTTCAAGACTGAGTTACTTGGCCTCATTACATATTGGGTCTTCACCATGGTTACAGCCATGTCGGTGTCATCTGGTTCTGGGTCTGAAACGATGCGTAGAGTTCTCTCAGTCTCACTATGATGTGCAATTACTGTGGCTATCCCTGGTGAAGAAAGAAGCAAAAAATCTTTACCAAAATACTCAGAAAGTCTACATATAAGCATCTGGCGGTATAGCACACTGCCTCCATTTTCTATATAAAAATGTAGATCTGCTGAATTCCATGTATGTGTCTTGTCACCTTTTCTGATAACGCCTTCCAATGCTTCATGTGACATATCCACATGTTCCTAAATTTGTATTGCAAGATGCAATTTCTGGGAGAACCGCTTCCCGTCCGATCAGCGAAGTTAAGCAACGTTGGGTCTGGTTAGTACTTGGATGGGTGACCGCCTGGGAACACCAGATGCTGTTGGCATAACGTTCTCCCTACGTGTCGAGTGGGGTTGGTGGAGGATTAGTGCCCCTCCCTGTAAAACAATTAACTCTAAGCCCTTGGCCACCCCTTTTGGGATACATGGCGTCTGGCAATGAATGAATGAATGAATGCTGCTTTGCATCTGTACAAACTGGTTGAATGGTGACATTCATTTCAGCACCATCACATAAGGGATGCACAAACACTTCCTCATTTTTTTCCCCAGCAAATTCTTTCTACACCTGTCATCCAGCCACAACCAACAGAACATGTTGGAAAATATAGGTTATCACATGTGTCTACTGTCACAGTTGTCCATTCAGTTTCTATGTATTTGACCATAGTTTCTTCCCCATATTATTGCCACCTTCCCTGTCTTGGTTATTACAAGTAAATTTCCATTTAGCTCAATAATTATACTCCTCTTGTATTCACATTCTTGATTATCACTTTTCACTTCGAACACTGTCCAGTGATTTAAGTTACTTGATACAGTAGTTTTCTTTTTCTACCCCAGTCTGCTACATAAATCTTACCTGTTTTCCCAGAAATCATTCCACTTCTATATATCCAGGTCTGTTTTATACATTTTCAGACTACTTACAGTTCTGTTTTCCTAGCTTTCTCCTCAACTGCTTACTTACTTAAATTGCTTTCCTTCACTAAATATTTATCTCATTATTTCTTTTTTGTCACAGACTTTGCTTAATTGCTCCTGCATGCTTTTATAACCCTTTCACCCAAACCAGTATTCCCTGCCTTTCATACACCCATCAACTCCATTACAATAACTGTCATTTTTCATCTAAAACTATATTTTGTACTACATATGCATGGTACAGGTTATTTCCTAGGGCCTGCAGCTATTTACAGGTAAGACAATCTCTTGGGATAAAGATGCCTCAGGATTTGAAATTATCTGCATTATTTTATTAACAAATTTTGTATCAACGCCAAGAGACCTATTAGTCAGGGAGCCACTTGGGCCGATCGTGAAAAAAAAAAAAAATAAAAAAGAGGGGGGGGAGGGCTGTTGGACCCGACGGACTTTTGCAGTGCCTTAGCAGTTAAGAAGGATATCTAAGGTGTGTCAAAAAGTAAGATACTTTCAAAATTGCATTGCGAAACTTTTTTTTTCTTAAGCGTTTAAAGCAAAAATAAAGATTTTCCCCCCAAATTTCAAATTTTCTAAAAACTTAACTTTGAATGATCAGATTAAGCCGAAATTTGGTCCACTACCGTCGATTGGGCTGTAGATACGACGTATAAAGTTGCAAAAGGATATATGAATTACAACACAAGTTATGCCAAAAAATTCCTTTTGTAAGGTGAACATTGCTACAGGAAAGAATAATCCACCAAATTATACCACCTTTGCAAAGGCACAAGGCATTGCAGCATTCAAAAAAGCTGAAGAAACAGGCTCTGCAAAGATTATTCCTCCAGAGATACAATGCATTCCACAGGAAAAGAAAACCAGTCCGAACAAAAAACAATTCTAAAAGTTTACCAAGAAGAATCAGCAGTCACAAGAACTTTAAGCTTCATACAGAGAAATGATGAAGCGACTCGAAGGGAAGCATTTTCTCATGAATGGACACCTTATCCAAGCTCATTGTTTCACCCTGATCCCAATTTTCCAAGCAGCTTTGCCATGACCAAAGGCAAAGTGCGATTTTATTGCACACCTCGTTGCTCAAAGTGATGGAGTCACCCAAACAGACATGTTAACTGCGTCTGAGATACCAGCTGTTTATATAACTGATGCCATGGCATTTATACAGAGGTTCCAAACCCTTGGTGCTGAAACCTTTGGTAATTTAGTTGAACAATATGCAGCAAAGATAATGAAAATAAAGCCAAAAGGAGTCAATGAAATCCATTTTGCTGGCAATCATTTTGATTTTTCGAGTGAAAAAAGTCTTAAGGCTGATGAAAGAATTTTCCATGGAAGCACCAGCACACCGGAATTTTTACCAGCAGAAAATGTTAGTGTTCCCAACTGGAAAGTCCCTATGAAAAGTTCTATCAACAAGGCTAGTCTGCTGGTCCAGATTTCATATCACAGATAATTTGTGCCAAAAATGATACCCTTATAACAAAAGGTATCTCCCTTGTCCTTGGTGGTACATTTTCCAGCAAAGATAAAACTGTAAGTAGTAGTAGAGGCAGTGTTTATGAGACTGAAGAACTCAGATCTGAAGAAAACGAAGAAGCAGATACCTGTATAATGGCTCATCTTGTGTCTGCAACTAGACTTCATGAACAGTCACGTCCAAGCAACAGACACAGACAATGTTGTCCTGTCCATGTACCACTACTGTCATTTACAGTCTGTGACAGAAATGTGGATCCAGAAGCTGGATAAATATTTATCAGTGCATGAACTTGTACAGTTGTTGTCACATAAATACCAAACAGAAAAATAGACCCTTGCATGTGCACTGATATTCGCTTACGTGATTTCTGGAGTTGACAGCATGAGCTACATTTACCGTCGTGGAAAAAGGAAGGCAGCCAAGATAGCTTTACAGGAAGCTGAACAGTTTCCTGAGATATCATGTTACGGTTACATCAGCAAAACCATCTTCTTGCAAGTGAAAAGTATCAAAATGCTTACATAACTGCCTATGCACAAAATTGGATGTACAGTACATGCCATGGTAAAGCTGATAAATGTTTACACACTGAGGCCCAAGAATCATCTGAAGATGAAGATTCATTGAGTTGAGATGATAGCATTGCCTTTTTTTATTTATTTTTTTTTCATATTCAGTTATGTATTTAGCATACCATAACAAAGATAAGATACTCACCCGTTTGGTAGTCAGTTCAAGTTATACAGATAACAAAGTTCTGTGTCTGTGACAATATTCACATGATGATCCATTTTTTGAGTGTCTGTTATTTGAGATAATGTCATACTTTTCATATTCAGTTATGTTTTTAGTTATGATAATCACAAAGAAACTCACCCACTATGGAAAAGTCAGTTCAAGTTATAGGCTACAGTTAGCAAAGTTCTGGGTCTGAGATAATAGTCAGTTGATTCACTGTGTTGCCATAGATATAATTATAATGTATTTATTTGTTCAAAGGATATCAGTAGTTTGACATTATTTGACGAAAGAAGTGATACAATGTACCTGGTAGTTAATTCTGACACACTAGTCAGAAACATGCATACTTTGTTCAGTAAATGTATTTCTGTATGTATTTTTTCAATACAGTTTAAAAATATATTTGTTTTACAGAACTAACATGTTGCAGTGGGTGTAATGAAGGAGTATTTAGTGCATTCAAGCTACAGAATTAATGCTATGAGGTTATAGCCACTGAGCACTATAACATGGAGAGGCTATCTCCGCAACGAGCATGTAACTTTGGCCACCACATTGAAACACCTGCAGTGTGTCTATTTGGCTGAGTGCCACGGGGCACTACAGAGCGCTCTGCTGGTAGACAGAATTGCTCGGTGAGCAAGTTTTTCCACCTGCCAGATGAAGAGAGTGAAAGAATGAGGTGGATCGCTTGGCGCGCTCCACTGTTTGTAAACAAAGAAGATGGCGACCACCTCAACTGTGTACCATAAGTGCTCCAACTGTGGACTTCTTTTTCTCTCCTATGAGGAGGTTGAGCTTCACCAAATTCATTGTGGTAAGTTATAAAACATTAAACATTCTTAAGGTAAAGTGGCTAATTTATAGGTATGTTTGTAAAACTGCTATGAACGTGTTGGTGATGAAGCACCTATCTCTAAGACGAAACATAATTCCTCCCATCATCATCATCATCATCATTACGTATAGAAAATATATTATTATTGTGTTAACCCACCGCGTCCTGGCAGATTTTTCACCACTGACCCCCCTCCCGCAATCCTGGCAGATTTTCAAAAAAGTCTGTTTTTGGTTAAAACCTCTGCTTTTTATGAGAAACATCGAAAATTCAGAGAGAAAGTGCTCAGTTGAGTTTAGAAATACCAAATACAGGTAACAGTACCCCCACCTTGGTACGGTGTTCTCTCAGGCCAGGCTCCAGAGGAGATGTTTTCTTGGGAGGGGTAACTATTCCAAACCACTCATTATATGAAAATATTTATTTATTTGATACGAATTTATATGTAGTACAAGAGTATATTGGTTTTCACACAATAATATAGGTGATATAAGCATTGTTCACTCACCAAAAACATCAATATATGGCACCTTCCTTTACGACATTACAACCTCATCACTTCTGCTCGTTTTTTCCTCTAGCTTCTTTCTTCCGTTGTCCTCCACCTTGGGAATCACTTTCGCCTTGAATTTCGTCATTGGAGAGACCGTGGTGCAACATGTCTATACTGGCCAGGTCACTGCTACCAGGTGAGTTGCTGAGAAAATGGCATGCGGGAGGGGGGAGAGGGAGTCAGGCATTATCCCAGCCTAGCATTGGGTAGAGGAAGATCTCCCACATATGCCTACCAAAAATCACTCGTGAAACTTGAAAAATGTGCAAATGATGGACCTTGCAATTGCAAAACATATGGATACGTCATCGGGTGTCACCATGACAAAATGTGGTGACGTATCCATATGTCGTCAGGATGCCTCTGGTGAAATAGGATTTTTTTTATTATATCAGCTTGCAAACCTTATCAAATAAACCTCTTCCATCGTTTCTCATGCATGCATATAGGTTTATAATGTATCCACTAACCTGACGGTTTTTAATAGTGTTTGCCATGTTCCTCCAACGTTACGGTATTTTGTGTTTCAGTTTACAACACAGTGACTATCTGAGCAATAAATGACATACCAATAATCCTCATTTTCTATTTGTTATTAGTTAACACTGACGAGGGTCCTAAGCAACATTAATGGTAAAGTTTATATGTTCTCTTGTTTTGACCATATATTTGTTTTTCATACACAGACAGATAACCTAACCATTTTGTTCCTCATAAAAAAAAAATCTAACCTAACCTATCACTCATGTGTCATAACAATCGATGTAATTATTAGTGGTGAATAAATTTTCCAATACCTAAGCTGCCACTTTCCTTTTTTATGCATACAGTATTTAATATTTAGTATCCATACCTTTCTTTTCATTTTACCATGAAAAGAACTGTGATAAAATCATGGTAATGTTTAGGGACATGTTGGACACCCGTGGCATTGGACTTCTCTATTATTTGTGTCAAAGCATTTCTCTTGGGTGGGAGGGATTATTATTTTACACAAGGCCTAAATAATAACAGGTCTTGAAACTTGAGCGACAAAAACGGGTGCATTTGACGCATCCGAGCACGTGACATAATGCTGAAGATTTCCCTAGCTCAGTCACTAGATCATCTCTTGTGGGTGTGCAGCTTTGGTGCGTCAGATTTTGTTGCGGACCACGGTGCTTGATTGCTGCTTTTAATATGCCACACGTTTGTGCTGTGTCGGGATGCAGCGCTAAAGACAGGAAACAGTTCAGTGCAAGTTTGCATAGTTTTCCAAAAAGTGAAGAAGAAAGAAGAAAGTGGATAGAATACTATCTATCTATCTATCTCTTGCCAGACGCCTCAATCCCGTTTGGGATGGCCACAAACAAATCGCCTTCAAGTCGCCCTGTACCCCGCCATTTCACTGCCCTGCTCCCAACTCACACCTCCCTCTCTCATATACCTCTCCACCCCATCCCTCCATCTCATCCTCGGCCTCCCCCTCCCTCTTCCCCCCTCCACCTCACTCACATACACTCTCTTCGTCAGTCTTTTACCCTCCATCCTCTCCACATGGCCAAACCATCTCAGTGTGTTCCTCATAATGCTTCCTATCACATCCACATCCACACCACAATGCTCCTTTATATCCTCATTCGTCAGCCTGTCTCTCCATGTGACTCCACAGGTTTCTCTTAATTAACTCATTTCCACTGCTCTCACTCTTGACTTGTGTCCTTCCAACAACGTCCAAGCTTCACTTCCATACATTAGAGTTGGTATCACAATATTGTCATGTAGTAAATTTTTCACTTCCATGCTCACTTCCCTGTTTCTTATCACTGCTTTCAAAGAACCAGCAACCTTTCTTCCCTGCTGTACCCTGTCAAGCACTTCACCCTCCAAACCTCCATCCTTACTCATCACACTACCCAAGTACTTAAACGTACTCACATTTTCCAATTCCTCACCATCCAACCTCGCTGTACATTCACTAACTTCACCTCTCTCAAAGACCATCACTTTACTCTTCCCTACATTCACCTTTAGATTCCGTTTCTTACACACTCTCTCAAACTCATCCACCAAGCCTTGCAGCTCCCCTTCGTCTTCACTCAACAACACAGTATCATCTGCAAACAACAGTACAGGGAGTTTCCAAACACTATCCTCTCTCACCAGGGCCACTCCAATATCCACTACCCTACCTTGTACCTCTTTTATTACCCCATCCATGTACAGATTGAACAACCATGGAGACAAGACACATCCCTGTTTCAACCCAACTTTCAAAGAGAAAAATTCACTTAGTTCACCATCCACATGCACTGCAGCCTTCGCACCATCGTACATACTCTTCACAGCATTCAACAACTTCCCATCTACTCCATATATTCTTAACACTTTCCACAATCCTTGTCTATCCACTCTGTCATATGTTTTCTCCAAATCCATGAAAGCCGCATACAACTTCTTTCCCTTCTCTAGAAACTTTTCCACTTAAGATCTAAGAATGAATATCTGATCTACACAACTTCTTCCCTTCCTAAATCCTCCCTGTTCTTCTCCAACTAATTTCTCTGTTCTTTCTCTAACTCTCTCAATAAGTATCCTACCATTCACTTTTCCTATTATACTAAGAAGACAAATGCCCCTGTGATTACCACACATTTCTTTTTCTCCTTTTCCTTTGTACAAGGGAATAATTATACCTGACTTCCAATCCTCCGGGACTCTACCTTCCTCCCAGGCCAATCTGCACATCTTCCACATCCATTCTACTACTATCTTTCCCCCATGCTTGAGCATTTCACCACACACTCCATAAATTCCTGGGGCTTTCCCCGATTTGACCTTCTTCATTGCTTCCACAACTTCTATCCTACTGATTTCTTCCTGTCTTCTCACCTCCCTCCTTCTCCCAGTCATTCCCCAGCCACTTATACTCGCATTACTTCCATCCTCTATGTTCAACAATTCCTTAAAGTGTTCTCTCCATCTGCTCACTTTTTCTCCCTTCTCCACTAGTAATCTACCATTTTTATCTTTCACTCCCCTGCTAACTTCATTTCCACCCTGTCTTACTCTTTTCACCTCTTTCCAGAACATTTTCTTACAGTCCCTCCACTTTACACTCAAATTCCTTCCAAATTCCTCATCCACTCTCTTCTTACTCTCTCTTACTAATCTTTTCACCTCTCTCTTTCTACATATAACTCTCTCTTCTGCCTCTCAACTTCTTCCACTCCCCTATTTCTCATCCAATCATTGTGTGCTTTCTTCTTTTGTGCCACGCCTGTCTCACCTCTTCAGTCCACCACGCTGTTCCTTGCACCCCCCTCTGTCTTCTCTTCCTTCCACACACCAGATCACATGCTGCACATATTTCTTCTGTAAATATCCTACACACACCTTCCACGTCTCCCATCTGCTCCAGTTCATATTTGCCCAATCGTTCCTCCACTTCTCTCTTATACTCTGCCTTTTTCTCATCCTCTTGTAACCTTTCCACTCTCCTTGCAACTACTCCTTCCTCACGTCTTTCCCTTCTTCTATTCCTCCATCTTACTTGAATCCTAATTCTGGCCACCACCAAGTAGTGGTCAGAAAGTCCACTCCCCCAACCTCTATAAGCTCTTGCATCCATTACACATCTTCGCATCCTTTCATCCACACACACATAATCAATCATTGCCTTCCTTTCATTCAGTTCACCACCCACCCTTCTCATCACTCGCCATGTATACCTGTGGATCATTTTATGCCTGAAGAGGGTATTGGCTATCGCCAACCCCCTCCCAGCACAAATGTCCACTAACGCACTCCCATTCTCATCTATCTCAGCAGGCACACCCTACTCACCAACTATTCCATCCACCTTCACATTCCCAACTTTACCATTCATATCACCGATCAAAAACACTCTCTCATTCCTTCCAAAGTTTTCCATGCACACTTCTACATTTGTCCAGAACTCTTCTCTCACTCTTCTAGCACGATCTTGCGTTGGCGCATACACACACACAGTTGCCCACATTTGTATTCCAACTTTCAACTTTACCCACACAATCCTTGACCCAACTGATCCATACTGTCTTATGCTCTTCTTCCATCTTTTACTCACAACTATACATACTCCTTCCTTTGCCCTCTCATTCTCACCTACTCTTGCACATATACCTCATCCATACTCCCATTCCCTCACACTTTCTCCTCTCCATTTTGTTTCAGTTATGCCACATACATCCACTTTCGCACCCTCAAGCACCTGGACAATCTCTCTCTCTTTCACCTCATCATTCGCTCCCCTTACATTCCACGTTCCGATAACCATGTCCTTTGTCCGGTCCTTGGTCGTCATCGTTTGGTCAGTCCTTGTCCGAGGCTTATTGCCAAAGGAAAAAGATTAATCCTAATAATGCATGAATATGCAGCCTCCACTTCAGGCAGTCTGATTTTGATATTAACATAATATATCAACAACTGAAGCTGCCAGTCCCAGCAAAGCAATATACACAGAAGGAAGGAGTCTTGCCAACATTACGTCTTCCAGGATCTCAATGTAAGAATTCGCGTTTCCACAAGCTATCATGTGTCTTACAGTTTTCCATAATTTGTCTTTAGTTTGTGGATTGAATTGTGACAGGACAGTGTTAATGAAACCTATAATGACTGCGTTGACAGTAATGGTAATGCTGTAAGTGATACAGTGGTAAGGGGGTTTCAAAGTTCAATCCTGCTATCACCGATGAAGTTAGCCCTAACGGTCAGTTTTAAATTTTATCATATATGCTGCAGTTTCCCATAATTCCGGATTCTGATTATGGCCTCACAATGTACCTGAAGTTGGTTATGCATCAAAATTTTCTCGGGGTGGAGAGGCTTACAGCGCCCCCCAATCCAATCCCGCCGTGCAGCTGGAACACTGCGTCCCCCCCCCCCCCCCAGTAAAGAGGGACAGCTGGACTCGCCCCTAGTTACATCTGTCAACTCAACAGTAAAAAATAAAATAATCCCAATTTTCCAACTCAAATGCAAACTATAATGTAAACAAACATTAATAGTTGTGTATAATGTTAGTGCTGTTCATGATATATATATATATATATATATATATATATATATATATATATATATATATATATATATATATATATATATATATTTCAGACCCTGCCGTGCATGGCAGACAAGATGTCACAAGTGCAGAGGCCCAGGCAGCTGCTACCCAGACAAATGCTTATGCTTCACAGCCTCATGTGTCAGGTGTTAATCGTTCCTTTGTTATCATTATTACAGTTAATGAAATCTCACCTTCATTATGTGACTATTTATGAAAGAGAGAGAAAAGGAGTCCAGTAACAATTTCTTATTTGTCTTCACAGAATTGCGTAAAGTATGATCAGCTACTGATATGTTGTGTCATAAATAGGTGTGAGCTAACCTGTGTATGATATTTATATTGCAGACCCTGCTGTGCATGGCACACATGTCACAGGTACAGAGGCCCGGGCACCTACTACCCAGACAATTGCTTTGGTTTCACGGCCTCATATTTCAGGTATAAATCGTTTCATTGTTATTACTGTTACAGCTGATGAAATCTCACCTTTATTAATTGACTAATAAGGAAACAGTGGCAAAGTAATAGTCCAGAAACAATTTCTTATTTGTCTTAATTGAATTACGTAAAGTATGATCAGCTACTGTGATCTGTTATGTCATAATTAGGTGTGAGCTAACCTGTGAATATTTATATTACAGACCCTGCTGTGCACGGCAGACATGATATCACAAGTTCAGAGGCCCAGGTTGCTACTGCCCAGACAAGCGATTATGTTTCACGGCCTCATGTGTCAGGTATTAATCGTTCCTTTGTTACCATTATTGCAACTAATGAAATATCACCTTCAATAAGTGACTAATTATAAAACAAAGTAATAGTCCAGTAGCATTTACTTCTTGGTCTTCATAAAGTTACGTAGTGTATGGTGAACTGATAATGGGTTATGTCATATTTATGAATGAGCTAACCTGTACATGATAAAAATTATATTGTAGAGAGAAAGAGAAAATCAGTGAGTAATAATTTCTGAATCATTTACAGATACGGAATTGGAAGAAGGAAGTCTGGCGATGGAGATTGCACAGTTAAAGGCAAAGATTCTCGCTCTCCATGTAGATAGGAAAAAAAAAAAAAAATCTTCACTCAAGAACTAGAGCAACTGAAAGAGAGCTTGAATAGTGCTAATGCTAACATTAACAGTGCTAAAGGTCGGCTTAAATCTTTTCTTTCCTCTTCACAACTTCAGTATATATTTACTGGGAAAGTTATCACGAGGTGGTCAGATGATGATATAAAGCATGCACTGGCACTTAGAAACCTGAGTCCTAAAGCCTACAAATTTGTAAAAGTAGGGAC
Organism: Coenobita brevimanus; assembly: GCF_032717465.1. NCBI lineage: Eukaryota > Metazoa > Arthropoda > Malacostraca > Decapoda > Coenobitidae > Coenobita > Coenobita brevimanus. The sequence goes on from NC_136983.1 coordinate 23,545,709, forward strand.
TGCCTTTTCCATCACTTATTTCAGTCAGTCGATGGGTTAAAAATTTTGATGCTGAACCAGGAGTCCTGCATTCAGTATTCAACCTGATGAATCACAAAGCAGATTCAATGCCAGAACGGGACAGAGTTTGTGTCCTGTCTTTTGATGAATGCAGTGTGTCCCAACAATGGTCTTATGATAAGGGTACTGACTTCCTCTTCGAGCCCCCCCAAAATGTACAATGTGTCATGCTAAGAGGTATTGTAGGCTTATGGAAACAAGTTGTTTACTATGACTTTGACAGATCTATGACAAAAGACCTCTTCTTCCATTTGATAGAAAAGACAGAAACAGCTGGATTTCCTGTAGTAACAGCGGTCATTGACCTTGGACCTAAAAATGTAAGTTTTTGGAATGAAATTGGTATTAACAGAGATAAAACTAGCTTTACAAATCCAGTTGATTCTGAAAGAGAAATATACATGTTTGCTGATGCCCCTCATCTCTTGAAACTGATAAGGAATATTTTTTTTGGATAATGTACTTGAAACAGATAAAGAAAAGCTAGTTGACAGTGGTTGTGTGAAACAATTAATAATGAGAAGTAAGGCGGGCCTGAAAGTAACACATCGTTTCTCAGAACAACACATTCATGTCAAGGGATCACTCGGAATGAAAGTCAGACTAGCAGCTCAACTTCTGTCAATCACAGCATCAAAGGCCTTAAAATACTTTGGTGAAAGAGGCGTCCTTCAAAGCAAAAGCTGCTTTGACACAATGGAATTCATTTCCCTAGTTGACAGTTGGTTCGACATAATCAGTTCAAGAGCTCTGTATGACAGAAAACTTTCAAGAAATGCATATGGGGCTAATTTAGAGCAACAGAACAAAGTCCTGGAGGAAATGAAATCAACAGTAGGGTCAATGCTTGTTGGCCAACATAGAAAAATGTACCTAAAACGGTGTGATAGTATCCTGTAAGTCACTGCCAGATTTATATGCCATGCTGAAGTCAAGGTACAACGTTATCTTTATTCTATCACATTAGCTTAATCAAGATTGCCTTGAACACTTCTTTGCATCTTTGCGGCAGATGGGAGGATTCTGTGACCACCCATCTCCAGTTCAAGTTAGGCACAGAATAAAGTCTTATCTTCTTGGCAAAGAGACTATTCTAATGGGGTCAAAGTACAAAAATGAAGTAATGGAGGAAGATAAAGAAAATAAACTGTCAGGTACATCACTCACTAGTATGAAAAAAAAAGTTCAAATCATGAGGAGGCTCTGGAATATAAACTATATCAGCAATGTTGTAAAGTTCTGCTCCTACAGACTTGGGACCTGAAGACAACAGCCTAACTGATAATGAAATTCCAGACATAGGCCTGGAACATGCTACAGAAACAGGGATTGATCTACTTTGGTGGATACCTGGCAAGGAAATTTCCCCAGTACCAGCTTGGATCCAAATTTCTGAAAGCTGGGCAGTCTCCTCTAACAGATGAAATTAATAGGCAGAATTGTAAATTAATGAAACCTACGGATGAGTTTTTCAAGAAATTAAGAGTGATTGGCAATCTCTTTAACTGTTTCCATGGAAAGAAAAGTTTAAAACTTGGTAAAGGTACCATAAGAATATTAGCTGATGAGATGGTAAATTATGTGGATCTTCCTGCTGAGGTTATTGCATATTATGTTCGGTGTCGCACATTTTTTCGCATGCGGACTCTAAACAGAAATATTAGGAACGCCCGCATGCAGAATAAAGTCTTGTAAATTAATTACCTAAGGAATTTGGCCACATACTGGAAACATCATTACCAGATATTAAAATACGGACCACTTTATTGTTTTTACTAAACTACACTTAGTCATCATAGATGCTTAGTAACATTACTGATGGTGTATCGAATAACAGTAATATCACCATGACCTTTGTTTCCTACACATTCATCTTCAAAGCTACCTTCTGGCCTTCTCCTACATATGCCTACAATATCTAATATAACAGATTATTGATCCTGATCTATGGAAGGAGAGAATTGAAAAGTAAATTGGGGTTAAAATTTATTTGACTGATATGACAACTGAATTCTTCAATGTTTCTTTTCATTCAAGGATCTTTCTTCATCATTAATGGTATGTAACAATATGACTTAAGGTAATAAAAGTGGAAAGTGATGCAGTAGGTACATACTTGTCCTACAGTTATGCAAGTTTTATAATAATTTGTCATACATCCTGAGGACATAGTTTTGCCTCTTACAGACCTTCATTGTACCTGTGTTGGGCTGTGTACTGTTAAACAATATTCTTCGCCAGGAGTGTGTGCGATACTTAAATAGGCCTCGCTGGTGAGAGGATAGCACCCTTTCATCAACCAGCAGGCTATATGGCCTCAGATGCCTTGCCTGGGATTGTTTAATCCCTTTTTACTACTGATGATTATTAGGTTTGGTGATGAATTTCGAAAATAATATGTCATGAGATAAACTATAAGAAATAACTGGAAACTGAAGAAAGTAAAAAGACAGTGACAGGTACAGTATAATCATCAGTAGTGTTACATCAGTGATGAAACAGAGCATAATTACATTAAATATTTTATAAGACCCAAGTGATGATGTTGTGCTCCTTTACAATGAGATAGTACCCGTTCACATTACATTTTCTCTTAAGCAGCAGAACGTGGCAGTGCGCCCCTTTAAAATGGTATATTACCCGTTCAAATTACAGTTTCTCTCGTTATTCAACCACAGCATGACTCACCATCCAGCGCAAGACGAGACCTAGTAGGCTATTATTGAGACCTTGATTTTACAGTGGACATTGTTAACAACGTACGCAAATACAATTGTCTAGTTTCTTGTGGTGTGATTTAAACATTGAAGTTTTATTTGGGTTGGCAATTACTCATTGTATTGGTATGGATATATGAAAAAATGATAAGTACTACTATAAGGTCTTGCAGTATTTTAGTTACATTTGTTTTATTCATAGCTAGTGATTGAAATACTTTGACACATCTTGAAAATCAGTCAGCCAAGTCTGACCTGAGCCTTTTGGCGTGATAGTTTTTTCGGTTCTATTTTATCGTTTCAACCCATGACAGAATTCATTATTTTTCTGTTATGGAGAGTTCTCCTTATGACAAGAATTTTGAGTACCAGTTAGCTACTTCAGTTAATACAGCACAGCCTCATATAGGTTAGGTTGCATTGGTCTGGTTAGGGTAGGTTAAAAAAAATAAAGTGAGGTTAGGGCCTTAAATGATAATTACACCATTTTTTCGTTTATATATATTTTTGGTTTTCCTTTTCATTAACTGTGGACCATATTTATTCTTTCGTACCTGCAATATACATGAGTTTTGTAGAGCATCATAAAATAAAATAACAATAATGGATGTAGTTATGGCTTACTAGTTTCTGGGAAGGTATTAGCTATACATTTCAAAGTTAAGCAAACTTGCCTGATATTTTTTTTAATTTTTACTGCACTATTAAGGTTTATGTAACAGGAATTTGAAGATTTAAGAAAAAAGTTATTGTCATATGGCCCTATGCAATCACAAGTGAACCTGACAAAATGATAACGGTATTCAGTCTCTGATTTTCCAACTAAGTTTTTTCTCAGCCATACCAATACCTATGATATTTTAAAGTAAAATAACTACATTTCTCCTACAGGTGGTGCTACAGCTGCTGATGAACCAGTAGCTGAACTGCACCTGGAACAGTGTGGAGAAGACATTGGTACACCCACTGCAGATGACCGGTCTTCTTCAGAAAGTAAGTATATGAGCAATAGAGTTAGGTAACTGTCTGTACTGTATAGGGTCAGGAGAAGATAGGCAATGAAATTGTGAGATGTGACAGGGAGAAATGCCACATTAAGTTGTGATAATATATGGGACGAGCATTGTTACGCAGCTTGTAGGAGGCATGGTCTCTAAGTGTTTGTTATTTTAATCTTTTTAATATTATTTTTCTATTATATGAGTTTAATTATCAGTATTAGTACACTAATTGTTTTGGTAATACTAGAAGTATTGTTAGGAAATAATAAGACTATATGCATCACCACCATTACTTGTGTTAATGTTTATCTAAGAATATTTTGGGGGTGTCAGATTATGACCCAGACATTTGCAGAAAGTTCACAACTTAAACAGTGTGGGAATAAGGGAAATAAGATCCACAGAATATATGAAACATATTGCACCAAACTTTGAAGTTACAAAAAGCCTCACATTTTAAATCCAAAATAATACAAATACTGTATTGGGAATGGTAGGTATCTATACAGGAATAATGTACTGTATAACATTGTGGTCCGTGATAGTAATTGATAATCCTCTTGTCCAACAGGACAATCAACAGTAGCCTGGAGCCATCAAGCCGTTCTTCTAATAAATACTTATGCGGAAAAAGAACATTTGTTCTTTCAGATTTAAAAAAAAAAAAATCCAAGTGTGAAGGGAGATTGCGGCTGTACGTCAGGAAAAAGGACACATATATACAGGAGAAAACTGTGACAAAAAGATGAGGTTACTTAAACAAAGGTACGGTATGTTTTCAAATTGCTTTGGCAACCCTAAATTATTTGTTTAAATGGTTTCCGACACTGGTGCAGTACATGCTCATATGAAGGAATGAGCTATGCAGTATGTTGTTCCTAAATTTATACAGTAATGTATATAACAGTAGGATAATTTATTTAGTCATTAACATTTTTGGGGCAGGTTCAAATCCATTAAGGCTAATGCAAAGCTCAGTGGCAGAGGCCGGGACCAGTGGATTTACTATACCTTGATGGACGAGTTGTTTGGACACAGGGCTGATATTGTTCCAAGTGCCACGGATTCTACAATGCCAGCCGGTAGGCCTTATAGCTAATGATTTAGAATGTCCTAAGTGACCCATAAATACGAACACTGGAGATTCAGATTATGGTGCAATTATAATAACTTCTGGTCAATTCATACCTTTTTGTTGTTGTTGTTGCACTTTAGTTTTTAGGATCTGGTAACCTGGTGTGATATTTATTTATAAACTTGAATTATATTACATCATTATCTAATGTAAAATTTCCTTCAAAAATATGTCTGAACTGGATTCACAAGTAGCAGCAGCATAGCCATCAAGGAAATGACTCACTGGTACCCTTGTAATAGGTCTCCCCGTGTCTTTTTGCATTATATTCTCATTTAAAATGATCTTCAGTGATGGACAATATCAGTTTTTCTTCCCAAAACTATGTATTAAATACAGTACCGGGTATTTAATTTACTGAGAGAAAATTGTAAGAGATTAGTTGGAGGTAAATAGATTAATTTAATCTCTGAACTGCTTCAAACTCGGATCACTGAATCATGTCCTCGAGTATCTTTATCCTCTGCCTCATATAGACATCTTAACCAACCACCAGCTTCAGGGAGTCCGTTTCATACAAGTGGGAACAACATCAGCAACTGCGGGCAGCTCTTCCACAGTAGATCTACCGATAACCTCACCAAGTTCATCATTTCCAGGTTCTCCCATGACCTCAAGTCCGGCAGTGTCTCCCATACCTGTAGCATTGCCATCGACATCACCACCACTGCCCCCGCCACCTAGAGTCCATGATGTAAGACCTCGAAAACGCCCAAGGTCTGAGGCAACAGGTATTGAAACGCATGTTGAGTTGCAGCACCAGAGTAATGTATTGGAGCAATTATTAGACGTTGATCGGGAAAGGAATAACATTGTACAAACATTTACTACTCAGTTGTTAGACCAACAAAAGCAGTATTTGCAGCAAAATCAGTTAATTGTTAAGCTGCAAGAAGATTACAAGAATGCACAGGAGGCACATATGCGGGAACAACTTGCAAGCCAAGCAAGGATGGCCCAGCTGCAGGAAGACCACCAAAGAGAAATGGTTCGGATGCAGGAAGAACACCGTAGGAAACAAAGAAGTCTACAAGAAAGAATGTTTGAGATGCAGAGGCAGGATCAGAAACAGTTACTGTACATGCTCCAACAGCATCATCGGGAGACAAGATATTCAGCGCCAGATGCTACAGATGCAACAAGAGCATCAGCGATTATTATTTGGCCAACAATCAGTGGCAAGGGGTGAACAGGATCAGTCATAATGCAGTGTCTAGCTGGAAAAGAAAAACTCATAATTATATTTATGTTTTATATTTTCTTCAGTGTTGGGTGGATTTCATTTTTTGGTGGTTCAGGTATGACCCACATTAAGCTGATTAATGAAAAAATATGCACTGGGTATGGCAACACATTCCTGTACAGTGTAGATTTCTGAAACACTAAAACCAAGGTAGATAGATGGATAGATTGACATAGTGTGTGTGTGTGTGTGTGTGTGTGTGTGTGTGTGTGTGTGTGTGTGTGTGTGTGTGTGTGTGTGTGTGTGTGTTTTCGTACATAGCTGTATCTTTAAAGGAATGAGTGAAACATATAGTCCCCAGTCTATGTGTCATTTTTTTCTTTTTCATACATATATGTGATTATGTAATGGCCCCGAAATATTTTCTTTGATAATACATTCCACTGCTCAGTTGCTCATTCTGGGATGTATATAGATAGACAGATAGACATATTATTGTGTGTGTATGTGTTTTCTTACATAGCTGTATCTGTATAGGAATGAATGAACTATATAGTCCCCTGTCCATGTGTTATTTTTTTCATACATATATGTGATTATGCAATTGGTATGGCCCCACAATTTTTTTTTTGATAATACATTCCACTGCTCAATTTCTCAGTTTGGGAAACAGAAAATTAAAATGTATTTATGATGTAAGGATGGAAGTTTGGAAGGGGAAGTGCTTGAAAGGGTACAACAAGGAAGAAAGGTTGCTGGTTCCTTGAAAGCAGTGATAGGAAACAGGGAAGTGAGCATGGAAGTGAAAAAGTTATTACATGACAGTATTGTGATACCACCTCTAACGTATGGAAGTGAAGCTTGGACGTTGTTGGAAGGACACAAGTCAAAAGTGAGAGCAGTAGAATTGAGTTATTTAAGACGAGACTGTGGAGTCACATGGAGAGACAGGCTGACAAATGAGGATATTATGAAGCGTTGTGGTGTTGATGTGGATGTGATAGGAAGCGTTATGAGGAACACACTGAGGTGGTTTGGCCATGTGGAGAGGATGGAGGGTGAGAGACTGACGAGGAGAGTATGTGAGTGAGGTGGAGGGGGGGAAAGAGGGAGGGGCAGGCCGAGGATGAGGTGGAAGGATGGAGTTGAGAGGTATATGAGAGAGGAGAGTGTGAGTTGGGAGCAGAGCAGTGAAATCGCGGGGGACAGGACGACGTGGTGGCGATTTGTTTGTGACCACCCCGTACGGGATTAAGGCGTCTGGCAATAGATAGATAAATAGATAGTTTTTAAAATCTTTTCCAGTGTACTCTTGTTAAATGTAGTGAATGTATTTGTATGTGTTTGGGTGTTATGTGTGTGAAAATATTTGGTCATTGATTTATGTTGCAATATTCTCTTTTCTTATATTTTCGATTGTACCATTTAAGAACTTAAACACATTTTGGTACAATAACTGTTTAGATTGTCCATTGTCATCTAATGGACTTCAAGGAAACATGAAATTAAGGAAGATTTGAATACCATTTTATAATTTTCACATACCTCTTATTTTAAGAACACCAAGGTTGCGTATGGTCCATATTTTCAAGCGAAAATAATAACCCTTTCCCCTCAAATACTACATGATAAATGAAAACTCATTATCTTAGTCACATTTATTTTTTTTTTTTTTTTCAACAGGGAAACGAAGCATCTTATAACAACGAGCAATGTTTCTATCACGGGCAACAATTACCAATGGAGGGTGAAGAACCCCAACACATGTGGTGTGTGTGTGTACCTTACAGTCACAAGGCATCATAGTGTAAAATAATATTGTTATGTAATTAAGAGGAAAGACAAGTATTAATTTTGAGAATTTGTTACCTGCCCCCCCCAAAAAAAAAAAAAAAAAATCCCACTATGGTTATGTGAAATGATGTACAACACTTAGTGTGAAATAAGTTCTCACTATACAGCAGTTTCTCTAAGAAGATACTGAACATAAAACTCTAATATTTTCCCTCCCGAGTATGCAGAAGAATAGGAACAAGGATGGAATAGGCGACTTACAATATTCATATGACATGACAATTTATTATCATTCATCACAATTATCCAGACCTACTATCCCACCGTAGGCTGGGGTAAGTTGGATCCAGAGAGCCAGAGAAAGAGCTTGATAGAGAAAGACGCTAGTCAAGTACGTCCAACAGAATGGGACACAGTCATTTAAGCCCTCTGAATCATGGACCAACACGAATATGCCAACAAAATTCCACCCCACGTTGTAGCTTCACATTGTCCAATGTAACAGAGTAAATCCGATGACTGTCAGTTTTAAAAGGGGTGCCAAACCCTCTTCTTATAAACTCTTGTGCATGAAAAATATGTAGCCAGCTCTTTCTCTGGTCATTTACCAAGCTTCAACGGATGTCCATACTTCTGTTTCTCAAACGCTCAATTACAAGTTTTATGCATCTTTTTGGTCTTCTATGGCTATGCCCACCTTCACACTCACCCCCGATATACCTTTTATTTACTGCTATAATAACATTTACTCTCCATATAACACGACCATCAAATTATACTGGTTTCCCTTCTGGTGTCCACTGAATTTCATAAACTAAATCTATAATGGATCATATAAGTTCTTCTGAAATCCACTTTCCTCATGCCAAACCCAGACGTTGCCGAGAGGTCCGAACATAAACAAATCATTGCTGTGTGCGGCGCATAATCCTGGTTTTTCCGCTGGTTCTTGCCTTCCAAGACCCTTCTGTAGTTGCAGGGAGCAACATAAAGGTCTAGTGCTTACTTCACCGTTGGTTGAGTTTTTCTGGTGTTTGGACTTAGTCCATAGTTTGGGGAGAAAATTCAGTACTGCGGACGGGGCCCCCCTAGTCAAGTTTTCTCGTTTCTGTGCATGCGCAGTATGGCCTGTGTGACGTCATGGACGAGTCACTCCATTTCCCCTGCTACCATTGGTCTGTTCTGTCGTGCTGGTGAAGCTGACATCCCGCTCGCTCTGCTACCTGCCTAGGTATGCAGCATGGAGTATTCGGGCCTCCCATCTTGTGAGTTTCGCAAGATGAAAGACGAGCAACCGTGGTGCTTTTGATGCTGGGGCACTGGTCACATTCCGGTATTGCTCTGCACCAGAACGGTGTGCATGGTGCTCTTGCTAACACGACTCTCGGATGTGTCCTCACTGACCCCCTCCACCTGCTTGTGATACAGCCTCGATTCAACCCAACCCACCACCTCCAGATACCTTCCACTGGAAATGTCCCCGATGTTATCAAGAAGGGGTTAATGTTTGGCATGGCTGCACTAGACACTGGGCTAACCCTGCCCCCGTTGCTAAGGGTGGGCTCCACTTGCATAACCATCACCACCTCTCCGTGCTGCTGCTCCCCGTCTCCACTGTTGGTTTGGACTCATCTACAGTCATTGAATTTTGCGATGCTGTTGCCACTCTCAGGACTCGGATTAGCTCACTTACGGCACGTTTCGGTGCAATAGAAGCCCGCATTGATGGCTTGGTTAGCAAGCAAGCCACACTTGAGACAACATTAAATTCACTGGTTGAATCACAACAAGTCATCATTACGACTGTCACCACCCTTGTGGAGAAGCTGGACTCCATTGTTACTCCCATTGGACGATTGAATGCTCCCCCCTGGGAGTCTTTCCCTCGTGGCACACTGCGTAGCACTTCTCATGCCACCGCCATTTCCTTATCTGGCTCTCGCATACGTCATGGCAAAGTTCGGTAACATGGGTAACATGGCACAACTGCATGTCATCTCTTGGAACGCCTGTGGTGTTACTAACCGGTCTAAACTTACTGCTCTCAAAGGATATGTACACAGTCGCCACACGGATATCATTTTCATTCAGGAAGTCTTTGTTGGTCTTGCGCTACTTGGGGTAGAGGCATCCAGTCTCAGTGGTTATGTTTCTTACTTCCACTGAGTTAGGAATGGACTTGTCACGTACGTCCACTCCTCCATCCGGCACCGTTTCCTCCAAAGCTCTGTAGATGATGAGACAACCTTCCAGCTTCTTGAGGTCACCATTGGAAGTGGCACAATTCGGTTGTGCAACATGTACTCTGTGCCGGGCAGGTTGAACCCAGCTGCTCTCCCAGCTCCCACCATCCGTGGCATGATATACATGGGGGATTATAATGCCCAACACCCTACATTGGGAGACCTTTCTGCCACCGTTAACCGTAATGGGACTAAACTTTTTGAGTGTATTCGTCATAATCAGCTCACCCGCTGGGACTCCAGTGAGGCCACACACTCTCGAGAAGGCACACTAGATCACGTTCTTACATCTGGCCTTGTGGTATCCTGGGTAAGGTGTTCATCAATCCCTGTGCTTTTCTTTGATCACATTGCTCTCAGCCTTCATTATTCCCTTCCTGCTACACCTTCTCCTGTACACAGATGCACTTGCTTTGCAATCCCACCAAAGTACTGCCCTATATACATCTCCTATAGGACCAACCTTCTTCCCATGTTCGACCTTCAATGTCCCAAAATGTATTCATCACTTGTCAGCTCCACACATGACTTCTACACCCATTATGTCAGCAGGCCACACATTACGCACCATTATGATGCCCACACCTGGACACTGGATAATCGCATCGCCCAGGCAGAGAGGAAGGCGGTGGAAGACGGTTTTGCCTTTCAAAGACGACCTTCCCCTGAGAGTCTCCATCGGTATCGATTGTCGAGGGATGATCTAATTGCTCTCCAGCACTGTATTTATACCGATTCGTGGCATAAACTTACTGATAGCATCAACCATCAAATGACTGTTGGTTCCATGTGGCACCTTATCAACAAAGTTGTCAAGAAGAAGCCTCCTAGTGTCCTCCACCACAGTCCAGCACAGTAAGCACAGGATCTTGTAGATGCCTGGTCTGCACAGTCATGGGCTTGCGCCCTTCCCGCACATACAGGACGTGCTCTCCGCCCAGAAAAACTATTGCACACTCTGTCTCACCGCCACTTTACTGAGGACAGACGATGAGATTGGTGTGGCTATAACTGATGATGAATTGTGACGGCCCCTCGCCAGGGGAAGGGTACCGGCTCCAGGTGATGATGGCATCACTTTTTCTGTCCTCCTGAAAGTTCCTGGTAATCCCTTTTTCCAGCTGTTCAACTTTTGCATCCATCTGGGATACGTGCCACAGCCCTGGACCCGCAGTACAATCATGCGTATTCCTAAACCTGGCATTGATAAATTCCAACCTGTTTCCCTCACCTCCTGCTTCAGTAAACTACTGGACCACATCCTTCTTACAAGACTCTTGTTTAGGCTGCAGGACAAGCTCTCGCCTTGACTGTACAGCTTTTTACCACAGCGATGGACACATCACTGCCTCATGAAGCTATACACCCTCCTATCCCCCACCAGTGTAGTGGCCTTCATTGATTTAAAGAGTGCATTTGATGTCGCCAACAGAGACATCATCCTCAACCAGCTAGTGGATTTTGGAGTTAAGGGAAACCTGCTGCGATGGATATGTGGTTACCTGTCTAATAGGTCCTCTCATGTCATTTTTAAGGGTGCATACAGCGCTGCTAAGGATTTTGAGCTTGGTACTCCACAAGGTGGTGTCCTTACGTGTTTGTCTGTCTAATAAGTCGTCTCGTGTCCTTTTTAAGGGTGCATACAGCACTGCTAAGGATTTCAAGCTTGGTACTCCACAAGGTGGTGTCTTAAATCTTTTTATATTTAATATCCTCATACATCGTCTACTCACCTTCCTTCCTGACATCCCTGGAACCACAATTACTTGCTACGTTGATAATATCTGCATTCATTCAAATTCCCCTGCAGCTCTGCAACGTTTCCTTCACTTGTTTCACAAGTCGGCTTTCAAAGTGGACTCATTATCTCTTCAGAAACGAGTAGAATCTTCACTTCCTATCCAGCAAGAACACTGCCTGTATTCTCTGTCTGGGATTGTGTTATCCCTCTGTGCACGCAGTACCTTTAACTGGGGGCGCCTGAACAGATCTCTCTCTCCATTCCTGCAAGATAAAGCGTGCATCTGACTGTTCAAGATCTGCTGACCCGGCTACAGCAGCGCCTAAAACCTCTCAACTGGCACACTAATTATGCTGCTGGGGTGTCTATTACTGTAGCATGAACCATATACATAGCGTTCATTCGATCAGTTGTTGATTATCTCTGCTCTTAGTCAGTTTTCCAGAACAGCCTTACAACCCGTGAGAAGTTCCAAAACGCAGTAATGAGACTCATCCTTGGCTCCCCTGGCTCAACCAGAATTGTCAACATGCAACTTGAACTCAACCTTCCATCACTTGTTGAGAGAATATTCCCTGTGGTTACATACTTCAGCATTAAGTTTTTTTTTTTTCTATGCAAGGAAGAAGGAACCAAAGGCCATGAGCCTGCAGTAACAGTTCCCTCAAAGAGAAAAACAAAATACAATAGAGAGCCAAATTCAAGATCCGATCAATTTGAGATGCCTGGACACACTGCGTTTGAAAGACTGGAGATCATAGGCAGCAGGAAATACAGACAGAGGGAGACAGTTCCAGAGCTGACCTGTTGCATAAATGAAAGACTGGGAGTAACGATTAACTCTTGCATTAGAGAGTTGGACAGAAAAGGGATGAGAGTTTGCTGCCAGACGGGTGCTACACGCCCGTCGTAGAGGTGGAGGAATGCAAGCAGACAGTTCAGAGGAGCAGTGACCATTAAAGTAGCGATAGAAAAGAGATAAAGATACAACAGTGTGGCGAAGAGACAGAGGTTGAAGGGAGTCAGTAAGAGGAGGAGAGTTAATAAGACGAAAAGCCTTCGACTCCACCCTATTGAGAAGAGCTGTATGTGGGGAGCCTCCCCACACATGAGAGTTGTACTCCATACAGGGGCGGATAAAACCCCTGTATAGAGTCAACAATTGTGCAGGGTTAAAGAAAGAGCGGAGTCGGCTTAGCACACCCAATCTCTTGGAAGCAGATTTTACAAGAGATGTAATATGATCTTTCCAAGATAAGTCCCGAGTAAATGAAACCCCAAGCATGTTCAAGGATGATGCAGGATTAAGCTGAATATTATTAAACATTAGTGGGTATACCTGTGGAAGATTTTGTCGGGTTGATAGGTGTAAGAACTGACTCTTAGATGCATTAAAAACATCCATATTATTTTTACCCCAGTCAGAGATACAAGCCAAGTCAGACATTAGGTGTGCCATAGCCTCATCACTTGTTTGTTGAAGTAACTGTTGAGATGGGCGTTGCGGGAACCGAATGGAAAGGTGAAGGGTGGAGTCATCAGCGTATGAGTGGATAGGGTTAGATGTACAGCTTAGAAGATCATTGATGAATAAAAGGAAGAGAGTTGGTGATAGGACAGAGCCCTGAGGAACACCACTGTTGATAGATCTAGGAGAAGAATGATGGCTGTCTACAACAGCAGCTATAGAACGACCCGAAAGAAAGCTAGCGATGAAGGCACAGATAGGATAGAAACTGTAGGAGGGCAGTTTGGAAATTAAAGATTTATGCTAGATTCGATGAAAGCCTTTGAGATGTCAAGTGCAATGGCAAAGCATTCGCCAAAGTCCCGAAAGGAGGATGACCAGGAGTCTGAAAGGTAGGTGAGAAGATCGCCAGTGGAGCGTCCCTGATGGAACCCATACTGACGATCGGAAAGAAGGTTGTGATGGGAAAGATGCCTTAAAATTTTTATATTGAGAATTGACTCAAAAACTTTTGAAATACAGGACGTTAAAGCAATTGGACGATAGTTGGAGGGTTGGGAGTGGTCACCCTTCTTTGGGTCTGGCTGAATGAGAGCAAACTTCCAGCAAGAAGGAAAGGTACAAGTTGACAGACAAAGGCGAAAGAGTTTGCCAAGGCAGGGTGTAAGCACAGAAGCACAGTTCTTGAGAACAACAGGAGGGACCCCATCAGGCCCATATGCCTTGTTAGTACTGAGGCCAGTGATGGCAGAAAATACATCAACTGAAGAAATTTTAATGTCAGCCATGAGGAAGTCAGAGGGGGGAACTGATGGAGGAACAGCACCGGAATCATCTAAGGTGGAATTGGAGGAGAAAGTCTGTGCGAAGAGATCTGCTTTATCAGTAGAAGAAATAGCTACAGAACCATCAGAGTAGAAAAGAGGAGGGAAGGATGATGAGGTAAAGTTGTTAGAAAGATTTTTGGCAAGGTGCCAGAAGGAGCGGGAAGAATTCGAGTTGGAGAGTTGAGAGCATTTAGTATGGATGAAATTATTTTTAGTAGAGCGAAGAACAGACTTAACACGATTCCGGGCAGAAACGTAAAGATGATGTGATTCAGGGGTGGGTTGGCTCCAGTACCTTTTATAGGCCCTCTTTTGTTGCGGACAGCATCAGAACAAGCGTGATTAAACGAAGGCTTTCTTGCATTAATCAAAGGATATGAGAAAGGAATGTATGCTTCCATGCCCAAGAGAATAACCTCCGTAATGCGCAAGGCACACTCAGATGGCTCACGGCCATGGAAGCAATAATCATTCCAGGGAAAATCAAAGAAGTACTGCCTGAGGGCCTCCCAGTCCGTGGCTCCAAAATGCCACAGACGACGTTTCCCTGGAGGGTCCACAGGCCGTACTGGAGTGATAGGACAAGTTAAGGTAATAAGGTTGTGATCGGAGGAGCCCAACGGAGAGAAAAGATTAAGAGTAAGCAGAAGGATTAGTTGTGAGGAAGAGGTCAAGTATGTTGGAGCTCTCTCCAAGGTGGTCAGGGATACGGGCAGGGTGCTGTACAAGCTGCTCTAGGTCATTAAGGATAGAAAAAATGTAGGCTTGTTCACCAGGTGGATCTGTGAAAGGAGAGGAGAGCCAAAGGTGGTGGTGAACATTGAAATCTTCTAGAATGGAGATTTCAGAGAAAGGAGAAATGGATAGAATGTGTTCCATCGTAGAAGTAAGATAGTCGAAGAATTTTTGATAGTCAGTAGAATTAGGGGATAAGTAAACAGCACAGATATATTTAGTCAGAGAATGACAGGAAAGCCGAAGCCAGAGTGTAGAGAATTCAGAAGAATCGAGTTCAGGAACACAAGAGCAAGATAAGTCGTTGCGTATATATACACAACAGCCACCTTTGGCTTTGAAATGAGTATAGAGAAAGTTGGAGGATACAGAAAAGGGTTTGCTGTCAGTTGCCTCAGACAGCTGAGTCTCCGTTAGAAAAAGAAGGTGAGGTTTAGAGGAGGAGAGGTGGTGCTCAACAGAGGGAAAGTTAGAGGAAAGGCCGCGAATGTTGCAGAAATGAAGAAGAAGAGAGTGCCTGCATTATCCTCACCTTTCTCCCCACTACGCTCACATCACTCGGACTTCCCTTGATCACACTGCATCAAGGCCTCTGCTTCGCAGTGGTGGCCGCCCACTTGTTAATACTGTTTGTTCAAACATCCGATGGCAAAACAATGTACCAGTGCTTGCTGAGGAGGTGGACTATGGCCTTCCACCTTGGCAGATCCCTGTGCCTTCTATCTAATACACTCCGGCCTCCAAGACTGACCTGCCTCAGCTTCAGAAACAGCTAGCTTTGAAGACCATCGCCAGGCTGCCATCTTCCCTCCCTTCGGCCCACCATATCTACACCGATGGCTCCTTGCAGGAGGATGGCAGTGCTGTATTTTCCCCAAGTCTGGAGCCACCTCAAGGGGGCTGGTTAGGCCGTCAACTGCCAACCTCGTCGAGCTCTATGTATTGTGTGATTTACATGGACTCCTGGATGCAGTTGCTATATTAATACAGACGAATAACAACGGCTTGATCATCTGTGACTCTCAGCTGGCCCTCCATGCCCTCTCCTCTCCCAGGTCTGCATATCAACACCTTGTTACACAGATACTCCATCAATTGGCCACTGCCTGCGATCGTTCGCTGATGGTGCACTTTCTGTGGATTCTCTCTCATATTGGTCTCACAGCCAACAACACTGCTGACCTCCTTGCAAGGACTGCCTGTGGACTGGATCCACCTGCTGTGGATGCTACTAATGCCTCCCCCATTTACTACAAGCAGATAATATGCACAGCAGCCAGCTCCTCTATTCTTCACTGTAGAAGTGCTGAGAGGGCTCACAGTGTGTCCATCCAACATTATGACCACTTTCTCTCTCGTCCCCATAGATATTGTCGCAGTGGTCTTATGGTTCGTTGACACTACGTGGTGTGTGCCTGCCTTAGACTGGGCTACTGATCTGTGTGGCAGGTGGCAGGGTTGGGCAACACACCTCATTTCTCCTCCTGTAACCTGTATGACGCACCCAATGCCAGCACCCTTGACCATTATTGCCTGCAATGTCCACTTGTCTCTGATTTAATACCACACGGACTCACATTAGTGGACACTTGTAAATATTTGTTGGAAGATGATAGCCTAGATGTTATTCTCATGCATCATCCACACTTTGGTGGGTGTTAATTTGTTAAAGCTGGACAGTGTGTCCTGCGTGGCATGAGTTCCCCTGTATTCACCTCACATATGGCCACATGGCGGCACTGTACTGGTTTTGTCGGCTTCGGGCGTAATAAATTAATCAAATTATTCTCCAAACCCAATCCAAACCAAGCTGACAACAAACCATACCAACCACCCCCAAAGGAAAAAACATAAAATGGCAAATAAGACTGGACCTTTTCATGAAACATAGAAACTACAGTAAAAGTTAATCTTGATTTCATTATGCAAACACGTTTGCCAGTTCATTTGTTTTTACTTGATTAAGCAAGGATAGCTGCCAGCTCATTCCTTTTTACCTGAGCAGCGGCCAATTGTCGGGCACGTGGCAAATGTCTTTCATGAATGTGCTGCTCATCATCTCTTCCATGAGGTTCATCTCCCTGCAATCTTTCCAGGTCATGAATATCTTAATGCAATTTTTCCTTCATTATCAGAAAATTATGGAGGACATAAGCAACTGTAATCACTTAGGGGATTTTATCCATTAATTTCAAATCTAAATAATTCAAGCATCTAAACTTATATTTCAGTAATCCAAATGCCCTTTCAATGGCCACTCGGGTTGAGCTATGTCTTGTATTAAATGCTATCTGTTCTGGAGTTAGGTGGCCATTGTCACGAAAGGGTACAATCATATAAGATGTCAGGGCATATGCAGAGTCACCTAACAAGTGATACCCAGGTGGAAAATATCCATTTTCCAAAACTGGTGAAAATGACTCTTACTAAAGACCCTGGCATCATGAACAGACCCTGCTCGCCCACAAAAGAGGGCTATGAATCTCAGATTGACATCACAAACTGCCTGAAATTGAATGCTGGGAAAACCTTTCCTATTAATATATGCGGGCCTGTTACTGATGGCCCCAAAATAGGTATATGGGTCCCATCTATAGCCCCAACTACCCCTGGAAAACCTGTTCTACTTCTGAACCCTTCTGGTAAGTATTCTAGTTGACCTCTTGTTGGCCATACAACAAAATTGCCTCGGACTGCTCGAATAGTATCACATAGTTCAAAAAGAACTTTATGAAGCGATGATCTATGTAGGCTAAATCTATCATCAGCACCTCGAAATGTTTCCTGGCTACCAAGAAGCCACAGAGTTGCCCACACCTTCTTCTCCTTTGATATGACCTTGCTTCTTGGATGTAGAGTCAGGAGTTGACACAGTCCCTATCGATTGATAATATGCATAACGCCATCTTTCCAGCTCATCCTCCTAAACCAAGTGATGAAATGGAAACTTCTGATCATGATGCAAACTTACAAGATGCGCCAGTCAAATTTTACAGTTACAATGTACACACCTATTGTTGGGCAAAAATGTTTATCTGATAGGTACTGATGTCTTTTGAATAACTGTGACATTCATTTTTGTTGGAAATGCTTCCTTGTGCCCATTCCACCCAGTGCCCAAATTACCCAGTCAAACAAAACAAGGTAAAATAATCCAAAACACAGCCAAACACTTCACAACAAAATTGTTGGCCTGGACGCTACACTAACCTAACCTAACCTAACTACACAGAGAAGAAGCAAGACACCCATCAAAAGCAGTGGCCATTTTCAAACTGATTTTGAATCCCCTAGCATACCCGGTAAGCCTCCGCAGGAGTGCAGTTCAATTTCATTGGCCAATATAATCAAGTTCCCTCTAATTGGCTGAAATCTGAATAAGACAGGAAGGAGTGTACGTCCAGAAAGTCGGGTGTAAATGGATGTACGAACACATGCAAATGCTGCTCTGGCAAACAGAGGTAAGTTTTTAGGTATCAGTATATGTTATTATGCATTTGCAAGTTGTAACATATTAAAATAAAAACTTTTCTTTTTATGGCCGACCTGTCTGTGAACGTTATTTTACTGGATTCCCTATTGTGTACATGTATAACTCAATATACGATATCCTAACATGCAATACCCCAGCTTAACGATGGGAGTAGAAATGTCGCAATACCCCTCTTAATGATGGCGAAACCCTGGTTTAATGATGTATTCTGATGTTTTTACCAATTATGATATTTTAGGCAACAATTGTGTTTTGGTTGATTTATAAACTGTTTTTAGACA
Source organism: Coenobita brevimanus (assembly GCF_032717465.1). Classification (NCBI taxonomy): domain Eukaryota; kingdom Metazoa; phylum Arthropoda; class Malacostraca; order Decapoda; family Coenobitidae; genus Coenobita; species Coenobita brevimanus. The sequence continues at coordinate 23,564,387 of NC_136983.1, forward strand.
TAGATTAATGTGTTTTAGCCATAGGTGTGGCAAACATTGTCATTCTGCGATACAGTATAAAAAGGTTGATTTCTTTCTAGACATATTTGACGATTTTCAGGTTTTATTTGTTGGTTTTATTGAATTATTTACAAGTGTTGCGCATAGGTTAACTTCTTTTACAGGTGTTAGGCCATTTATATTGGCTTTAAACTTGTTTTTGGCCTCATTTCGGTGGGTTTTGGACTTGGTTGGGGGTGGAAACACAAGGCTGAAAAATGCATCCCATTGCTTTACTTGTTAAATCTACCCCAGTATACGATATCCCACTTAATGGTGGGTTTTTACCTAACCATTTGCATCATTAAACTGGGGTATACCTGTACTTGTAAAATAAAACTGAAGCACCACCAGCAACACTTTATTAAAGGGACATTCATATTCCTTGGAAGTGATTGTTAAAATTGCTGTGAAAAATATCTTAAATTTCTGTTGCCAAACTAACTGCCCATAATACACTGAGCTGCTATGCAATTTCTTTTTCATCACACATAGTACACTTTTTAAGTTAAAGGTGTGAGTGAGGCATGATATATGCCTGCTGGCCTAGTCATATAAGCATAGAGTATCTGGAAGCTGTAATACGTTGTCTGATGATCAATGGACAATCTCCAATTAAAAAAAATAATGGCAAGTCCCTGTCCTAAGTATCAATCTCTCTCTCTCTCTCTCTCTGTATTTGTATACACACACACACACACACACGCACACACGTGTATCTATATCATTATAAAGTATTTTTAACACAGAGATATAATGAGGAAGTCACTAAACATTTGAAAAGTACTGACCCCATTATCCTCTTGCTTTTTGTTAGTAAATTAATAAATGTTAGGTCACAGAAATTAACTATGATATATGGCTGGTAGACTGTTTTATGCTTCCCTACTGTTTTTTGTTTTTTTAATGGTCTTGTCCATTCATAGAAATTTGCCAATATATGTTTTCGAAAAACCATGCAATGAATTTTAATCAGAGGCATTTTCTAATTTATGCATCAAGCAATTCCCATTATGTTTATAATAGCATGCATCACTGACATTTTCTTCCCCGTATTGGGTATCATTTTCATTCCTTTTCAGCTAATGATAGGTAATTGTACTTAAATTACTGTAACATGAAAACAGTCGTTTTCATTACAAAGACATTACTCCTTATGGAAAAACTAAAATATAACGTTTGCAAAGATTCAGCCCCATGCTGAACTAGTTTCACAACTTGTTTCCTTCGAGCAATAATCAAAATTTCTTTTTGCTAAACAGCAATGGCAGGATTGTGATGTGACAATGGCCTTCACTGAAATTCGATCGAAGGGGTCAAATATCGACTAGAAATAGATTTCAAGCATGCCAATTCACTTTAACAGAACAGAGACTGCTTTCCCCAAGACTACCAATGTACTTTTAATATCGTTGTACATATACATCTACAGTGGCCCACTGCGTGCAAAAATGTGATTTGAATTCTTGGTCATTGTAAGCTGGGACGATAGTTTCCACGTAATTTTCGACCCTGGTCGGATTTCGTTCTTTCAAGAGCTGCATTTCTTTCAACAAGTGCATCAACAACTTCTAATCTGGGATCATTGATAACTTTTTCCGAAAGTGCTTCACCAGTAGCCAACATCAGAGTCTCTGCCATTTTGAATGTTTTGGTTAGTCAGCTGGGGAATCGGAAAGAAAGTATCAGGAAAAAAGTAACAGTCAAAAAGTAACAACTTTTCCTAGGTTAGGTCAGGTTAGATTAGGTCAGGTTAGGTTAGGTTAGGTTAGATTAGGTCAGGTTAGGTTAGGTTAGATTAGGTTAGGTTAGGTTAGATTAGCTCTTTCCCTTACGTTTTTTACTGTTACTTTTTTTCCTGATACTTTCTTTCCGGAATTCAGTCAGCTGATCTGTGTCTAATTGACTGAGCTTTTTTTCGCTCAATCCACAGTGGTCAGTATTGCCCAAGTAGACACAATGCTGATCTGTGTCTACTTGGCCGAGCTTTTTTTCACTCTATCAGCAGCGCTTGGTATTGCCCAAGTAGACACAAGGCTGCACTCATTGCCTCCACCATGGTAATGCATTTGGATCACTGTTCTTAGCTTGCTGTTTCTGTTTCGCTGTTGCTTACGTAAGCTAAGCAGTGGGCTATGGCACTATTATTTTCTGAATTCATCAGTTGATTTCAAAAAGTGTGGGCGTTGGGTGTAGCGCATAAACAACATCAGCACTGCCCTGGGCCCCTGGTGGCGGTTACACACACTACGTGGTGCTTCAGCAGCTTCACATGAGAAAACCTCTTCATACTATAGAGCTTAGTGGTTATAGCACTACTGTGTTGCAGATATAGTGTTTCTTACATGAATGCTTTTGACATGAAGTCACTTTTATACAATGATTCATTTTATGGATTTTGCAGTGAGATTTTTATTAGAATCTTACTTTCCCGTGCTCCTAGAATGTTACAGATTGCAAAAATATTAAACACAAAAGTTTACTTTTCAGGGCCACTTTTTCCAAAATTTGAGGGTCTGGTTCCCTGGCTATATGCTCAAAACTGAGTGTTTGATTGAAGTGGGTAAATATTTCAGTCATCATCCTAACCAACCAATTCATTCTCATCTGGTAACTTAACCTAACTTTCTCTTAATCAAATCACCTTATTACTTTGGTGCAAAAACGAATTACATTTTTAAACGAAGAACTTACGGGACTGCATTTATTTGTTAGTACTAATTATTTTTTTCATTAACTTTCTCTAGATTAAGTGTAAAGGAACACGAAAGCTAGTGAAAAATACACCCCTAACTAACCATCTACCAACACTGACCTAACTCTGATATTTGTAATTTCTGCCATGTACTATACTGTAATATGGTAAATTACTTATAAGTTATGTGGGAAATATTTTCCCCTCAGAGTGGTTGCGCTCTTCACCTTTTAAAATAGTCGTCCTCATTAAACGCAGAGGAAAATCCAGAGAGCATTAACAATAAAATCAAGGGGTTTTTATAACCCAGAGATTACATTCTCTTTAATAATTCTTATTATTGAAAAATTAAATGCTACTGAGTTTTCCCTTGTGGACAAATATATTGTAAATACATGTAAATACTTAGTAATTTTCCATTGACCTAACTGCGCCAGCGTGGTGGGTATGACATGCCCTCACATGAACAGCTGATGAGGTTTAATTCATATTTACGTAAATAAACGGAATATTTGGCTTTAGTTTAATTAAAAGTAAAATTAAATTAAGTTAGATTTGCTTTGTATATTTCATGAAGTAATTTAACCTGAGACGTCCCGTCGACGTATCGGTACGTTGCAACATATTGCATTTGCCAGTCCCGACGACGTACTGGTACGTTTTGCAATTGCAAGGTCCCTAATTTGCACAATTTTCAATTTTGGTGCATGATTTTTCGTACCTATACACGGGACACCTTCCTCTGTTCCTCTACAAGATGCCAAGCAGGGACAATGCCTTACACCGCATAACCTCCCGCCCCCCTGCACGCCATTGTCTCGGCAATTCACCTGTTACCAGTGACCTGGCCAATAAAGACATTCAGGGCCAGAGTGATTCCCCAATCGCTGACAATGTGGAGGACAAAGTTTACATAGCATTAGAGGAAGAAACAGTCAGAAATGATGATCAGGTAATGTGGCAAAAAAGGTCAGGTATGGTGATGAGTTAGTGAGTGAAACAATGCCTATATTACTGTTTGAAAACCAATATACTCTCATATTACATATAAATTCGTACCAAATAAATAAATACCGTTTAGGAGTGGTGTGGAATAGTTATCCTCCCACAGAACCCGTTTTGTTTGGAGCCAGCCTGATAGAAAACCCTGTAAGGTAAGGAGGTACTCCTACCCGTATGGAGTATTTTAAACCTCAGGTGAGCGATTTCTCTATGAGTTTGCGATGTTTCTCACCAAAAGCGGAGGTTTTAGCCTCCCCCCCCAAAAAAATCCAAAAATTATCAGGACTGGGGGGTGTTGGAGGTGCAAAAGTGGTCGGGACGTGATGGGTTAACTGTATTTAGCATTGTAATTAACGAATAGCTAGCATCTCTTCATTCCAGTGAGGGAGAAGAGACTTGCCATGTTGCTTTCTGTTACCGAAGCCCGTTCAAGTTGCACGCAGTAAAATATGCACCTAAGGATGCTTGAAAGCCCCAGGAAACCGACCGAAACATTAGGCCCACCGTCATCTGTTGATCCGACTCTGTCTAGCTAATTAACCTTATGATTTTGCCAAATCTGGGGGGAACTGGCTAGGAGATAAGGAGAATAATTACTGTTGAGTTAGAATATGAATTATACCTTAATCTCCTAAGAGACTTCTGTAAATTTATTATTGGTCGTATTTAGACTAACACTCGTCAAATAAAGGGGTGTATAAAAATTTCTGACATATTTTTGGTGCTCCGAGTGAGGAGCAACAGATGTGTGCTGAGGCACTGAATGATTTTAAGGTCGGGTCTCTCGGGCACAGCCTATTTCCACGTTCTGTAGAAGTGGAGGACGTGGAAATACATATATAGAGAGCTGCTGGTGGATGGGCAAGTTCCTTTTCTAATGATGAGCGGCTAAATGCTGTAGGGGAGTAGGTGGGAATATGAAACAGGGTGGTAATATGAAACAGACCTTTTCTCAGCTGAAGAGTGCTGCCAGCCATTGGTAACTGATTTAAACATAACTTAGTTCCCCCACAGCCCACCAGAATGTTCTGGAATCACTCACTCAAGGTGAGGCGCTCTGAGAGGATACTGTTTACTTTTCACTCAGCGAAACTTTTTTTTAGGTAAGATTAAAAACTTGTTATCCTATATAAATTGATTTATATATGGACTATGACATATAGTGTGTTGATTAGCCATAAGATCACATGTTAAAATGGCATAGTTAGTTTTCTGGAAAAAATTTCTAGCCTAGAAATTCTGCTAATTCATTTTAAAAATGGTGCTTGGTGGAATTTTGGAACAGCGTGTTCCATATTACCACCATTCCTTTTACCTTGTTCCATATTACCACCATTCTTTTTTTTTCCTGAAAGTATCTGTCAAACAGGCTTACACAGAAAATAAAGGAGGTGGAGGAAAGAGTGCAAAAAGTAAAAGAGAAACATTTTTCAAAAAGACAGAGATGAGGATGAAAGTTCTATTGAAGAAGAGAGAATTTGTCTTCTGGAAGTTCAAACTTGCTAGAAGAAATTGTGGGAGGAGCAAATCCTGGAAGAGATGATGCAGACTGTCTTTTTTGTTCAGAAAAATTCACGAAGTCCAAATCAGGAGAACTATGGGTTCAATGTGTAGTGCGCCAGGGATGGGCCCATGTCTTGTGTAGTGGGTGTGAAAATGATATTTTCATTTGTGACTTCTGTTCTTAAACATACTTTTTCACTGTAAAGTTGTTATTTATGTATTCACAAAAAGAAATATTATTTTTATTTTCAAAATTCTTTCATATTACCACTCCACTAGTTTCATATTACCACCCCATTTTCCAAGACCCACTCTTTTGGATGTTCTTGAACAAAAAGTTGTGGCATTTGAATGGTTTAATTTTTCTCATTATAACTCTGAATCCATTATTAGGATAATATTTGCCAATACTTCTGACGGTTATTGATCCAGTTTTTGCCTTTAAAATTGGTGTTTTCGCCTGAAACAAAAAAGTGGTCCATATTACCACCTTCTCTCCTATTGGACTGGGAGCATGACTACACTATCCTTTTCCTGGGAGGAAATGATATTCATGGAGATGTGGCGGTTAATGAAATTGTTGAAAACATTCTAGCCATGGTAGGAGCCGTTGAAGGTTCATGTAAATCCTCGGTAACCATAACCCTTCTTGAGCCTAGAAACCTACCATACTGTATGGTTCACCAGTTTGCTACGGTGCATATAAATTAGTTAGCAAGGCCATAAATAGGAAGTTGCAGGGGATAAGGAAGGGAAAGGATTTTATCCACTTTAATGCAAAGCCCTTCCAAGCAACTCTTGAAGCCGATGGTATGCACTGGAATCACCATGGCAGAGGAGCGGTTCTGCAGAAATTTACAAATTACATAGAGTTAAAGAAAAGAACAATTCTACGTTGTACAGGCTTTGGGTGGTCCTATGTTATATTAACATGGTAATTGCTTCCGAGGTCAGGGAAATATGGGTTATTTTGAAAACTGAGTGTGGGGATAAAGATAAAACCCCAGAGGTTTAACAACCCAGGAAGATAGGTTTAACATCATAAACCCAATCCGTACACTCCTCAAAATATAAAATAAATAGATAACTACTGAGCTTTAAATTTATGATTGTAAAACTGAAATTAACATTAACTCTAGTAACTTAGAAATCAGCCAAAATGTCTATTTCCTTGTTGCAGAGGTCATCCAGTGGTAAGACAGGATGGGTAATGAGAGCTATAAATGATTGTAGGCAATCATTAGATAAAACACCTCAGTCCAGGGAGAAATTAAGTAGTCGTGTGAATATACTAAAAGACAGATATTTTTAAATCAGATAATGAATGGAGGAAGGAAAAAAAACAGGAAAAAAATCCATGTGCCTACAGGCATCCTCCATTCATAAAATATTTATAGCAACTGGATTTAAATTGAAGTGGATTAAATGTTTGTGGGAATCAACTCCCAGGAAGTGCATTTCAGAGAGTAGTAGTTCTGGGGATAAATGAATTTTGATAAGCAGAGGTTCTGCATTGCGGGGGAGAGAGTGTGAGTTCATGGACGCTCCCAGCTGCCCAAGTATTTTGGGAGAAAATGTGAAGGGGAGGAAAAATTGAAGCCAGTTCGTCAGAGCACTTACGGTAAAAATATAGATAAACTAATGCTAAAGAAGCAACATCTCTATTTACTGATGAAGGAGGAAGGCCTTGCTTAATGGCAGGATTATTGATTAATCTAATGGCTTTATTTTGAATTTTGACCAACTGCCTCAATGCAACCGCTCCACATCCACTCCACAGTGGTGAACAGTATTCAGTCTGAGAACGCACATGACTCTTGTATATTGTGGCCATCTGCTCGTCAGTGAAGAACGCACGAACTCTGTACATAAGTCCCAAATTTTTGGAAGCATTTTTAGCAAGGGATTAAACATAAGCTTTCCAGCTTTAGTTGGGGTTTAGTGTAACACCTAGGATATCAATTGTAGTGGATATGGGAATATTGACATCATTTAAAATTATGAGAGAGTCTGAGGGATTCTTTCTATTGGAGAAATTAATGTATTTAGTTTTCTGAGCATTAAATGAGACCAGATTTGTTTGTCCCCATTGATTAATTTCAGAAAAGTCCTGGTTCAGAGAAATTGTTGTGTTTATGTGGAAATTTATAATATCAAATTGTGTAAAGGAGGTACTAAATGTGAAAGGACTATGAAGGGTCCAGTCATCAGCATAAGAGTGTATTGGGTTGTGAGTGACAGGAGGTCATGTATATAAATGAGAATGAGAGTTGGCACCAAAACTGATCCCTGAGGTATGCCAGCATTTATGGAATGAAACTGAGAATAAATTCCATCTATCACGACCCGTATTATTCTATTATGACATTTTCTTCCCCGTATTGGGTATCATTTTCATTCCTTTTCAGCTAATGATAGGTAATTGTACTTAAATTACTGTAACAGGAAAACAGTCGTTTACAAAGACATTACTCCTTATGGAAAAACTAAAATATAACGTTTGCAAAGATTCAGCCCCATGCTGAACTAGTTTCACAACTTGTTTCCTTCGAGCAATAATCAAAATTTCTTTTTGCTAAACAGCAATGGCAGGATTGTGATGTGACAATGGCCTTCACTGAAATTCGATCGAAGGGGTCAAATATCGACTAGAAATAGATTTCAAGCATGCCAATTCACTTTAACAGAACAGAGACTGCTTTCCCCAAGACTACCAATGTACTTTTAATATCGTTGTACATATACATCTACAGTGGCCCACTGCGTGCAAAAATGTGATTTGAATTCTTGGTCATTGTAAGCTGGGACGATAGTTTCCACGTAATTTTCGACCCTGGTCGGATTTCGTTCTTTCAAGAGCTGCATTTCTTTCAACAAGTGCATCAACAACTTCTAATCTGGGATCATTGATAACTTTTTCCGAAAGTGCTTCACCAGTAGCCAACATCAGAGTCTCTGCCATTTTGAATGTTTTGGTTAGTCAGCTGGGGAATCGGAAAGAAAGTATCAGGAAAAAAAGTAACAGTCAAAAAGTAACAACTTTTCCTAGGTTAGGTCAGGTTAGATTAGGTCAGGTTAGGTTAGGTTAGGTTAGATTAGGTCAGGTTAGGTTAGGTTAGATTAGGTTAGGTTAGGTTAGATTAGCTCTTTCCCTTACGTTTTTTACTGTTACTTTTTTTCCTGATACTTTCTTTCCGGAATTCAGTCAGCTGATCTGTGTCTAATTGACTGAGCTTTTTTTCGCTCAATCCACAGTGGTCAGTATTGCCCAAGTAGACACAATGCTGATCTGTGTCTACTTGGCCGAGCTTTTTTTCACTCTATCAGCAGCGCTTGGTATTGCCCAAGTAGACACAAGGCTGCACTCATTGCCTCCACCATGGTAATGCATTTGGATCACTGTTCTTAGCTTGCTGTTTCTGTTTCGCTGTTGCTTACGTAAGCTAAGCAGTGGGCTATGGCACTATTATTTTCTGAATTCATCAGTTGATTTCAAAAAGTGTGGGCGTTGGGTGTAGCGCATAAACAACATCAGCACTGCCCTGGGCCCCTGGTGGCGGTTACACACACTACGTGGTGCTTCAGCAGCTTCACTTGAGAAAGCCTCTTCATACTATAGAGCTTAGTGGTTATAGCACTACTGTGTTGCAGATAAAGTGTTTCTTACATGAATGCTTTTGACATGAAGTCACTTTTATACAATGATTCATTTTATGGATTTTGCAGTGAGATTTTTATTAGAATCTTACTTTCCCGTGCTCCTAGAATGTTACAGATTGCAAAAATATTAAACACAAAAGTTTACTTTTCAGGGCCACTTTTTCCAAAATTTGAGGGTCTGGTTCCCTGGCTATATGCTCAAAACTGAGTGTTTGATTGAAGTGGGTAAATATTTCAGTCATCATCCTAACCAACCAATTCATTCTCATCTGGTAACTTAACCTAACTTTCTCTTAATCAAATCACCTTATTATTTTGGTGCAAAAACGAATTACATTTTTAAACGAAGAACTTACGGGACTGCATTTATTTGTTAGTACTAATTATTTTTTTCATTAACTTTCTCTAGATTAAGTGTAAAGGAACACGAAAGCTAGTGAAAAATACACCCCTAACTAACCATCTACCAACACTGACCTAACTCTGATATTTGTAATTTCTGCCATGTACTATACTGTAATATGGTAAATTACTTATAAGTTATGTGGGAAATATTTTCCCCTCAGAGTGGTTGCGCTCTTCACCTTTTAAAATAGTCGTCCTCATTAAACACAGAGGAAAATCCAGAGAGCATTAACAATAAAATCAAGGGGTTTTTATAACCCAGAGATTACATTCTCTTTAATAATTCTTATTATTGAAAAATTAAATGCTACTGAGTTTTCCCTTGTGGACAAATATATTGTAAATACATGTAAATACTTAGTAATTTTCCATTGACCTAACTGCGCCAGCGTGGTGGGTATGACATGCCCTCACATGAACAGCTGATGAGGTTTAATTCATATTTACGTAAATAAACGGAATATTTGGCTTTAGTTTAATTAAAAGTAAAATTAAATTAAGTTAGATTTGCTTTGTATATTTCATGAAGTAATTTAACCTGAGACGTCCCGTCGACGTATCGGTACGTTGCAACATTTTGCATTTGCCAGTCCCGACGACGTACTGGTACGTTTTGCAATTGCAAGGTCCCTAATTTGCACAATTTTCAATTTTGGTGCATGATTTTTCGTACCTATACACGGGACACCTTCCTCTGTTCCTCTACAAGATGCCAAGCAGGGACAATGCCTTACACCGCATAACCTCCCGCCCCCCTGCACGCCATTGTCTCGGCAATTCACCTGTTACCAGTGACCTGGCCAATAAAGACATTCAGGGCCAGAGTGATTCCCCAATCGCTGACAATGTGGAGGACAAAGTTTACATAGCATTAGAGGAAGAAACAGTCAGAAATGATGATCAGGTAATGTGGCAAAAAAGGTCAGGTATGGTGATGAGTTAGTGAGTGAAACAATGCCTATATTACTGTTTGAAAACCAATATACTCTCATATTACATATAAATTCGTACCAAATAAATAAATAAATACCGTTTAGGAGTGGTGTGGAATAGTTATCCTCCCACAGAACCCGTTTTGTTTGGAGCCAGCCTGATAGAAAACCCTGTAAGGTAAGGAGGTACTCCTACCCGTATGGAGTATTTTAAACCTCAGGTGAGCGATTTCTCTATGAGTTTGCGATGTTTCTCACCAAAAGCGGAGGTTTTAGCCTCCCCCCCAAAAAAAATCCAAAAATTATCAGGACTGGGGGGTGTTGGAGGTGCGAAAGTGGTCGGGACGTGATGGGTTAACTGTATTTAGCATTGTAATTAATGAATAGCTAGCATCTCTTCATTCCAATGAGGGAGAAGAGACTTGCCATGTTGCTTTCTGTTACCGAAGCCCGTTCAAGTTGCACGCAGTAAAATATGCACCTAAGGATGCTTGAAAGCCCCAGGAAACCGACCGAAACATTAGGCCCACCGTCATCTGTTGATCCGACTCTGTCTAGCTAATTAACCTTATGATTTTGCCAAATCTGGGGGGAACTGGCTAGGAGATAAGGAGAATAATTACTGTTGAGTTAGAATATGAATTATACCTTAATCTCCTAAGAGACTTCTGTAAATTTATTATTGGTCGTATTTAGACTAACACTCGTCAAATAAAGGGGTGTATAAAAATTTCTGACATATTTTTGGTGCTCCGAGTGAGGAGCAACAGATGTGTGCTGAGGCACTGAATGATTTTAAGGTCGGGTCTCTCGGGCACAGCCTATTTCCACGTTCTGTAGAAGTGGAGGACGTGGAAATACATATATAGAGAGCTGCTGGTGGATGGGCAAGTTCCTTTTCTAATGATGAGCGGCTAAATGCTGTAGGGGAGTAGGTGGGAATATGAAACAGGGTGGTAATATGAAACAGACCTTTTCTCAGCTGAAGAGTGCTGCCAGCCATTGGTAACTGATTTAAACATAACTTAGTTCCCCCACAGCCCACCAGAATGTTCTGGAATCACTCACTCAAGGTGAGGCGCTCTGAGAGGATACTGTTTACTTTTCACTCAGCGAAACTTTTTTTAGGTAAGATTAAAAACTTGTTATCCTATATAAATTGATTTATATATGGACTATGACATATAGTGTGTTGATTAGCCATAAGATCACATGTTAAAATGGCATAGTTAGTTTTCTGGAAAAAATTTCTAGCCTAGAAATTCTGCTAATTCATTTTAAAAATGGTGCTGGGTGGCATTTTGGAACAGCGTGTTCCATATTACCACCATTCCTTTTACCTTGTTCCATATTACCACCATTCTTTTTTTCCTGAAAGTATCTGTCAAACAGGCTTACACAGAAAATAAAGGGAGGTGGAGGAAAGAGTGCAAAAAGTAAAAGAGAAACATTTTTCAAAAAGACAGAGATGAGGATGAAAGTTCTATTGAAGAAGAGAGAATTTGTCTTCTGGAAGTTCAAACTTGCTAGAAGAAATTGTGGGAGGAGCAAATCCTGGAAGAGATGATGCAGACTGTCTTTTTTGTTCAGAAAAATTCACGAAGTCCAAATCAGGAGAACTATGGGTTCAATGTGTAGTGCGCCAGGGATGGGCCCATGTCTTGTGTAGTGGGTGTGAAAATGATATTTTCATTTGTGACTTCTGTTCTTAAACATACTTTTTCACTGTAAAGTTGTTATTTATGTATTCACAAAAAGAAATATTATTTTTATTTTCAAAATTCTTTCATATTACCACTCCACTAGTTTCATATTACCACCCCATTTTCCAAGACCCACTCTTTTTGGATGTTCTTGAACAAAAAGTTGTGGCATTTGAATGGTTTAATTTTTTCTCATTATAACTCTGAATCCATTATTAGGATAATATTTGCCAATACTTCTGACGGTTATTGATCCAGTTTTTGCCTTTAAAATTGGTGTTTTCGCCTGAAACAAAAAAGTGGTCCATATTACCACCTTCTCTCCTATTGGACTGGGAGCATGACTACACTATCCTTTTCCTGGGAGGAAATGATATTCATGGAGATGTGGCGGTTAATGAAATTGTTGAAAACATTCTAGCCATGGTAGGAGCCGTTGAAGGTTCATGTAAATCCTCGGTAACCATAACCCTTCTTGAGCCTAGAAACCTACCATACTGTATGGTTCACCAGTTTGCTACGGTGCATATAAATTAGTTAGCAAGGCCATAAATAGGAAGTTGCAGGGGATAAGGAAGGGAAAGGATTTTATCCACTTTAATGCAAAAGCCCTTCCAAGCAACTCTTGAAGCCGATGGTATGCACTGGAATCACCATGGCAGAGGAGCGGTTCTGCAGAAATTTACAAATTACATAGAGTTAAAGAAAGAACAATTCTACGTTGTACAGGCTTTGGGTGGTCCTATGTTATATTAACATGGTAATTGCTTCCGAGGTCAGGGAAATATGGGTTATTTTGAAAACTGAGTGTGGGGATAAAGATAAAACCCCAGAGGTTTAACAACCCAGGAAGATAGGTTTAACATCATAAACCCAATCCGTACACTCCTCAAAATATAAAATAAATAGATAACTACTGAGCTTTAAATTTATGATTGTAAAACTGAAATTAACATTAACTCTAGTAACTTAGAAATCAGCCAAAATGTCTATTTCCTTGTTGCAGAGGTCATCCAGTGGTAAGACAGGATGGGTAATGAGAGCTATAAATGATTGTAGGCAATCATTAGATAAAACACCTCAGTCCAGGGAGAAATTAAGTAGTCGTGTGAATATACTAAAAGACAGATATTTTTAAATCAGATAATGAATGGAGGAAGGAAAAAAAAAACAGGAAAAAAAAATCCATGTGCCTACAGGCATCCTCCATTCATAAAATATTTATAGCAACTGGATTTAAATTGAAGTGGATTAAATGTTTGTGGGAATCAACTCCCAGGAAGTGCATTTCAGAGAGTAGTAGTTCTGGGGATAAATGAATTTTGATAAGCAGAGGTTCTGCATTGCGGGGGAGAGAGTGTGAGTTCATGGACGCTCCCAGCTGCCCAAGTATTTTGGGAGAAAATGTGAAGGGGAGGAAAAATTGAAGCCAGTTCGTCAGAGCACTTACGGTAAAAATATAGATAAACTAATGCTAAAGAAGCAACATCTCTATTTACTGATGAAGGAGGAAGGCCTTGCTTAATGGCAGGATTATTGATTAATCTAATGGCTTTATTTTGAATTTTGACCAACTGCCTCAATGCAACCGCTCCACATCCACTCCACAGTGGTGAACAGTATTCAGTCTGAGAACGCACATGACTCTTGTATATTGTGGCCATCTGCTCGTCAGTGAAGAACGCACGAACTCTGTACATAAGTCCCAAATTTTTGGAAGCATTTTTAGCAAGGGATTAAACATAAGCTTTCCAGCTTTAGTTGGGGTTTAGTGTAACACCTAGGATATCAATTGTAGTGGATATGGGAATATTGACATCATTTAAAATTATGAGAGAGTCTGAGGGATTCTTTCTATTGGAGAAATTAATGTATTTAGTTTTCTGAGCATTAAATGAGACCAGATTTGTTTGTCCCCATTGATTAATTTCAGAAAAGTCCTGGTTCAGAGAAATTGTTGTGTTTATGTGGAAATTTATAATATCAAATTGTGTAAAGGAGGTACTAAATGTGAAAGGACTATGAAGGGTCCAGTCATCAGCATAAGAGTGTATTGGGTTGTGAGTGACAGGAGGTCATGTATATAAATGAGAATGAGAGTTGGCACCAAAACTGATCCCTGAGGTATGCCAGCATTTATGGAATGAAACTGAGAATAAATTCCATCTATCACGACCCGTATTATTCTATTATGACATTTTCTTCCCCGTATTGGGTATCATTTTCATTCCTTTTCAGCTAATGATAGGTAATTGTACTTAAATTACTGTAACAGGAAAACAGTCGTTTACAAAGACATTACTCCTTATGGAAAAACTAAAATATAACGTTTGCAAAGATTCAGCCCCATGCTGAACTAGTTTCACAACTTGTTTCCTTCGAGCAATAATCAAAATTTCTTTTTGCTAAACAGCAATGGCAGGATTGTGATGTGACAATGGCCTTCACTGAAATTCGATCGAAGGGGTCAAATATCGACTAGAAATAGATTTCAAGCATGCCAATTCACTTTAACAGAACAGAGACTGCTTTCCCCAAGACTACCAATGTACTTTTAATATCGTTGTACATATACATCTACAGTGGCCCACTGCGTGCAAAAATGTGATTTGAATTCTTGGTCATTGTAAGCTGGGACGATAGTTTCCACGTAATTTTCGACCCTGGTCGGATTTCGTTCTTTCAAGAGCTGCATTTCTTTCAACAAGTGCATCAACAACTTCTAATCTGGGATCATTGATAACTTTTTCCGAAAGTGCTTCACCAGTAGCCAACATCAGAGTCTCTGCCATTTTGAATGTTTTGGTTAGTCAGCTGGGGAATCGGAAAGAAAGTATCAGGAAAAAAAGTAACAGTCAAAAAGTAACAACTTTTCCTAGGTTAGGTCAGGTTAGATTAGGTCAGGTTAGGTTAGATTAGGTCAGGTTAGGTTAGGTTAGATTAGGTTAGGTTAGGTTAGATTAGCTCTTTCCCTTACGTTTTTTACTGTTACTTTTTTTCCTGATACTTTCTTTCCGGAATTCAGTCAGCTGATCTGTGTCTAATTGACTGAGCTTTTTTTCGCTCAATCCACAGTGGTCAGTATTGCCCAAGTAGACACAATGCTGATCTGTGTCTACTTGGCCGAGCTTTTTTTCACTCTATCAGCAGCGCTTGGTATTGCCCAAGTAGACACAAGGCTGCACTCATTGCCTCCACCATGGTAATGCATTTGGATCACTGTTCTTAGCTTGCTGTTTCTGTTTCGCTGTTGCTTACGTAAGCTAAGCAGTGGGCTATGGCACTATTATTTTCTGAATTCATCAGTTGATTTCAAAAAGTGTGGGCGTTGGGTGTAGCGCATAAACAACATCAGCACTGCCCTGGGCCCCTGGTGGCGGTTACACACACTACGTGGTGCTTCAGCAGCTTCACTTGAGAAAGCCTCTTCATACTATAGAGCTTAGTGGTTATAGCACTACTGTGTTGCAGATAAAGTGTTTCTTACATGAATGCTTTTGACATGAAGTCACTTTTATACAATGATTCATTTTATGGATTTTGCAGTGAGATTTTTATTAGAATCTTACTTTCCCGTGCTCCTAGAATGTTACAGATTGCAAAAATATTAAACACAAAAGTTTACTTTTCAGGGCCACTTTTTCCAAAATTTGAGGGTCTGGTTCCCTGGCTATATGCTCAAAACTGAGTGTTTGATTGAAGTGGGTAAATATTTCAGTCATCATCCTAACCAACCAATTCATTCTCATCTGGTAACTTAACCTAACTTTCTCTTAATCAAATCACCTTATTATTTTGGTGCAAAAACGAATTACATTTTTAAACGAAGAACTTACGGGACTGCATTTATTTGTTAGTACTAATTATTTTTTTCATTAACTTTCTCTAGATTAAGTGTAAAGGAACACGAAAGCTAGTGAAAAATACACCCCTAACTAACCATCTACCAACACTGACCTAACTCTGATATTTGTAATTTCTGCCATGTACTATACTGTAATATGGTAAATTACTTATAAGTTATGTGGGAAATATTTTCCCCTCAGAGTGGTTGCGCTCTTCACCTTTTAAAATAGTCGTCCTCATTAAACACAGAGGAAAATCCAGAGAGCATTAACAATAAAATCAAGGGGTTTTTATAACCCAGAGATTACATTCTCTTTAATAATTCTTATTATTGAAAAATTAAATGCTACTGAGTTTTCCCTTGTGGACAAATATATTGTAAATACATGTAAATACTTAGTAATTTTCCATTGACCTAACTGCGCCAGCGTGGTGGGTATGACATGCCCTCACATGAACAGCTGATGAGGTTTAATTCATATTTACGTAAATAAACGGAATATTTGGCTTTAGTTTAATTAAAAGTAAAATTAAATTAAGTTAGATTTGCTTTGTATATTTCATGAAGTAATTTAACCTGAGACGTCCCGTCGACGTATCGGTACGTTGCAACATTTTGCATTTGCCAGTCCCGACGACGTACTGGTACGTTTTGCAATTGCAAGGTCCCTAATTTGCACAATTTTCAATTTTGGTGCATGATTTTTCGTACCTATACACGGGACACCTTCCTCTGTTCCTCTACAAGATGCCAAGCAGGGACAATGCCTTACACCGCATAACCTCCCGCCCCCCTGCATGCCATTGTCTCGGCAATTCACCTGTTACCAGTGACCTGGCCAATAAAGACATTCAGGGCCAGAGTGATTCCCCAATCGCTGACAATGTGGAGGACAAAGTTTACATAGCATTAGAGGAAGAAACAGTCAGAAATGATGATCAGGTAATGTGGCAAAAAAGGTCAGGTATGGTGATGAGTTAGTGAGTGAAACAATGCCTATATTACTGTTTGAAAACCAATATACTCTCATATTACATATAAATTCGTACCAAATAAATAAATAAATACCGTTTAGGAGTGGTGTGGAATAGTTATCCTCCCACAGAACCCGTTTTGTTTGGAGCCAGCCTGATAGAAAACCCTGTAAGGTAAGGAGGTACTCCTACCCGTATGGAGTATTTTAAACCTCAGGTGAGCGATTTCTCTATGAGTTTGCGATGTTTCTCACCAAAAGCGGAGGTTTTAGCCTCCCCACCAAAAATCCAAAAATTATCAGGACTGGGGGTGTTGGAGGTGCGAAAGTGGTCGGGACGTGATGGGTTAACTGTATTTAGCATTGTAATTAATGAATAGCTAGCATCTCTTCATTCCAATGAGGGAGAAGAGACTTGCCATGTTGCTTTCTGTTACCGAAGCCCGTTCAAGTTGCACGCAGTAAAATATGCACCTAAGGATGCTTGAAAGACCCAGGAAACCGACCGAAACATTAGGCCCACCGTCATCTGTTGATCCGACTCTGTCTAGCTAATTAACCTTGTGATTTTGCCAAATCTGGGGGAACTGGCTAGGAGATAAGGAGAATAATTACTGTTGAGTTAGAATATGAATTATACCTTAATCTCCTAAGAGACTTCTGTAAATTTATTATTGGTCGTATTTAGACTAACACTCGTCAAATAAAGGGGTGTATAAAAATTTCTGACATATTTTTGGTGCTCCGAGTGAGGAGCAACAGATGTGTGCTGAGGCACTGAATGATTTTAAGGTCGGGTCTCTCGGGCACAGCCTATTTCCACGTTCTGTAGAAGTGGAGGACGTGGAAATACATATATAGAGAGCTGCTGGTGGATGGGCAAGTTCCTTTTCTAATGATGAGCGGCTAAATGCTGTAGGGGAGTAGGTGGGAATATGAAACAGGGTGGTAATATGAAACAGACCTTTTCTCAGCTGAAGAGTGCTGCCAGCCATTGGTAACTGATTTAAACATAACTTAGTTCCCCCACAGCCCACCAGAATGTTCTGGAATCACTCACTCAAGGTGAGGCGCTCTGAGAGGATACTGTTTACTTTTCACTCAGCGAAACTTTTTTTTAGGTAAGATTAAAAACTTGTTATCCTATATAAATTGATTTATATATGGACTATGACATATAGTGTGTTGATTAGCCATAAGATCACATGTTAAAATGGCATAGTTAGTTTTCTGGAAAAAATTTCTAGCCTAGAAATTCTGCTAATTCATTTTAAAAATGGTGCTGGGTGGCATTTTGGAACAGCGTGTTCCATATTACCACCATTCCTTTTACCTTGTTCCATATTACCACCATTCTTTTTTTTTCCTGAAAGTATCTGTCAAACAGGCTTACACAGAAAATAAAGGAGGTGGAGGAAAGAGTGCAAAAAGTAAAAGAGAAACATTTTTCAAAAAGACAGAGATGAGGATGAAAGTTCTATTGAAGAAGAGAGAATTTGTCTTCTGGAAGTTCAAACTTGCTAGAAGAAATTGTGGGAGGAGCAAATCCTGGAAGAGATGATGCAGACTGTCTTTTTGTTCAGAAAAATTCACGAAGTCCAAATCAGGAGAACTATGGGTTCAATGTGTAGTGCGCCAGGGATGGGCCCATGCCTTGTGTAGTGGGTGTGAAAATGATATTTTCATTTGTGACTTCTGTTCTTAAACATACTTTTTCACTGTAAAGTTGTTATTTATGTATTCACAAAAAGAAATATTATTTTTATTTTCAAAATTCTTTCATATTACCACTCCACTAGTTTCATATTACCACCCCATTTTCCAAGACCCACTCTTTTGGATGTTCTTGAACAAAAAGTTGTGGCATTTGAATGGTTTAATTTTTCTCATTATAACTCTGAATCCATTATTAGGATAATATTTGCCAATACTTCTGACGGTTATTGATCCAGTTTTTGCCTTTAAAATTGGTGTTTTCGCCTGAAACAAAAAAGTGGTCCATATTACCACCTTCTCTCCTATTGGACTGGGAGCATGACTACACTATCCTTTTCCTGGGGAGGAAATGATATTCATGGAGATGTGGCGGTTAATGAAATTGTTGAAAACATTCTAGCCATGGTAGGAGCCGTTGAAGGTTCATGTAAATCCTCGGTAACCATAACCCTTCTTGAGCCTAGAAACCTACCATACTGTATGGTTCACCAGTTTGCTACGGTGCATATAAATTAGTTAGCAAGGCCATAAATAGGAAGTTGCAGGGGATAAGGAAGGGAAAGGATTTTATCCACTTTAATGCAAAGCCCTTCCAAGCAACTCTTGAAGCCGATGGTATGCACTGGAATCACCATGGCAGAGGAGCGGTTCTGCAGAAATTTACAAATTACATAGAGTTAAAGAAAGAACAATTCTACGTTGTACAGGCTTTGGGTGGTCCTATGTTATATTAACATGGTAATTGCTTCCGAGGTCAGGGAAATATGGGTTATTTTGAAAACTGAGTGTGGGGATAAAGATAAAACCCCAGAGGTTTAACAACCCAGGAAGATAGGTTTAACATCATAAACCCAATCCGTACACTCCTCAAAATATAAAATAAATAGATAACTACTGAGCTTTAAATTTATGATTGTAAAACTGAAATTAACATTAACTCTAGTAACTTAGAAATCAGCCAAAATGTCTATTTCCTTGTTGCAGAGGTCATCCAGTGGTAAGACAGGATGGGTAATGAGAGCTATAAATGATTGTAGGCAATCATTAGATAAAACACCTCAGTCCAGGGAGAAATTAAGTAGTCGTGTGAATATACTAAAAGACAGATATTTTTAAATCAGATAATGAATGGAGGAAGGAAAAAAAAAACAGGAAAAAATCCATGTGCCTACAGGCATCCTCCATTCATAAAATATTTATAGCAACTGGATTTAAATTGAAGTGGATTAAATGTTTGTGGGAATCAACTCCCAGGAAGTGCATTTCAGAGAGTAGTAGTTCTGGGGATAAATGAATTTTGATAAGCAGAGGTTCTGCATTGCGGGGGAGAGAGTGTGAGTTCATGGACGCTCCCAGCTGCCCAAGTATTTTGGGAGAAAATGTGAAGGGGAGGAAAAATTGAAGCCAGTTCGTCAGAGCACTTACGGTAAAAATATAGATAAACTAATGCTAAAGAAGCAACATCTCTATTTACTGATGAAGGAGGAAGGCCTTGCTTAATGGCAGGATTATTGATTAATCTAATGGCTTTATTTTGAATTTTGACCAACTGCCTCAATGCAACCGCTCCACATCCACTCCACAGTGGTGAACAGTATTCAGTCTGAGAACGCACATGACTCTTGTATATTGTGGCCATCTGCTCGTCAGTGAAGAACGCACGAACTCTGTACATACGTCCCAAATTTTTGGAAGCATTTTTAGCAAGGGATTAAACATAAGCTTTCCAGCTTTGGTTGGGGTTTAGTGTAACACCTAGGATATCAATTGTAGTGGATATGGGAATATTGACATCATTTAAAATTATGAGAGAGTCTGAGGGATTCTTTCTATTGGAGAAATTAATGTATTTAGTTTTCTGAGCATTAAATGAGACCAGATTTGTTTGTCCCCATTGATTAATTTTAGAAAAGTCCTGGTTCAGAGAAATTGTTGTGTTTATGTGGAAATTTATAATATCAAATTGTGTAAAGGAGGTACTAAATGTGAAAGGACTATGAAGGGTCCAGTCATCAGCATAAGAGTGTATTGGGTTGTGAGTGACAGGAGGTCATGTATATAAATGAGAATGAGAGTTGGCACCAAAACTGATCCCTGAGGTATGCCAGCATTTATGGAATGAAACTGAGAATAAATTCCATCTATCACGACCCGTATTATTCTATTATGACATTTTCTTCCCCGTATTGGGTATCATTTTCATTCCTTTTCAGCTAATGATAGGTAATTGTACTTAAATTACTGTAACAGGAAAACAGTCGTTTACAAAGACATTACTCCTTATGGAAAAACTAAAATATAACGTTTGCAAAGATTCAGCCCCATGCTGAACTAGTTTCACAACTTGTTTCCTTCGAGCAATAATCAAAATTTCTTTTTGCTAAACAGCAATGGCAGGATTGTGATGTGACAATGGCCTTCACTGAAATTCGATCGAAGGGGTCAAATATCGACTAGAAATAGATTTCAAGCATGCCAATTCACTTTAACAGAACAGAGACTGCTTTCCCCAAGACTACCAATGTACTTTTAATATCGTTGTACATATACATCTACAGTGGCCCACTGCGTGCAAAAATGTGATTTGAATTCTTGGTCATTGTAAGCTGGGACGATAGTTTCCACGTAATTTTCGACCCTGGTCGGATTTCGTTCTTTCAAGAGCTGCATTTCTTTCAACAAGTGCATCAACAACTTCTAATCTGGGATCATTGATAACTTTTTCCGAAAGTGCTTCACCAGTAGCCAACATCAGAGTCTCTGCCATTTTGAATGTTTTGGTTAGTCAGCTGGGGAATCGGAAAGAAAGTATCAGGAAAAAAAGTAACAGTCAAAAAGTAACAACTTTTCCTAGGTTAGGTCAGGTTAGATTAGGTCAGGTTAGGTTAGGTTAGATTAGGTCAGGTTAGGTTAGGTTAGATTAGGTCAGGTTAGGTTAGGTTAGATTAGGTTAGGTTAGGTTAGATTAGCTCTTTCCCTTACGTTTTTTACTGTTACTTTTTTTCCTGATACTTTCTTTCCGGAATTCAGTCAGCTGATCTGTGTCTAATTGACTGAGCTTTTTTTCGCTCAATCCACAGTGGTCAGTATTGCCCAAGTAGACACAATGCTGATCTGTGTCTACTTGGCCGAGCTTTTTTTCACTCTATCAGCAGCGCTTGGTATTGCCCAAGTAGACACAAGGCTGCACTCATTGCCTCCACCATGGTAATGCATTTGGATCACTGTTCTTAGCTTGCTGTTTCTGTTTCGCTGTTGCTTACGTAAGCTAAGCAGTGGGCTATGGCACTATTATTTTCTGAATTCATCAGTTGATTTCAAAAAGTGTGGGCGTTGGGTGTAGCGCATAAACAACATCAGCACTGCCCTGGGCCCCTGATGGCGGTTACACACACTACGTGGTGCTTCAGCAGCTTCACATGAGAAAACCTCTTCATACTATAGAGCTTAGTGGTTATAGCACTACTGTGTTGCAGATATAGTGTTTCTTACATGAATGCTTTTGACATGAAGTCACTTTTATACAATGATTCATTTTATGGATTTTGCAGTGAGATTTTTATTAGAATCTTACTTTCCCGTGCTCCTAGAATGTTACAGATTGCAAAAATATTAAACACAAAAGTTTACTTTTCAGGGCCACTTTTTCCAAAATTTGAGGGTCTGGTTCCCTGGCTATATGCTCAAAACTGAGTGTTTGATTGAAGTGGGTAAATATTTCAGTCATCATCCTAACCAACCAATTCATTCTCATCTGGTAACTTAACCTAACTTTCTCTTAATCAAATCACCTTATTATTTTGGTGCAAAAACGAATTACATTTTTAAACGAAGAACTTACGGGACTGCATTTATTTGTTAGTACTAATTATTTTTTTCATTAACTTTCTCTAGATTAAGTGTAAAGGAACACGAAAGCTAGTGAAAAATACACCCCTAACTAACCATCTACCAACACTGACCTAACTCTGATATTTGTAATTTCTGCCATGTACTATACTGTAATATGGTAAATTACTTTTAAGTTATGTGGGAAATATTTTCCCCTCAGAGTGGTTGCGCTCTTCACCTTTTAAAATAGTCGTCCTCATTAAACACAGAGGAAAATCCAGAGAGCATTAACAATAAAATCAAGGGGTTTTTATAACCCAGAGATTACATTCTCTTTAATAATTCTTATTATTGAAAAATTAAATGCTACTGAGTTTTCCCTTGTGGACAAATATATTGTAAATACATGTAAATACTTAGTAATTTTCCATTGACCTAACTGCGCCAGCGTGGTGGGTATGACATGCCCTCACATGAACAGCTGATGAGGTTTAATTCATATTTACGTAAATAAACGGAATATTTGGCTTTAGTTTAATTAAAAGTAAAATTAAATTAAGTTAGATTTGCTTTGTATATTTCATGAAGTAATTTAACCTGAGACGTCCCGTCGACATATCGGTACGTTGCAACATTTTGCATTTGCCAGTCCCGACGACGTACTGGTACGTTTTGCAATTGCAAGGTCCCTAATTTGCACAATTTTCAATTTTGGTGCATGATTTTTCGTACCTATACACGGGACACCTTCCTCTGTTCCTCTACAAGATGCCAAGCAGGGACAATGCCTTACACCGCATAACCTCCCGCCCCCCTGCACGCCATTGTCTCGGCAATTCACCTGTTACCAGTGACCTGGCCAATAAAGACATTCAGGGCCAGAGTGATTCCCCAATCGCTGACAATGTGGAGGACAAAGTTTACATAGCATTAGAGGAAGAAACAGTCAGAAATGATGATCAGGTAATGTGGCAAAAAAGGTCAGGTATGGTGATGAGTTAGTGAGTGAAACAATGCCTATATTACTGTTTGAAAACCAATATACTCTCATATTACATATAAATTCGTACCAAATAAATAAATAAATACCGTTTAGGAGTGGTGTGGAATAGTTATCCTCCCACAGAACCCGTTTTGTTTGGAGCCAGCCTGATAGAAAACCCTGTAAGGTAAGGAGGTACTCCTACCCGTATGGAGTATTTTAAACCTCAGGTGAGCGATTTCTCTATGAGTTTGCGATGTTTCTCACCAAAAGCGGAGGTTTTAGCCTCCCCCCCAAAAAAAATCCAAAAATTATCAGGACTGGGGGGTGTTGGAGGTGCGAAAGTGGTCGGGACGTGATGGGTTAACTGTATTTAGCATTGTAATTAATGAATAGCTAGCATCTCTTCATTCCAATGAGGGAGAAGAGACTTGCCATGTTGCTTTCTGTTACCGAAGCCCGTTCAAGTTGCACGCAGTAAAATATGCACCTAAGGATGCTTGAAAGACCCAGGAAACCGACCGAAACATTAGGCCCACCGTCATCTGTTGATCCGACTCTGTCTAGCTAATTAACCTTGTGATTTTGCCAAATCTGGGGGGAACTGGCTAGGAGATAAGGAGAATAATTACTGTTGAGTTAGAATATGAATTATACCTTAATCTCCTAAGAGACTTCTGTAAATTTATTATTGGTCGTATTTAGACTAACACTCGTCAAATAAAGGGGTGTATAAAAATTTCTGACATATTTTTGGTGCTCCGAGTGAGGAGCAACAGATGTGTGCTGAGGCACTGAATGATTTTAAGGTCGGGTCTCTCGGGCACAGCCTATTTCCACGTTCTGTAGAAGTGGAGGACGTGGAAATACATATATAGAGAGCTGCTGGTGGATGGGCAAGTTCCTTTTCTAATGATGAGCGGCTAAATGCTGTAGGGGAGTAGGTGGGAATATGAAACAGGGTGGTAATATGAAACAGACCTTTTCTCAGCTGAAGAGTGCTGCCAGCCATTGGTAACTGATTTAAACATAACTTAGTTCCCCCACAGCCCACCAGAATGTTCTGGAATCACTCACTCAAGGTGAGGCGCTCTGAGAGGATACTGTTTACTTTTCACTCAGCGAAACTTTTTTTTAGGTAAGATTAAAAACTTGTTATCCTATATAAATTGATTTATATATGGACTATGACATATAGTGTGTTGATTAGCCATAAGATCTCATGTTAAAATGGCATAGTTAGTTTTCTGGAAAAAATTTCTAGCCTAGAAATTCTGCTAATTCATTTTAAAAATGGTGCTGGGTGGCATTTTGGAACAGCGTGTTCCATATTACCACCATTCCTTTTACCTTGTTCCATATTACCACCATTCTTTTTTTTTCCTGAAAGTATCTGTCAAACAGGCTTACACAGAAAATAAAGGAGGTGGAGGAAAGAGTGCAAAAAGTAAAAGAGAAACATTTTTCAAAAAGACAGAGATGAGGATGAAAGTTCTATTGAAGAAGAGAGAATTTGTCTTCTGGAAGTTCAAACTTGCTAGAAGAAATTGTGGGAGGAGCAAATCCTGGAAGAGATGATGCAGACTGTCTTTTTTGTTCAGAAAAATTCACGAAGTCCAAATCAGGAGAACTATGGGTTCAATGTGTAGTGCGCCAGGGATGGGCCCATGTCTTGTGTAGTGGGTGTGAAAATGATATTTTCATTTGTGACTTCTGTTCTTAAACATACTTTTTCACTGTAAAGTTGTTATTTATGTATTCACAAAAAGAAATATTATTTTTATTTTCAAAATTCTTTCATATTACCACTCCACTAGTTTCATATTACCACCCCATTTTCCAAGACCCACTCTTTTGGATGTTCTTGAACAAAAAGTTGTGGCATTTGAATGGTTTAATTCTTCTCATTATAACTCTGAATCCATTATTAGGATAATATTTGCCAATACTTCTGACGGTTATTGATCCAGTTTTTGCCTTTAAAATTGGTGTTTTCGCCTGAAACAAAAAAGTGGTCCATATTACCACCTTCTCTCCTATTGGACTGGGAGCATGACTACACTATCCTTTTCCTGGGAGGAAATGATATTCATGGAGATGTGGCGGTTAATGAAATTGTTGAAAACATTCTAGCCATGGTAGGAGCCGTTGAAGGTTCATGTAAATCCTCGGTAACCATAACCCTTCTTGAGCCTAGAAACCTACCATACTGTATGGTTCACCAGTTTGCTACGGTGCATATAAATTAGTTAGCAAGGCCATAAATAGGAAGTTGCAGGGGATAAGGAAGGGAAAGGATTTTATCCACTTTAATGCAAAGCTCCTTCCAAGCAACTCTTGAAGCCGATGGTATGCACTGGAATCACCATGGCAGAGGAGCGGTTCTGCAGAAATTTACAAATTACATAGAGTTAAAGAAAGAACAATTCTACGTTGTACAGGCTTTGGGTGGTCCTATGTTATATTAACATGGTAATTGCTTCCGAGGTCAGGGAAATATGGGTTATTTTGAAAACTGAGTGTGGGGATAAAGATAAAACCCCAGAGGTTTAACAACCCAGGAAGATAGGTTTAACATCATAAACCCAATCCGTACACTCCTCAAAATATAAAATAAATAGATAACTACTGAGCTTTAAATTTATGATTGTAAAACTGAAATTAACATTAACTCTAGTAACTTAGAAATCAGCCAAAATGTCTATTTCCTTGTTGCAGAGGTCATCCAGTGGTAAGACAGGATGGGTAATGAGAGCTATAAATGATTGTAGGCAATCATTAGATAAAACACCTCAGTCCAGGGAGAAATTAAGTAGTCGTGTGAATATACTAAAAGACAGATATTTTTAAATCAGATAATGAATGGAGGAAGGAAAAAAAAAAACAGGAAAAAAAAAATCCATGTGCCTACAGGCATCCTCCATTCATAAAATATTTATAGCAACTGGATTTAAATTGAAGTGGATTAAATGTTTGTGGGAATCAACTCCCAGGAAGTGCATTTCAGAGAGTAGTAGTTCTGGGGATAAATGAATTTTGATAAGCAGAGGTTCTGCATTGCGGGGGAGAGAGTGTGAGTTCATGGACGCTCCCAGCTGCCCAAGTATTTTGGGAGAAAATGTGAAGGGGAGGAAAAATTGAAGCCAGTTCGTCAGAGCACTTACGGTAAAAATATAGATAAACTAATGCTAAAGAAGCAACATCTCTATTTACTGATGAAGGAGGAAGGCCTTGCTTAATGGCAGGATTATTGATTAATCTAATGGCTTTATTTTGAATTTTGACCAACTGCCTCAATGCAACCGCTCCACATCCACTCCACAGTGGTGAACAGTATTCAGTCTGAGAACGCACATGACTCTTGTATATTGTGGCCATCTGCTCGTCAGTGAAGAACGCACGAACTCTGTACATAAGTCCCAAATTTTTGGAAGCATTTTTAGCAAGGGATTAAACATAAGCTTTCCAGCTTTGGTTGGGGTTTAGTGTAACACCTAGGATATCAATTGTAGTGGATATGGGAATATTGACATCATTTAAAATTATGAGAGAGTCTGAGGGATTCTTTCTATTGGAGAAATTAATGTATTTAGTTTTCTGAGCATTAAATGAGACCAGATTTGTTTGTCCCCATTGATTAATTTTAGAAAAGTCCTGGTTCAGAGAAATTGTTGTGTTTATGTGGAAATTTATAATATCAAATTGTGTAAAGGAGGTACTAAATGTGAAAGGACTATGAAGGGTCCAGTCATCAGCATAAGAGTGTATTGGGTTGTGAGTGACAGGAGGTCATGTATATAAATGAGAATGAGAGTTGGCACCAAAACTGATCCCTGAGGTATGCCAGCATTTATGGAATGAAACTGAGAATAAATTCCATCTATCACGACCCGTATTATTCTATTATGAAGGTAAGAAGAAATTAGAGGAACCAGTGATGCAATGCCATAGTGTGACATCTTAGACAATAAGGCCCGGTGCCATACTCTGTCAAATGCTTTTGATATATCAAGTGGTATTGTGTGTGTTTCACCGTGTTGGTCTATTGTTTTGTTAATCTGATGGGTAAGAAGGCAAAGAATGTCTACAGTTGAACGTTCTTGTCTAAATCCATACTGCCGATCATTGATTAATTGGTTGATTTCTAGATGCTTGATTATGTGTTTGTTAATTAGTGTCTCAAAAACTTTACCGAGAATGGATGTTATTGCAATTGGTCTATAGTTTGATGGATCAGAAGTTGCCCCATTATTAGGAACAGGATGGATATTTGCTTCTTTGCAAGAGGCCCTAAAACTTGAGGTACGGATGCATAAGCAGAAAAACTTTGCCCATACAGAAGCCAACACTGAGGATCAATTTTTAAGTACTATTGAAGGCATTTCATCAGGACCAATAGCTTTGTCTGCTAAGAGATTCTGTAATGCAGCTTGTACGTACTATTGCGGACAGGAGTTCTTAACCACCCTCGTCCAGCCAACCTGTGTATGTGGCAGAGTCGCATTCACGAGCACAGAAGTTGCCTTCGATGCATTTCTGTCGAAAAATATTCCTTCAGCTTTGGGCCTGTACTAATGGATAAAGCAATAGTAATATTTACTTTGTAGGTTTGACTCTGATAACACGAATATATCATACTGATTATTTAATAACTTGTTTCTCGGATAGAGCCAAGCAAGTGATAAATATGTATATTTGGTTCCACTCCACGACTTCCTGTAAGTCTGAACCAGCGAACACAGAGTGAACAAGTTCGAAGCATTCATTTGGAGAGAGAGAGAGAGAGAGAGAGAGAGAGAGAGAGAGAGAGAGAGAGTAGCGGGTGCCCGTGAATCTTAGAGGAATGAGGTGCTCAACGCAGTTAACAGGGATTTTTCCTTTCGTTTCGGTTGGCTTTCTATGCTTAAATGGCTAAATGAAGGTAAATTATGAAATATAATAACTGGATGACGAAGTGGTAATAGGGTCTGGCTAATGGTTGTTTGGTGCAAGGTGTGCACTGTGCAGTGGTAAGCCTAATTCCAGGCAACGGTGGCTGTTAAAAGTTGGATGTTTTAGGTCCCATTTATTGTAAATATTTTCATGTATGTTTACAGTACATGTATGCCCCTATGGACCTATTTTCACCCCATGAATATTTTTATCAATGGACATTTTCACCACTCGGAGCACAATCCCTTATGGACCTATTTTCCTTAATGACTTTTTTTTTCATACACGCCTACTTCCCTACGTAACCTATTTTCCCCCGAACTAATTTTCCCCATTTATGTATTTTCTCCATTGATGTATTTTCTCCCCACGGACCAATTTTTCCGTCGACCTTGAATCTCTCTATGAATGCAGGTTTCCTACATGGTCGTATACCCATGGATGTATTTTTCACATTGAACCTATTTTCCCCATAAACCTGTTATCCGACGTGGTTATATCACCCACTGATGCGTGCAGTTGAAACACAGACCTCTTAACCAACAGACGTATTGCTCGATGGACCTGTTGTAACTCACTGGATATATATACCTACTTCAGCATGATTCCAGAATAATATCCCCTGTGTACCGATTTTCCCAACTCGGACATGAACTCAATTCGCCTAATCCCAGTGGCCTGTTTTCCCACAGTCCGTTCATCCATCTACACACCCACCCATCAACGCACATATCCACAACCTTACTCAATACAGTATGTCTCAAAAGTAGGACGACACAAACCCGTCTCTTGCCTTGTCCTACAGGTAGCCCCACCACCCACCTCACTTAAACAATGCACGAACCCCACTCCACCCCACTTAACCAGCCCAACAACCCTTTCCCTCCCTCTCGCCCACTCACTCCACCTAGGCCGCCTGTGAAACAACCAGCCTAAACTAACCAATCCACCCACCCAGTTACCAACCTACCAGTCCGCATATCATGCTCCACAAGTTAGATGACTCTCAATTCAACACATACACACACACAGACACACACACACACACACACAGAGGCGGGGTTGACTTCCTTATATGAAAGATGAGTCTCACCGCTTAACTCAGTCTGTCGATAGAAAGTAGTACCGGGTACTCTTTACAGAGAGTTTGCCAGGCCATAGATAAGGGGCTTCATTCCGGCTACATACACATGATTTTATGCGATGAGTAAATATGGTGCTCAAGCTAAACAGGGAATTTTTACTTTCGCTGATGACGAAGGAGTTTATTTATCCCAGGATAACGTCTCGTCGGACAAAATGAAAGATGGGTTTTATTTGGGTAACGCCAGTTGACTTTGTCAAATAATTTGGCAGGCCGCGTAACTTCTGTTAGATGCCTTCTGTTCGCATTTTTTTCTCTCTCTGGTGGTTGGCACCTGGAGATTTTTGGCGAACAAGTATTTTTCTCATTAACTGGATGTTTCTCTGTGGACAGAGAGGCAAATTACTTTCTTAAGCATAGCTTTTTGTTAAATCAACAGCATTTATCTCCCAATTCATTATTCCAACGAAAGCAATCCTATATATATATATATATATATATATATATATATATATATATATATATCACAAGGCAAGTTTTAGTGACTGATGGAAGAAATATTCACACTGTGGCCTGTTTTCAAAGGATCACAGGAACCCAGGGTTTCTCATCCCTTGTATTTCCCTGCGCCAGTCAGCCTCCACCTCATTATTCCAAAATTCACAGGCACCCACCATACACGCTGTCTCTCTCTCTCTCTCTCTCTCTCTCTCTCTCTCTCTCTCTCTCTCTCTCTCTCTCTCCTGCTTCGAACTTGTTCACTCTGTGTTCGCTGGTTCAGACCTCCAGGAAGTCGTGGAGTGGAACAAAATATACATATTTATCATTTGCTTGGCTCTATACGAGAAACAAGTTATTAAATAATCAGTATGATATATTCGTGTTATCAGAGTCAAACCTACAAAGTAAATATTACTATTGCTTCATCCATTAGTACAAGCCCAAAGCTGAAGGAATATTTTTCGACAGAAATGCATCGAAGGCAACTTCTGTGCTCGTGAATGCGACCCTGCCACATACACAGGTTGGCTGGACGAGGGTGGTTAAGAACTGTCCGCAATAGTACCTGGTGGGAATCATGAAAGGAGGTATTTGAGGGGAATCAAAGTCAAGTACAGGAATATTGTGATTTTCTGTATTTAGGGCTGAGTTTGTTGAAAAAACGTCAACATGAAGTTTGGTTTTTCCATGTGGTTCCCTTACTAGATATTGGGGGACTGTAAAGGTGGAATGGAAGAGATGTTAGTGAAGTTAGTTTTGAATGAATTATGGGTTGACCAGAATAGTTTGTTATCATTTGGGTTGTTTAGTAGTTTGTTAGCCTGTCTATGTAGAAAGTATGACTTAGAAAGATTGATAATAGTTTTGGCATGGTTTCTGATATTTCTGTAATAGTTAAAGGCTTCTTTGGTTTTGGTCCTTGTATAATTGTTATAGGCTATTGTTTTATGTTCTGTTACTCTAGCACATTTGTGGTCAAACCATTTAGGAGAATTACATCTATTTCTGTAACTATGATGGGGAATGAATGTTTCCATGCCAACTTTAATGAAATCTTGTATGTGGCCCAATGTGGAATTTGCATCTTGGGAGAAAAAGGAGGTCCAAGGAACATCCTTGAAAAAATTATGGAGTCCCTCCCAGTCTGCCCTGCCGTAGTGCCATTTAGTCATCACGGCAGGTTCAGAGCAGGAGGGTGAGGTAGGTGTGAAACTGGTGGCTTGAATCAGACAATGATCGAGGATCCGAGGGGGGACTTCACTTCGACATTATAATTAACTGAATTGGTTGTTAGAAACAAGTCCAGTAGGTGGGGATTTTGATCGGGGATGTCTGGTACACGGGTGGGTTGACTGACTAACTGGGTGAGATTTAATCAGTCTGCAAATAGCTCACATTCAAGACCGGAGTCATCAGTTCTGGGTGGATAAGTGAGGCATCCAATATTATGGACATTAAAATCACCCAGAATAGTAATTTCTGATGCAGTATTAATGTTGAGGACACTTAGTTGTGAAGACAGAGAGTCAAATAAACTTGGCTCTTAAGGGGCATTAGGGGAACGATAAACACAACAGAAATACTTAATTTTACCAAAAGAATTTAATTTGTATATGGAATAGTCGAAATAAGGACAATTAAATTTAGTAATCTCCTCCAGGGCAATTTCTGATTTAGCAAGGCAACATACACCTCCTTTGGGTCTGAAATTTTGAATCAAGATATAACCAGGAAAATTAAATCTAGCTAAATCAGAGGTGGAGCTTACTTGTATCTCTCTCAAAAATAGCAGATCAGGAGATTCAAACTGGAGGAAATTTTGAACAGAGTTGATGTTGGAGTGAAGTCCCCTAATAATGCAAAAGAAAATTTTACTGCACTGATGAACAGAAATAGGGCGCTGCAACACTGGAGGTGGCACAGTCGCTTGACGACGACCGGGAGGGACCTGTGCAGACGACCCAGCCCTGCCAGTGGTGGTCACCCGAGAAACCACTGCACTAATTCCCAGCACAGCAGCAGTCATGGTTCTTTTTATAGAGGGGAGAGCAGGGATGTGGTGTGGAATGTGTATGATATGTAATGACAAGATTGGTGTTTTATGGAGAGAGGATAGCTGGTTTAAGGCAATGTGTTATAATGTGGATGTGTGTTGTGTAAAGAGGGCAGCCTGATGCCCTCTGATGTTTGAGGGAGAAAGATGTATAACCAGCTACTAAGGCCTAGGAGAGAAAATGGAATCTAGGCTATTCCTCGAGTCTCCCGTTACCTTGGCGGCAGTACTTCCTTGGACGGGGCTGCCTACCCCTACTACTGGACTAAGTATGAAGAAAGTTACATAAATTTAGAAGCAGGAATAGTGAAAAGTGAGGATAAATACCTTCTGGAGTCGGACACTACCAAATTTGAAAGTAAATTAGAGGAATATACAACATTAATGAATCTATTAGCATCAAAATTGGCTGATATTACTGCAGAAACACAAGTTGTGGAACAGCAGAGTAAAGCTGCACTACCACAAAATACGTTTCCGGAGTTTGATGGGGAGCAAAATTGGATATCTTTTGGAATCCTGTTGAATACTTAGTTCATGGCAGACCAGATCTCCCCAATGTAAGTAAACTCTCATATCTATTAGGACACATCAAGGGGACGCCTTACAAGTTGATAAAGGAATTACCTGTGGAAGACAGCAATTATGAGGTGGCTCTGATTATCCTTAGACAAAATTATGAAGACGGGGAGCAGGTCATCAGCTAATGGGGTACTTTATGGGGTGGAAACAACTGACAATCGTCAAGGTCGAGCCTGCCACAGACGTCGTAGGACACACATGCTCATGAATCATATGCTGCATTTGTTTGTGTGCACTTGTGATAGGATTAATGTCATTCGTACTTACAAAACCACTTACACTCTCCAATGAATACACACAACAAGAGCTTATTCATTTGTATGAGTCATACAAAAAGGTAAAAATATTCTAATCTGGCAAGTCTAGCAATTAGTCAGCTCATTCATCCCTTATAATTTAATGTTTTCTATGTTAATTCTTTAGAAATGAGTAGATTTGTATCTCTTAATATATGGTTTCAATGAGGAAAGTCATATTTTCCTCCTCTGAGACGATTTACTAACTTAAATTTATTAGTGCCTACAGTAAATTCGCCTTCAGTCAACGATTTCGACAAACCGTCCCAAATCCAGGAACGGTCAACAGTCATTTTTTGCCTGCTCTGAGATGTCGGAAGGCTGGACTGAAGTCGAGAGGATGCACGCTGAGAATCTGAGATGTCAGGATCGTACTGTTGTGTTCCCCTGTGCATTAATAAGGGTGGCCATCAATTTCCTCAGAACCCAGAAATGAAAAAACGGTGGATGATGGCTATCAAGCGCCAAAACTTCACTCCGTCCAAGTATTCGATGGTATGCAAGGACCACTTCACTGCAGAAGACTATATGCCTGGTGGTAAGTAGAGTTTAAAGTAGCGAAAGTTTGCTTGCTTGAGGCTTATCCATAAGTACTTGCATTAGGCCCTATCTATCCATTAAGT
The DNA here is from genome assembly GCF_032717465.1 of Coenobita brevimanus. Lineage (NCBI taxonomy): Eukaryota > Metazoa > Arthropoda > Malacostraca > Decapoda > Coenobitidae > Coenobita > Coenobita brevimanus. The sequence goes on from NC_136983.1 coordinate 23,597,746, forward strand.
CCGTGTATAGCCTAAGTTAGTCCCTTGGTAGGTAGTCTTTGACCTAGCCTAGGACCAAGAGTCAAAATTTATTCATTCATTGCCAGACGCCATGTATCCCAAACGGGGTGGCCAAGGGCTTAGAGTTAATTGTTTTACAGGGAAGGGCACTAATCCTCCACCAACCCCACTTGACACGTAGGAATGCCAACAGCATCTGGTGTTCCCAGGCGGTCACCCATCCAAGTACTAACCAGACCCAACGTTGCTTAACTTCGCTGATCAGACGGGAAGCGGTGTACTCAACATGTTATGGCCATTGGCATACTTGGAGGAAAAAAAGAATTAGACATTTAAAAAAATGCAAGTAAAAAAATGATAGTAGCTGAAATTTAGTGCAGACCAAAGTGATTACCTTGACTATTGGGCTAGGATGGTCTAAATCTGCAATGATACCAACTTTTTCCACAATTACCTAACCTAACCTAGACTAGTCTTAACTGCTATGATTATTATTTTGTTAAACAACCTGATGGTCTGAATCTGCAATAATACCAACTTTTTCCTCAATTACCTAACCTTACCTAGGCTAGTCTTAACTGCTATGATTATTATTTTGTAAAACAACCTGATGGTCTGAATCTGCAATAATACCAACTTTTTCCTCAATTACCTAACCTTACCTAGGCTAGTCTTAACTGCTATGATTATTATTTTGTAAAACAACCTGATGGTCTGAATCTGCAATAATACCAACATTTTTCCAAAAATACCTAACCTAGTCTTAAGTGCTACGAATATTTGGAAAACAACCTTTTTGTTTGCTGTAGCACATGTATCACAGTTGCAATCATATTCATGTACAATACCAGTAACATAGTGTCTCATGGAACTTATATAATTTGTGTTCACACACATATGCCAGTTTATATTGTAGTAACTTTTTATAATATCCCTTGTTGGTTTCATAAGTAATGAGAGTGTATGAGTGTGGAGTGGCAGAAGGCAGAATGGATCAAAAGAATACAGTATGATGTTATTTTCACTATGCAGCAGATGGAGGAAGCCTGAGTGCCTTGTAAGATTTGCAAGAATGAGGAGATGGAAGGCTTTGATATATATGCACAATGCTATTAGACTGCTTTGCTGTTCTTCTCCTACAGGAGCATCCAAGAAGATGAAATCTCAGAAGCAAAAGTGTGGCAGTGCATGCAGTGATGAAACTCATGATGTAGGTGCAGAGGAAGTCATCGAGAGTGAGCCAGCGCAGGTTTTCAGTGTACCGGTTTCAGATTCTACAGATGCCGTAGTACCTGATGCAGTTAAAGTCACTGTTCAAACATACAAAAAGGTTTACAGAGTAGATGATTTCAAACACAATGCAGAAAGCCTTCATTTCCACACTGGTCTTGAAAATTATGAGAAATTCACTTTTTACTAGCTACACTAGGTCCTGCTGCTTATAGCTTGAAGTCCTTTTATGGGCCCATAACTACACTGCAGGTTCCTGAATAGTTTTTGCTGGTAATGATGAAACTTCGACAAAATAAGCCAAATTTTGAATTTGGCGAGCTATTTGGTGTCTCTGAAAGAGATGTTTATAACATTTTTGTTACCTGGGTCAGATTATGTCATTACAGTGGAGGGAGATAAGCCTATGGCCAAAGAAGGATATTGTTCAGTTTTATGCACCACATGATTTTGGTAATAAGTTCCCTGGAACAAGAGTGATTCTTGATGCAACTGAGATCCCTGTCAGGAAACCAGAGCTTCCTTTAGCACAACAGGCAACTTTCTCTAATTATAAGAACAGAAACACACTAAAAGTTGTTGTTGGGTGTATACCAGGTGGTATGATTTCTTATGTATCGCCAGCTTATGGTGGAGCTGCTAGTGATCGCAGCATCATAGAGAGGAGTAATATACTACAATTGTGTGATAAGGGTGACAGCGTTATGGCTGACAAAGGTTTTGAAGTTCAAGATTTGTTTGCATCATATGATGTGATGGTTAATATTCCTACTATGTTTAAGAAAACAAACAGATTATCTGCCAATAGTGTCCTGAAAGACAGAAAGATTGCCAGTAAAAGAGTCCATGTTGAAAGAGTTATTGGTTTGGGCAAAACATTTAAGATACTTACAGATCCACTTAATAACTCAGAGGCACAATTAGGTTCAGATATTATATTTATTTGTTATATGTTATGCAATTTTCGAAAATGTATTGTTCCATCACATGCCTGAGAAATTTTCCACACTCCTATTTATCCATCTTTTGCCTCAGTGAGTGTAGGTGGTGGCGACCATCATCCACTCACTTGATGTAGAGCTGCCTACTTCTTCCTTAGCCTTTATCATTCTTTTGTTGTGTCTGCTCTCCTCTCTCCATATTTCTCCCATCTTTCCTGTCACTTCTTATTGCTCTTCTTTCCTTTACAGGTGGCTTTACATTGAGTGACAAGCCAAATGGTTTCCTGTAAGCCAAGAAACCATTTACTACGCTGGGTGGTAACCATATAACCAAACCATACGTGTTCCCTACGTGTCAACAAGTGGGTTGGTGGAGGATTAGTGCCCCTCCCCATAAAACAAATAACTCAAAGTTAAATGGCCACCCCTTACGGGATTATGGCGTCTGGCAATAGGTAGATATTCTTCCATTCTTTGAATGCCATACATCTTTCAATCTGACCTTACACAGAACAATCATATGATCTGGCAGTCCACCACGCAGCACTCAGACAGCTTTTAGGTCACAAACACACTTCATCATCTTACTCTCTACAAGAACATAATTTATTAAGCTCCTTTCAAACCAACCCCGGTCTTATGTACAGCATGAGGGTGTCCCACAGGGATGTGTGCTTAGTACTACTCTTTTTATCCTTGCAAGTATGTACAGTATCTGGTGCTTAGTGCTGTTCCTCTCCTTTCAATATCATGTTCACAACAATATTTTTTTAAAATAAAAAGTAGAACAGTACATATTTTATTCTCATACATTGAGTATATACTAAGTTCATGTATGCCCATTACGCTAACACACTACATGCTATAACTCTTTTGATTTGATAGCATGTCTTAAAAAAAAAGTCATACTATACACTGGTACGAAGGTGATAAGACACAGTAAGATTATTTAGAGATATTTATTGGGTAAATATGCAGATAGACTGATTATGAATGATGAAATTACAAAATAAACAATTTGGATAATATAGTATCATATACAGTATGTATATATATCTCAAAGTGGCTATTCAATCCAGAATAGAATATATTCTATATAATAAGTATATATATAGATATATATATATATATATATATATATATATTATATATATATATATGTGCTTTTCACTTTCACTCACAAAGTACACACTGCTTCCTACCCAGATGACTTAACACTCCCACGCACACTTCATGACTGGTGTACTACAAAAAGACTCAGAATGGCCTCCTTTATGGTAGAACACAGTCATAACTCACACCTCACTATCAACAACATCCCCCTTGTCCCACACACACACATGCACACAAAATCTTTGGTGAAACTGAAGCACAGTAACAGAAGAATTTGGTAATATCTTGCAGCATAGAGCAGTTAGTTAGAAGCTGATCTGTAAAAATATTTATCTAAGCCTTTCTGAAATTATCTTGATGTCCTCAAATATGAATATTACAAAATCTTTGTTGAAATTAAAGCACAGTAACAAAAGAATTTGGTGATATCTTGCAGTATACAGCAGAGCAGTTAGTCAGAAGCTGATCTGTAAAAATATTTATCAAAGACAGCCTTTCTGAAATAATTACAATAGAATTCATTGAGCTTGACTACCATTTCATTTAGAAAATCCTCATCTACGCTATGTTTAATTATCTTGATGTCCTCAGACGTGAATATTACAAAATCACAATACTTCCTTTGTGTACACAGCAGCTGACCTTGAATCTGATAATAATAATTATGTGACCTGTCAACAGTTAGTTCTCCATTAGATGTCTCTCTCAGATACAGTGTTGTATCCACACGTATCTCTATCTCTAGCTGAATAGGGACACTTGACCTCCAAGACACCATCATCATCCACCAACCCATCAGGAGATGATGCAAGGAAAGGAGAAGACTGGCAGACAAACAGACCACTGTCCTTAACCTCTTGTCCAGTTATTTCTTTATAATTTTGAACAGCAACTCCTTCATACATTTTCCCATGTTCAGTTGCAGCACATTTTGCATCACTTTTGTTCATCAGTCTTTTTGCCAAGTTTTTAAAATTTGTTAATGGCGTAGCCTTACATACTGTACCAAAGTTAGAACTTAGTGATCCTGTATGACCTTTCAATGAACCACTGTTTATTGCCTTGCTGTCCCCTTGTATTTAATTCTATTTCCTTTACTTTTTCATCTGTAATACTGGCAATGTTCATGCTTCTCAAAAACTGTTCATCTGGAGTAAATTGAAGATAATCATGATCATGAAAAACAGCATTTAAATTGGCTGGTGGAATCAATTGCTTAATTGGCATATTCTTTGGAAAATTTGAACACATGTTAAAAAAATATGACTGATACTCTTCCCTCCTAATAAACTACACTGGTCGTGGGTCATAAGGAGCTAACTTTGGTATAGTCAGATTGCCATTGTTCTTCCTCAGTCTAAGATTTTGTACTTTAACAGGTGAGCCAGTGTATTTCTTACCTCTATGAAATGACTGTATCCTTTCAGTGCAAGTGTCCCTGACAGAAATTTCTTTGGAGATATGAAAATTGACTAGAGCGAAGATCACTAATAATACATGCTTACTATGGGCTTCTGGACCCATCCCTGCCCCACACTCACACTGGCATTCCCGAACAACTCCATGACTATCCATGGATACATCTACTGTATATACAACACGTTTCTTCATTTCTGCGCCTACTCTAGCTTTAACAAAGAAATGATGCCCCGCAGCGGTGCTTCTGGCGGTGGTGATGAACTTCTCTTTGTAGAGCTGCCTCACTTTAACATAATCATATTTGCTGAACCGTGCACAGTACTCCTCGTATCTACCGATTGTGACAGGTGGAAGCTGAAATAGAAGAAATTTTAAAGAATACTTTGTGTGAGCTAAGGTAGGGAGAGTGGTACAAGATTGCATTTCAAAGATTGGGAGAAAGGATAGCTTCCAGAACCAAAGAATGTAACAAATTGCATACAAAATATTATAACTCGGTAAAAGACAAGCACTTTGTGTCAAGTGACTTCAGTTTCAGAAGGTAAGTAAGGTTGTAATATAGAATGTTAGTGAGTTATGCTGAAAAATGGGACCAATTTAATACATGTACAGATCAGATAGGAAAGAGTGGATAAGGTTGGTAAGGAAGAATACATAATGGATCTGGCACCATGATTTTAACTATAAATAGTAGCGTCGAGCTCACCCTAGTACATTTTATAAAAGCCATTCCTCTGGTAATTATGGTTTAATGTGTGTATGTAGGGAGAAACCAAGAATTGTGCACAGCTGTATTGAAAAAATTTAGGTAAAAATGTGACGAACACAAACTTTGAGGGACATGCATTTATGAATACTGTGGCTGACAGTTCACAGTAGAATTCTTTAAACAAGGTTGATGAAAGCACATAATGGTCTCCACAGTAAACTTAACCCGCCCCGTCCCGTCGACGTATGGGTACGTTGCAACATTTTGCATTTGCCAGTCCTGGCGACGTATTGGTACATCGTGCAATTGCAAGGTCCCTAATTTGCACAATTTTCGCGCGTGATTTTTCGTACGTATACACGGGACACCTGCCTCTATTCCTCTACAAGATGCCAAGCAGGGACAATGCCTTACATTGCATATCCTTCCCTCTCCCCCCCTCACGCCATTGTCTCGGCAATTCACCTGTTACCAGTGACCTGGCCGGTAAAGACATTCAGGGCCAGAGTGATTCCCCAATCGATGACAATGTGGAGGACAAAGTTTACATAGCATTAGAGGAAGAAACAGTCAGAAATAATGATCAGGTAATGTGGCAAAAGAAGGCCAGGTATGGTGATGAGTTAGTGAGTGAAACAATGCTTATAATGCCTATATTACTGTTTGAAAACCAATATACTGTACTCTCATACTACATATAAGTTCGTACCATTTATGAGTGATGTGAAAAAGTTACCCTCCCACAGAACTTTTCTTTGGTGCCAGCCTGTTAGGAGGTACTGGTACCTGGATCGAGTATTTTAAACCTCAGGTGAGCGATTTCTCTATGAATTTTCGATGTTTCTCACCAAAAACGGAGGTTTTAGCCAAAAAAAAAAAATCGAAAATACCTCGGGACTGGGGGTTGTCAGAGGTGCAAAATAGCTCAGGATGTGATGGGTTAAAAGTCAATTTTTGCAAATTTTAACTTAATTCCATTAACAAATAACATGTTGCCAGTGCCATGCTTTGCTAATCATATATGATCAAACTTGGGGAACTAAAGATGATTTTTTTTTTTTTTTTTTTCAATGTTAAAAATATCAATCAGAACACTTTACCTCAGTTTCACTGTTGATATCCTAGTATTGAGTTGCATTGGGAGTCCACATGGTGAAATCCTGACACACCTCTGATGGGCCATAATTCTGATTTCTGTCGTAAAACTCCAACCTGAAATGAAAACCAAACCATCATAACTTCACTAATCTCAAAGCTACATGAAACAGTCTTATATAGAAAAGTCTTGATAATTGTATTCTATATGCTGCAGTACACTGAATATGAAATTATCTTTGTTAACGATTCAAATGTGTCAGACTACATTTTTTTTTTTTTTTATGCGAGGAAGAAGGAACCAAAGGCCATGAGCCTGCAATAACAGTTCCCTCCAAGAGAAAAACAAATACAAGACAGAGCCAAATTCAAGATCTGTTCATTTTGAGATGCCTGGACACACTGCGTTTGAAAGATTGGAGATCATAGGCAGCAGGAAATACAGACAGAGGGAGATAGTTCCAGAGTTGACCTGGTGCATAAATGAAGGACTGGGAGTAACGGTTAACTCTTGCAGTAGAGAGTTGGACAGAAAAGGGATGAGAGTTTGCTGCTAGACGGGTGCTACGCGCCCGTCGTAAAGGTGGAGGAATGCATGCAGACAGTTCAGAGGAGCAGTGACCATTAAAATAGCGATAGAAAAGAGATAAAGATGCAACAGTGCGGCGAAGAGACAGAGGTTGAAGGGAGTCAGTAAGAGGAGGAGAGTTAATGAGATGAAAAGCCTTTGACTCCACCCTATTGAGAAGAGCTGCATGCACCTCTATTGGAGCTAAACAGCTGAAGCCAGAGATATTTGTTTTCCTCAACAAGTAAAATAGAGGCAAATAATTGGCCATAAGATAGTTTGTCTTGTATAATAGTCACTAGTCACTGTACACCATTAAAAAGGTAATAGTCTGATGACCTGTATCAGGGGTCGGCAATCTTTTAACCATACCGAAGGTCTACTGTGCCAACTTTTAAATAATGCTATTTTTACTACCTTGTGTGGCAGGCATGATTATTTATAACACTGCCGCATATTAAGGGTTTTAGTCAAACCTATGAATCAAACCTAACCCTATTACAGGTCAACTCATAACCAAGTCAACTCGTACCCTGCTCATCTAGTATTAGAAATAATTAATTCTCCATACAAAATCCAGTTTTCAGTAGGCCTAATAAGGGTGCAGAGCTCATATATACAATTTCTGAGCCTAGGCTAGTTGAGATTCACTCAAGTATGGCAAAATTTAAGCATACTTTAATGAAATCCCTAACACTGCAGAGTTGCTCGACTGCCTACTCAGCTCAATATAAGAGGCTTAGGGCTAGGCCTAGACAATGGCCAGACCCAGACTTCACTTTTAGCCTTCTGATTGTTCCACCTTAGACCTAGTAGGGCTAGTGCCTACTAGGTTAGGCCAAGGTAGCCTAGGGCCCTAGAGCAGGTGTGTTAATCAGTTCGTGTATATATAGCCTAGAATTGTCAGGGTTAAAAGAGGCACTGTGACTCCATGTTCAGTAAAATATATCACAAAGTAGGGCCTATCTACCTAAGCCTTGGTCAGCATGAAGAAAAAATAACAGGCATAGGTGAGTCTAGGGTAGGACCTAAGCCAAGGCCTACACATAACTAAGGCTATATAGGCAGGCCTAGGTTAGCTATCACACTTCTCTTCTGGTGCTTACCGTTCAATGAGTTCCCTTTTTCTTCCAGATAGCTTGGCATTGCGTTTCCTCAACTCTGCTTTAAGCTGATCGAGGCCCCAGTCACCATAGCGTGTCGCCATGATGTTGTTAGGCTACTCTCTTGCTGTGCGACTCTTCTTCTTCTTCCCCACGTGCCGCAATATTAGTAAACAAAAGCAGAGTCTATCTTGTCCCTGTGACTGTACCTTCAATGCGCACGCGTCACTTGGATATTTGGGATGTTACGAGCATCGTACCGATTTTTTTGCTTATATTGGCTAGTAATCAACTTGAAGAGGGCAATTACAAAGTATTTCGTTCCAGCCAATAGTGAGAAATGTAACTCCACCTCTTTCAGTACAATAAAAGACTACTAATGCAAAATAAATGAGGATCTTGGAGTTCATTTGATGCTAGTCTAGCTGGATAAATATTTTTTTAAGTATTACTATGAAAATAATAAGTAATTTGCCTTTATTTCTTCTCAGTTATTTGAGAAAAAAATAATTTCTCCACACATTACAAACATTAATTTGAATCATAAGTCCACACAAAGATATATTATTAATGATTCATGAGAGTGGGACTGCTCACTGTCAGTGGCAGGCTCGATCACTTCATGGGCTGCTCCAAAGCACCCCATTACTGAAGGCTGTAATTGAATTACCCATACCAATTTTGATTCCTTGCAAAATTTTCGGATTGCGATGAGTTGTAATTTAAAGGCTATAGGTACTTACGAAGATATTAAAGCAGTAGATTGGGTGCTTTCTAGAATTGTGTCCTTAAAGCTTTTACCTAGAATCAAGGATGCCTTGTATGGTAGGTACCAAAAGGAATACTTTTCCTGTGAGGAGATTGAGGAAGGCCTGATGCAACTCTGTAAACATTTGCAAGGAACAGTAAAGCCTGCTGAAATTAAACAGAAGGCTGAAGTGAGGAAAAGAACCACTAACCAACTGGTTGGGAAACCTAAGTCACAAATGGCTAAGTCTGTACGTAGAGAAGAGATAGGTACTTTCCTTAGGTCTTTAAAATCTGAGGATGAAACGTTAAAGACAAAGAATAGACAAGCTGATGAATATAAGGAGGTAAAATTTTCCATGGTAAAGGATAGGACTGTATGTGCATTTTGTGGTGAACAACATTACAGCACATCTTGTCAACATTATCCTGATTACACTTCTAGAATAAGGAAGCTTCAGAAATTGGGGTGTTGTATAATTTGCATGAATTCCGAACACACTTCCGAGGACTGCAAGATTAAACTAAATCTATGCTTCAAATGTAAAAAGGACCATCATCATAGTGTTTTTTGTCCAAGGATGAAATATGAGGTTCCTAAAACTGCAAGTGTCAATATGACAGTTGACAAAGCGAATACTCCAGCAGTAATGCCAGCTGCAGTTCCAATTGCGGATGTGAAGGTAATGATAGAAAATAGAAGCGTATTAGCATGTACTCTTTCTGATATGGGTGCACAAAAAACCTTCATTTCTGCAGACATTGTGAAGAAATTAAAGTTACCTATTATTGGCAAAGTAAATATAGCCATGCCAGGATTCTTAACTACTAAGGAAGTTCAGTCCTTTGATTTAGTTAGACCTCTCATACAACTTGCCAGATATAAATGCCGTATAACAGCAGCTATACTGAATAATATGGAAACAAATATATATATAAAAGGACTGAAAGAAACCTCTGATCATCTACAAAGCTCAGGGATAAAGTTGGCTAAACAGAATGTGGAGTCGGATACTGTGGGTCCCATAAAAATGATAATTGGTTCAGATTACTGTGAAAGATTCCTACATAGGACATCAAGAAGAATAACGTACAGTTGTTCAAGAGTCCATGGGGTAACCTTATTATGGATCAGTTGCCTTTTCCAAAACAAAGGAAAGGCCAAACTGGTAGACTCAGTCTTTGTTACCCCCACACAGTAATTGATGGTAGCCAGAACAGGTGCAGAATTAGAACCTACTCAGATAAGTGAATTGCTGGACGAAAAAATTGAACCTGTACACAAATTGTGGGACCTAGACAGTGTAGGAATACACTCAGAAGAACCAACCCCTGAATATAGAATAACTTTGGATTTGTATAACCAGTCTGTGGAATTTAAGGATGGACAGTATTAGATAGGATTACCATGGAAACTAAACCATTCGGAGTTACCAACAAATTACCAAGCAGCTAAGGCTCAATTAAATTCTCTACTAAGAAGGTTCAGAGGCAAACCTGAACACATAACCATATATGATAATATTATAAAAGATCAGTTGAAGAATAAATTTATAGAAGAGGTAGAATTTCCTGTTAACCACAAAGAAGGACATTATTTACCACATCATGTTGTAAGCAAGGATTCAGTAACTACTCCCATAAGGATAGTTTTCAATTGTAAAGCATCCAAAGGATCAGCTAGCTAGAACGATTGCCTATACTCTGGAAGTACACTAACAGAGAAGTTAGGAAATGTATTACTTAGATCTAGAGAGAAACCTTATGCTTATACAGCAGACATTACTAAGACTTTCCTTAGAATTGGATTAAGAGAGGAGGATAGGAAATATACAAAGTTCCTCTGGCCTCAAGACCCTCAAAATGAGAGTAGTCCATTGAAAACTTACTGTTTCCGATCGGTGCTGTTTGACTCTTGTGCTAGTCCAGTCCTAATTTGCTACACTTTGAAGCATCATTTTGGAAATGCCAAATGCCCAGAAATAGGGCAGGCTTTTTATATGGATAATTTGCAAGGTGTTGCTGACACAGACTCGGAAAAGAGCCAATTCCGAGTGTGGGAAGCAAATTTGCCGTTACAGAGCCGGAATACAAATTCACCGCTTTTGAGGAATAAAATAGAAGAGGACTATCCAAATACTGACATTCCCAAAATTCAAACTGTGCTGGTTCTTAACTGGGATACAAGAACTAATGAGATAAGTTTGAAGCCGATTAAGTTCCCTGATGTCACTCTCACCAAGAGGTCCTTGTTAAGTCAGGTCTCCATGTTATTTGACCCATTAGGATTGGTCAGTCCTATTGTTATTAGGGGCAAATGTTTAGTGAAAGAGGCTTGGCGAGAAATGTTAGACTAGGACCCTGAGTTAGGCGAGACATATGTGGAACAATGGGAACAGATTAGAAAGGAGTTTGAAATACCTGTTGTGAGGTGAACCCGACACCACCACCCGAGGAGAGAACAAGGGCGTGACATCCACCCCACGAGGAGATGACGGGGAGATTGTTTTACCTGACACGCCTTCCAGGCAAGAGCTACATATTTCCCCCATGACCTGACGCCCCTCTTCCCCACAGCCAGACCACCCAGCAGTGTACAGTAAAAGTAAACTACACTTCAGTGGAGGGAACACTCGCCAGAATTGGGGAGGGACTTGCAGTGGCAAGATCCCAAACAAACCCTTGGATGCAGAGTCCACCGGATTGGCCTCCAATAAAACAGAGGACTCAGAAGGAGCCTCGAGGTTTGTTACACCGCAAGGGAGCAGCGCCACAGAACCCACCCGGTATACTGTGGGTGGAGTGACCACCAGTTCTTCACCCTCTGCCACCCACCTTCGGGAGCCATCACATCGGCACGTCCACCAGACGACCTTTGCCGGTACTCCCCAGGAGAGAGACTGGCCCTGGGGTAGACTGCACCAGAGATTCCACGGATACCACTCAGAACTGACCACCGGTCGTCCCCCAGGGCTGCCCCAACCCCGACGGAAGGATGACAGAGTCCACCGGAGCTGTGGCTTAGGCCAGGAGTGCCCACCGGGCCTCTTCCTCTCAATGTCCCCGGGACAGGTGTCCCAGACCCTACGGCAAGAGAGCAGTCTCCACCGGAGCTGTGGGTATTGCCGGGAGAGCCCACCGGGTGCCTTCTTCCAGCCGCCAGGGTCTATGGTGCCAGGAGGAGTCCCCTCAGACTCCTCCTCCACCCCTGTCCTCAGTGGGAGCGCAGGCAGTGCCCAACGGGGCTGCCTGGCAGAGGGAGTGTCCCCCAGACCTCCCACGCACACCCCGGATGGGAGTTTCGGCAGGGCTTGCCAGGCCGGCCAAGCAGGAGAGCTGGCCCTCAGCCACTCTCCCTCTGAGAGTCCCAGAGCTCTTACAGAGGGTAGTGCCTCTTGCTCCACCCGCACCTCCTTTGGCAGAGTGAGGCGCTCCTCTCCCCACTTCTCCCTCCGAGAGGGTGAGATCTGCTCCCCTGCAGGTGCCCTGCCAGAGACCAGACCGGGTGAGATGTCCCTGAGGCCAGGTATCCTGTCCCTGCTACCCCATCCTCCCCATGTGCTGCCGGACTCTGCCGAAGTGAGAGGCCGCACTCCAGCCCTGACGGTGGGATGAGACTGCAGCCCCAGGAACCAGCAGGCTTCCCCCGACGCCTCCTGCAGCCGCCAGACCTCCCCCAGTGCAGGTGGTCGCAGTTCTTCCCTGATGGCCGCCTCTGCCGGATGTGACAGCTGCCCAGCCAGGGCACCGCCCTCTCCACAGCCGACCCTAGGCCCAGACCTCCCCAGATCCTGCCCCAATGACCCCAGTCATGACTAGGGGTCAGCGCTGTGCAGTGCACCTCTTGGCCCTCTTCGGCCCTAGCCCTGAGAGCCCTGCCTCCTGCCTGGCCTCTACGGCAAGGGAGCCACCCACCACGCTACCCACCAGCTCCTCCAGGGCTCGTGGCGACCCCACAGATGATCTACCACTGGACTACACTCCGGACGGCCCACCCCCAATGCCCGGCCGACACCTGAGGCTCCTGGCATAGGGCCTCCTACTGCCCGTTACCCATGCCATGCTCTGCCAGTACCGTGCGTAAGAGACTCTAAGGTTGTGTGCCCCCTCCTGGTGTTGTGAGCCCCACCCCGGTGGACCAGTTCCTTTTCCCCTCTCCACCTCGGTGCACCCCCCCCCCTGTGCTCCCCCAGTGTTGTCCTCACCCTCTGTGTGAAATTGTGAACTCTTGTGCCTATAACCTTACGCGTGAAGTGCATGGCGCCAGGCCACGGGTTTGCCCCAAATGTAACTCCCCCCTTCCAGTGTTACATACGAACCAACAACACCAATGTCCCCCCCCCCGTGTTGCACCCCCCCCGCTGCACCAAACCCCAAGTCCTATACTCCCAGTCGCCTGCCCTGTCGGAAATCCGATATTACCGTCCCCCCCCCCGGTCTTCCCTCCCCTGAGCCCCTCACGTGCGGATAGATCCAGTACTATATTCTCTCATCTTCTGTAACGCACACGTAGCATAAGGATAGCTAAGGTATCGTCCATGTCATGTGGATGTATATAACTAGCATAGGAAACCATTTATGTTACACGATCATATATATATATATATATATATATATATATATATATATATATATATTTTTTATTGCGAGGAAGAAGGAACCAAAGGCATGAGCCCGCAGTAACAGTTCCCTCCAAGAGAAAAACAAAATACAATAGAGAGCCAAATTCAAGATCCGATCATTTTGAGATGCCTGGACACACTACGTTTGAAAGACTGGAGATCATAGGCAGAAGGAAATACAGACAGAGGGAGACAGTTCCAGAGCTGACCTGTTGCATAAATGAAAGACTGGGAGTAACGGTTAACTCTTGCATTAGAGAGTTGGACAGAAAAGGGATGAGAGTTTGCTGCCAGACGGGTGCTACGCGCCCGTCGTAGAGGTGGAGGAATGCAAGCAGACAGTTCAGAGGAGCAGTGACCATTAAAGTAGCGATAGAAAAGAGATAAAGATGCAACAGTGCGACGAAGAGACAGAGGTTGAAGGGAGTCAGTAAGAGGAGGAGAGTTAATGAGACGAAAAGCCTTTGACTCCACCCTATTGAGAAGAGCTGTATGTGGGGAGCCTCCCCACACATGAGAGTTGTACTCCACACAGGGGCGGATAAAACCCCTGTATAGAGTCAACAATTGTGCAGGGGTAAAGAAAGAGAGGAGTCGGCTTAGCACACCCAATCTCTTGGAAGCAGATTTTACAAGAGACGTAATATGATCTTTCCAAGATAAGTCCCGAGTAAATGAAACCCCAAGCATGTTCAAGGATGATGCAGGATTAATCTGAATATTATTAAACATTAGTGGGTATACCTGTGGAAGATTTTGTCGGGTTGATAGGTGTAAGAACTGAGTCTTAGATGCATTAAAGACAACCATATTATTTTTACCCCAGTCAGAGATATGAGCCAAGTCAGACATTAGGTGTGCCATAGCCTCATCCCTTGTTTCTTGAAGTAACTGTTGAGATGGGCGTTGCGGGAACCGAATGGAAAAGTGAAGGGTGGAGTCATCAGCGTATGAGTGGATAGGGTTAGGTGTACAGCTTAGAAGATCATTGATGAATAAAAGGAAGAGAGTTGGTGATAGGACAGAGCCCTGAGGAACACCACTGTTGATAGATCTAGGAGAAGAACGATGGCCGTCTACGACAGCAGCTATAGAACGACCAGAAAGGAAGCTAGCGATGAAGGCACAGATAGAAGGATAGAAACCGTAGGAGGGCAGTTTGGAAATTAAAGATTTATGCCAGACTCGATCGAAAGCCTTTGAGATGTCAAGTGCAATGGCAAAGCTTTCGCCAAAGTCCCGAAAGGAGGATGACCAGGAGTCTGAAAGGTAGGTGAGAAGATCGCCAGTGGAGCGTCCCTGACGGAACCCATACTGACGATCGGAAAGAAGGTTGTGATAGGAAAGATGCCTTAAAATTTTTCTATTAAGAATTGACTCGAAAACTTTTGAAATACAGGACGTTAAAGCAATTGGACGATAGTTGGAGGGTTGGGAGTCGTCACCCTTCTTTGGGACTGGCTGAATGAGAGCAAACTTCCAGCAAGAAGGAAAAGTACAAGTTGACAGACAAAGGCGAAATAGTTTGCCTAGGCAGGGTGTAAGCACAGAAGCACAGTTTTTGAGAACAACAGGAGGGACCCCATCAGGCCCATATGCCTTGTTAGTACTGAGGCCAGTAATGGCAGAAAATACATCAACTGAAGAAATTTTAATGTCAGCCATGAGGAAGTCAGAGGGGGGAAGTGATGGAGGAACAGCACCGGAATCGTCTAAGGTGGAATTGGAGGAGAAAGTCTGTGCGAAGAGATCTGCTTTATCAGTAGAAGAAATAGCTACAGAACCATCAGAGTAGAAAAGAGGAGGGAAGGATGATGAGGTAAAGTTGTTAGAAAGATTTTTGGCAAGGTGCCAGAAGGAGCGGGAAGAATTCGAGTTGGAGAGTTGAGAGCATTTAGTATGGATGAAATTATTTTTAGTAGAGCGAAGAACAGACTTAGCACGATTCCGGGCAGAAACGTAAAGATTATGTGATTCAGGGGTGGGTTGGCTCCGGTACCTTTTGTAGGCCTTCTCCTTGTTGCGGACAGCATTAGAACAAGCGTGATTAAACCAAGGCTTTCTTGCGTTAGTCAAAGGATATGAGAAAGGAATGTATGCTTCCATGCCCGAGAGAATAACCTCCGTAATGCGCAAGGCACACTCAGATGGCTCACGGCCATGGAAGCAATAATCATTCCAGGGAAAATCAAAGAAGTACTGCCTGAGGGCCTCCCAGTCCGCGGCTCCAAAATGCCAGAGACGACGTTTCCCTGGAGGGTCCGCAGGCCGTACTGGAGCGATAGGACAGGTTAAGGTAATAAGGTTGTGATCGGAGGAGCCCAACGGAGAGAAATGATTAACAGAGTAAGCAGAAGGATTAGTTGTGAGGAAGAGGTCAAGTATGTTGGAGCTCTCTCCAAGGTGGTCAGGGATACGGGTAGGGTGCTGTACAAGCTGCTCTAGGTCATTAAGGATAGAGAAGATGTAGGCTTGTTCACCAGGTGGATCCGTGAAAGGAGAGGAGAGCCAAAGGTGGTGGTGAACATTGAAATCTCCAAGAATGGAGATTTCAGAGAAAGGAGAAATGGACAGAATGTGTTCCATCGTAGAAGTAAGATAGTCGAAGAATTTTTGATAGTCAGTAGAATTAGGGGATAAGTAAACAGCACAGATATATTTAGTCAGAGAATGACAGGAAAGCCGAAGCCAGAGAGTGGAGAATTCAGAAGAATCAAGTTCAGGAACACGAGAGCAAGATAAGTCGTTGCATATGTATACACAACAGCCACCTTTGGCTTTGAAATGAGTATAGAGAAAGTAGGAGGATACAGAAAAGGGTTTGCTGTCAGTTGCCTCAGACAGCTGAGTCTCCGTTAGAAAAAGAAGGTGAGGTTTAGAGGAGGAGAGGTGGTGCTCAACAGAGCGAAAGTTAGATGAAAGGCCGCGAATGTTGCAGAAATGAAGAAGAAGAGAGTCAGACAGTGGTTCCAGGCACCGTCTATGTCACGCGTTTGGGTGTATTGAGATATACTTGACTCTCTTTGTCATATGCTTGAGACCTAGTGCATCTGGTGTATCGTGTGAACCATACCTGTGACACTGTGTGGGAGTCATTCTGTGTAAAGTAAGGTAGAATACTGTGTACAGGTCAAACTTGCTGAACTAGGTGGAAGGCTTTATTGTAAGAGCTAGCCTTCTCAGATTACTGGGTTATTGTACTGTATATTCCACAGTTATGCTTACAGATTGTGTGTGTGTAATTGTCTATTGTTAATATACAAGTGGCCTTTTGACCAGTGGTATCTGGACTTTCCTTCCTTGTCTGTGACCTGGTCGAGAACAAAGAACCCAAGGTTGCACCGTACCTGTGCCCGAGAAGTCAGGACTCAGAATACACTGCATAACAGAGTTTGAAACCACATCAAGCGTATGTATTCCTAGGAAAATAAAGAGTAAGGAGAAGTCACACTTACAACCTGTATTTTGTGATGCCTCTCAAAGGGCATATGGAGCATATAATATTTTCCCTGGCCCCAAAACTATGGGAAATATTTTCTCCCAGAGCAGTTGCGCTCTTTACCTTTTAAAATAGCCGTCCCTGTTAAAAGCAGAGGAAAACCCAGAGAGCGTTAACGATTAATTCAAGTGGTTATTATAACCCAGATACTACGTTCTCTTTAATCATTCTTATTATTAGTAAATTAAATGCTACTGAGTTTAACCCTTGTGGACATCTATATTGCAATTACATGTAAATACTGCAGAATTTTCCATTGACCTAACAGCGCCTGGGTGGTGGGTATGACGTGCCCTCACGTAAAAAGCTGATGGGGTTTAATACATATTTACATAAATAAAGGGAATACTTGCTTTTAGTTTAATTAAAACTAAGATTAAATTAAGTTAGATTTGCCTTGCATATTTCATGAAGTAATTTAACTATTTACACGGTAATTAATGAACTGTTGGCATCTCTTCAATCCTGTGAGGGAGAAGAGACTTGCCATGTTGCATTCTGTTACCAAAGCCCGTTAAAGTTGCACGTTGTAAAATACGTACCTAAGGATGCTTGACAGCCCCAGGCAACCGACCGAAACATCAGGCCCGTCATCATGTGTTGTTCCGACTCTGTCTAGCTAAGTAACCTTTTTGATTTTGCCAAATCAGGGGGTAACTGGCTAGGAGATAAAAAGAATAATTACTGGTGAGTTAGAACATTATTTATACCTTAATCTCTTAAGAGACTTATATAAATTTACAATTGGTAGTACAATACTTAGACTAACACTCGTCAGATAAAGGAGTGTATACAAATTTCTGACATGTTATACATTTATTTAGCCTCAAATGTGGGGAGGAAAGTTGTCCTGTACTCAGCTAAGTACTGTGACTTTCATTATTTTAGCAACCACTGCAGCTGTTGCATGAATCAACTACTGTATATACTTGAACTGCATGCGATGTTCTTCAAGAAGCACCACATTATCAGGGGAAAAAAAAAAATCATTTATTTAATCACTTTCCAGTGCCACATGTCACACATTCGACTAGACTGAGACGGAAACTTATAGGCTTCCCCTCAAAAGTGATAACTACAGCACTGAGCTGGCTCACACACAAACTCTGATATTGCTGGCGTTTCAAAAATCTATTGAGAAATTCCACAGGTACTCTGAAATGAACTTCAGAGCTCAGTTTATTGTTATATCTCCATAGGCTATACTGTGCACCATGTCGCCATCCCACCACAAGGCAAGTTCTGTTTACTTGTATTCACTATAGAAATGCTTAGTCTTGTAAAATTTTCTTAATAGCTCTTGATACCTCGTATAATTTAGCTTGCCAAGGAAAATTTTATTCCCGAAATATTAAGTCTTTATTAATGGAAAAAACAGCTATCATATTTGAGTATTTAAGTTTGTTACACGAAAGGGGTGTCTCCTGTGGCGTTTATACTCCTGTCCACTGAGCTCTATAGTATGAAGCGGCTATCTCCGCAGCCAGCGTGAAACTTTGACCGCCGCATTCAAACACCCGCACTCGTCGCCTTCACCATGGAAATGCAATTGGAACACCGTTCTTAGCTTGCTGTTTCTGTTTCACTATTGATTTCATAGGCTGAGCAGTGGGCCATGGCACTATATTTTCCCAATTCATCGGCTGATTTCAAAAGGCGAGGGTGTCGTGTGTAATGCATAAACATCATCAGCGCCGCCCTGTGCCCCTGGCGGCTGGCACAAAGCTACGTGGCGCTACCATTGAGAAAGCCCCCCTATATTATACAGCTCAGTGCTGCTGTCACGTTCTAATACTACTTTACGCCATAACCAGCAGACGAACGTCTGTTGTCAACAGCAAATTTATTTGTGGTGCGAATCACGGGAACATCAGACGCTCACATTCGGCAGTACTGACGTTTAGTTTTTATAGTACGGCCCTCATTGATAAGAGATGCCAACCACTGTCTACTCACTTGTTGTAGTACTGCCTCCTTCCTTCTTTTAAATCATTCTTTTTCTGTCTGCCATCCTCCCTTCCTATTTCTCCCATCGTTCTTGTCACTTTTTACTATACTTCTTTCCTTTTTTAATGTAGTTTTACACTAAACAAGCCTAATGATTTCCCGTAAGCAGTGAAACCATTTACAACACTGGGTGGTAACCATATAACCAGCGCATACGTGTTCCCTACGTGTCAACAAGGGTTGGCGGAGGATTAGTGCCCCTCCCCGTAAAACAGCTAAAAGTCAAACGACCACCTCTTACGGGACTGTGGTGTTTGGCTATACATAGGGAGATAGTTGGGGTATTGTAAGTTTGAGTGAGATCTACAGAAAAGAAGAAAAAATATTTCAACTCCAAGACAGCAACCACCTATTTTACTACAGAAGGTAAAAAAATAAAAAATAAAAAATAAAAGTAGTTGTGTAGGATTTCTTACTAACAGAAATCTTGCAGACAACATTGTTAAATTCAGCAGCGTATCTGAAGGAGTTGCATGAACTATAAGTAGACTAAGCAAAATATACATCTTGCAAGTAATACAAATATATGCACCGACTTCTCAAAGCTCAGATGAAGAAATAAAAATATTTTGTGGCGGTATTTCCCAGATTATGGAAGAAGAGACTAGATACGCTGGAGACTTTAGTGCAAAGCAAATCGAAAAATGGAGAAGCATTTATGGGAAAATTCGGAGTGGGAGAGAGGAATGACAGAGGTGAGATAGTGGTAAATTATTGCTGAAATGTATAACACGAGAACACTGAACACATTCTTCCACAAAAGAACAGGAGAAAATGGGCCTGGAGAAGTCCAGATGGGGAAACAAAGAATGAAAATGACTTCATTATAGCAGATATAAGACAATCATAAAAGTCAGTTATCAACAAATCAAATATAGGAAGTGAACGCAGAATGATGGGTTGCACAGTCAGATTTATTTTCAGAAGTGAAAGAAAGAAGATGATTAGAAATAAAAATACATGCCCAGTAAAAGTAAGTGAAAACAAAGAAGCCTTTCATTTAGAAATAATGAACAGATTTCAGGTTTTAAGTTAAGCTGAGTGTGACAATGATGAACACTGAAATAATCTAGAATGAAGACTTGAAAAAGGAGAAACTGATAGGATTTGTCCCATCATGGAAGTCAGATAGTCGGAGAATTTTTCGTTGTCATTAGAATTAGGGGATATGTAAACAGCACAGGTATATTTAGAGAATGACAGGATAGTGGAAGCCAGAGAGTAGAGAATTCAGAAGATTCAAGTTCAGGAACACGAGAGGAATTACTGTATGTTGGTGCGTAAATATACACAAAGGCCACCTTTGGCTTTGAAATGAGTATATATAGGGAATGTAGGAGGATACACAGAAGGGCTTGTTCTCAGTTGCCTTTGACAGTTCAGTCTCAGTTGCGTCAAGCCATTCCCGTAAAACGCAAGTGCTATCTGAACAACAAATACAGGTACGTAACTATAATACTATAGTGGAAAGGAAAGCATTGAGAAAAGCAGGGGGGTGGACAAAATCGAGTGCTTTTATATGAATGGGGTGGGTGGCTGGTTGCTTGGATGAGGGAAGGGAGGGGCTATAACATGAATGTTGTCCCGAATTTTTTCCGTAATTCAAAACCATAATTAAATAAGTAACTAGCAAATGTCACGAGTTTCCAGTTATCCCATACTATTCATTTATACGAGTATAGTCCAAATAAGTTTTATTCTTTCATCATTTCCATACGTTTTATCAATGAAAGTAATTCCTGTTCCCATGTCCACATTGTTCCCTCTATTTTCCAACCTCTCTTAACCAGCATACCACACCGCACAGCACTGCCCATATTCCCGCACCCCACTTCTTTCAGGTGTGATGAATTCAATGATTCATGCTTTAAAACTCCTGACGTTCAGACCTCGCACAAGGAGAGTGTTGGCAAAGCTAGGTGTTAAAGCTGGAAATTTGGCCAACTGTACGGTCACTAAAAAAGTATCGATCCTCTTACCGCATACAGTATATCACTCTGAAACATGGACGAAATATTGTGGTATATGGGACACCCTTTGATTATCAGTACATATACATTATTCATAGTATTTATTATTACTAGATCTTGCAGAATTTTTCACATACTAGGTTCTATATTGTTTGAAGCAACAGGGTTGTAGATTCATGTGTGTCTACTGAATTCGCCCAGTCTTATATCCATCGAATCCCAACGATGAGGAAAAAAAAAAACATGGTTGACTATAGAGTAATAAATCTCAACTGCTTCAAATTCCGACCTGATTTTGCAGTTTAATCAAAAGTATAATCACTCCCTAGAGCTCTTGAAGTGACGTCATGACCACTTTGCAACTGCCATATACTAGACTTCAATCTGACGTCATCGTTTTGTGGTAGTTCCATATTCAGCTACATTTCGCTAATTTTGCATTCCGGCCATCCCCCTTTTCCTTTTACCTCTTCAGTTGTGACTGGGTCGAACCTTTGCATTGAATCTCCCACGGTTGAACCTATATAGTACTGAAAGGATTGGGAACGCTAAGTATTCAACGTCGAAGGTTGGCCGACTGCACATTCTTTCACATCCATTTCCATTATATTACCTTTCTGGCAGAGAAGCCGGCATTTCTCTGGTGAAAAATATGTGGCCGTGCATACCGACCATGCCCGGGACCCTGGGTGGCCATCACCCCTGTGGGAGACAACCCCCAGGGTTCAGTTCTACTCCTTGGCCCCATTTCCCCAGGGATATATTCCCTTGGCCCTGTTCTTATTTTGGACCTCTGCACCCATGGATCTACTCCTTATGGATCTTTTTTGTCATTATTCAACCACCTACCCAACCATCTTTTCGCCATCCCCATATTTTCCCGGTAAGTAATCACCCACCTACCCACCACCCTCTCTCTCCCACCCACTCACCCTCCTATCCTGCCCAACCAAGCTGGCCCATCCTGTCCCACCACACCCATTCTGTTCTACCACACCCACCCTACCCACCCAATGGATAAGTTTAGATGTCAGTATGGCTTTAGGAGAACGGTAAACACTGCTGTAGTTGACCCTCAAGTTCTGCCATTTAGAATTGATTAATAACTTACGAGCAGTAACTTTGGCCAGCAGGGGTGCCACTTTAGCAACTTTAAGCCACAAATAACATCCCGATAAGAAATTATCCTTATCTGACCCTTTTAGAACCTCCAAATATTTGCCTTTTAATTTCCATAGCGGACAAGGCACACGTTGAAAAATACGGATAATATCCTGACTACTGCCATACCATTTGATCTAACTATTGAAGAAAGCAAGAGTCTGAATGCGATATCTACACAGATATACAGTGTAGCACTCAGATCATTAAAGCAGGAAAACATTTTTACCAAGTCCCATTATTCCCCTAGACTGCAACACGGATCAATCGATTTTATATCCAGCATCCTTACTGAAACGCTGGATGAAGATGGACATTAAGTTTTTTTTTTTTTTAAATGGAAATAAGTATGCCTGGTGAAGATGGCGTCTTGAGTCTTGCCGACTCCATTGTCTGGAATCTCTGTGAACAGACCTCTGACGATACGCAACGATGCCTCGATACCACTGATTAGAACTTTCATGTTTTGTCTGCCAAAATAACTTCAGTTTCCTGCAACTGTGACTACTATGCAAGAGTGCTTAAACTAATACCAACAGAAAATAAAATTCCATTAATATCCTCCATTTACTCGCTGGGATTTGAACCTGATATATCAAGATTACTAGCTTAGTTTTTAACCAGTGGACAATAGGGACCGTAGGAAGTATCCTAACATGCCTTCTTCTGCGATGCAATTTGCATTTTACACCTGTTTACTATGATGCAAGCTAGGCCGAAATTGAAATGACATATGCAACATCTACCTATTGCAAGACTCCTTAATCCCGCAAAGGGTAGCCACAAACAAGTCGCATCCAGTCGCCCTGTCCCCCGCCATTTCATTGCCCTCTTCCCAACTCTAACTCCCCTCTCCCATATACCTCTCCATTCCATCCCTCCATCTCATCTTTGGCCTCCCCCTCCCTCTCCCACCTGCACCTCACCCACATTCACTCTCCTCGTCAGTCTCTTGCACTCCATCCTCTCCACATGGACAAAACATCGCAATGTATTCCTCCTAACACGTTCTATTACATCCACATCCACACCACAACGCTCCTTCACTTCCTCATTTGTCAGATTGTCTCTCCATGTAACTCGACATGCTCCTTTCAGATGAATCATTATTCCACTGCCCTCATCCTTGACTCATGTCCTTTCAACAAGGTCCAAGCTTCACTTCCACATGTTAGAACTGGTATCACAATAATACCATGCGGGGAGTTTTTTTTTTTTTTTTTTTTTTTTTTTTTTTTTATACTTCCATGCTCGCTTCCCTATTTCTAATCACTGCTTTCAAAGATCTAGCAACCTTTCTTCCTTGTACTCTTTCAAACACCTCATCCTTCAAACTTCCATCCTTACTCATCACACTACCCAAGTACAAGGTGTTCCATAAGTCCAGCATCCTAGGAAATTTTATAGAGTCTGTTCATAATGGTCCCACTGCTTACAACACACAGATCCAATACCCTACGATGCCGGGATTACGGGGCAAGTACTTAAATGCACTTAGATTTTCCATGTCCACATCACTCGACCTCACTGTTACATCCGGTGACTTCATTTGTCTCGAATACCGTAACTTTACTCTTCCCTACCTTCAACTTTAGATTCCGTTTCTGACACACTCTTCCAAACTCATTCACTAAGCATTGCTGTTTTCATTCGTCCTCACTTGACAATACAATATCATCTGCAAACAGGCAGGAAGTTTCCAAACGCTTCCCTCTCTCATTAGGGCCGCTCCAACACCCAGTGTCCTACCTTGTGTCTCTTTTATAACCCCATCTATGTACGGACTGAACAACCATGAACACAGGACACATTCCTGTTCCAATCCAAAATTCAGATAGAAAATTCACTCCCTTCGCTATCCACACGCACTGCAGCCTTAGCACCCTCATAAACACTCTTCACGACATTCAGTAACTTCCTATTTACTCCAAATATTCTTAATATTTTGTACATTCCTAGTCTATCCACTTTGTCATATGCTTTCTCCAAATCCATAAAGGCCGCATACAACTTCCTTTCTCTAAAAACTTTTCCACAAGAGACCTATGGATGAATATCTGATCTACACAACCTTTTCCCTTCCGAAGACCTCCCTGCTCTTCTCAGACTAATGCCTATGTTATTTCCCTAACTCTGTCAGTAAGTATCCTACCATATTCTTTTCCTATTGCACTAAGAAGACAAATGCCCCTATGATTACCACACATTTCGGTTTCTCCTTTTCCTTTGTACAAGGGAATAATTATACACGACTTCCAGTCCTCCAGGGCTCTACCTTCCTCAGGCCAATCTGTACATCCTTCACATCCATTCTACTACTATCACTCCCCCGTGCTTCAGCATTTCACCACACACTTCAGATCCTGGGGCTTTCCCAATTTTTACTCTCTTCATTGCTTCTGCTCCTTCCATCCTATTGTTTCTGCCCTTCTCACCATCCTCTTTCTCCCAGCCATTCCCCAGCCACTTATACTCGCACGATTTTCATTCTCTATGTTTAACAGTTACTTAAAGTGCTCTCTCCATTTGCTCACTTATTCTCCCTTCTACACTAACCATCTACCATTTTTATCATTCACTCTCATACTAAGTTCCTTATCAACTTGCCTTGCTCTCTTGACCTTTTTCCAGAACACTTTCTTATATTCCTCCACTTTAAGCTCAGATTCCTTTCAAACTCCTCATCCTTTTTCTTCATATTCTTTCTTACTAATCTTTTCACCTCTGTTTTCCTCTCTACATATAAGTCTCTCTTTCTTCTAGCAGTTTCCTCCACGCCTTTGCTTCCCATCCACTCACAATATGCTGTCTTCTTTTACGCCACAGCATCTTTCACGTCTTCGTTCCATCATGCTGTTCCCTGCATCCCCTTTCGTCTTCTCTTCACCGTACACACCACCTCACATGCTGCACAGGTTTCTTCTGTGAATATGTTGCACACACTTTCCACCTCTGCCATATGCTTCAGAACATATTTACCCAATCGCTTTTCCATTTCTCCCTTCTATTCAGGCTTTTTTTTTTTTTTTTTCATCCACTTGCAACCTTTCTACCCTCCTTGTATGGACTGCTTCCTCCTGTTCTTCTCTCCCTCTATTCCTCCATAGCATCTGAACCTTGACTTTTACCACCACGAAGTGGTGGTCAGAAAGTACACTTCCCCAACCTCTGTATGCTCTTGCATCCATTACACACTTTCTCATTGTGTCATCCACACATACATAATGAATCACTTCCTTCCGTTAATTCAGTTTACCATCCACCCTTCTCATCACTCGCCATATATGCCTGTGGATCATTCTGTGCCTAAAGAGGGTATTGGCTATCACCATCTCCCTCCCACCCAGAGGTCAACTACAGCACTGCCGTTCTCGTTCACTTCTCCAGGCACACCCCACTCACCAACTACTCCATCCACCTTCACATTCCCTATTTTTCTATTCATATCTTCAATAAAATACACTCTCATTCCTCTCAAACTTTTCCATGCACACTTCCATATTTGCCCAGAACTCTTCTTTCACTCTGCTTGCACGATCTTGCGTTGGCGCATATACAAACACAATCACCCACATTTGTAATCCTACTTTCAATCTTACCCACACAATCCTTGAGCCAACTAATCCATACTCTCTTATATTCTCCTCCCATCTTTTGCACACAACAATACTTACTCTCTCCTTTGCCCTCTCATTTTCACCTACTCCTTCGCATGTACCCCATCCATACTCCCACCCTCTCACCTTTTCATTTAGTCTCAGTCCACATGCGTCCACTTTTGCACCCTCAGTCACTTGGACAATCTCTCTCTCATCTCATCATTCCCATCCCTTACATTCCATGGTGCAATCCGGACCTGTTCGGTCCGTAGTCGACACCTGTTGGTCAGTCTTGGTTCGAGGCTTCTTGTTTGTATTTTTAGTTAGTGGTTTTTCGAGGTGGGACACTAACCCTCCGCCAACCCACTTCTTGACACACAGGGAACGTGCTGTTGGTTATAAGGTTACCACGCACAGTATTAAATGATTTCCTGGTTTACAGGAAATCATTTGGCAAGCCACTCACTGTAGAGCTGCCCTAAAACAGAGTATCGCTACAGTATGTGAGTGGATGATTGGCGTCCCCATTGAACATGCAAGAGAAAATTAAGCTGTATTTTGTATAACAAATCGCCAAGGGTGAGGTGCTGCAAAGTCTCCCATATCAACAAGAATACGGCTGACAGTGCGCCGGATATGAAAATTGTCCTTGCAAAGTAACAACTAATACGGGAAGGAGTTGGTACATGAAGGAAAAGTTAGGGTAGACTGGTGACAACTAAGGACTTATTCTATGCAACTCTGGAGATTTTGTAACACCTCATCCTCGGTCATTAATTCTGCACGTTACGGAACACTTCAGTATCCTCATATATGTTGCTGATGAAATAACATGGATATTAAAACGATATATACAGTATACAAAACTATTGCCAAGGTTTATTATGCAACACAAATATTAAAGAAACAGGTGTTACTAAGTCTCCTATGGCACATAAAATAGGATACGTAGCTCAATTTGCACTTTAATCCTACCGTGGGCTGGAGGAAAATCGTAGGCCAGGTTTGACAACGAACAAAGGTCTGTTGTCCAGTGTTAAAGCGGTAGATCTATTCCGTGTTTGACTGCAAGAAGAACAGTCTTCGATTGCACTGTTACTCGTAAAAAAAAAAAAAAAAAAAAATCCTTCGAATTACAAGCAAGACGTCTTCGCTCTGTGAAACCATGGCACACATTTCTTTTCAGGGAGAGTAGAACACAATGAACAGAAACTGAGACTCACAATTATACAAGAAGGCAGTCAGACAGGGCGGTGAGTTGAGAAAGGCGTGTTGTGCAAAGCTGTGACAAGGGAAAGTAGGAAGGGAGGGGTGGAGGAAGAGAGTTGTGGAGATTACAAGAAAAAAAAGAGAGGAGAGTATAAGAGTGTTACTGATCAGTGAGAGGAAAAAGATTAGGGCACATGCAGATGAAAAGAGAAAACAGTAATAATTAAGGGAGGAATGAAAAAAGACGAATAGGTAAGTGAAATGTGGCAGAAATTACAGGGACAACGATGAGAGGGAGATGCCGAAGGGAGGTGCATATTTGAGGGAAGAAAAGAAAAAGAGTGAGTTAATATGGGCGTGAGCAAAAGGAGAAAATAAGTGGAAGTAAACAGATGAAGAAAAAATAAATAAAAGAAGAGGGGGAAAGAAAAGAAAAGGTGAATGAGGTGTGGAGTTGAAGACAGGGAAGAATAAGTGAGAGAAAGTAAACGGAGGAAAGAGGAAGTGTGAGAGACGTGGGTGTGAGGGTGGACAGTCCGGGGAGGACGTGAAAGTAGAGAACTGAAAATTTAGGAGACGGAAGAGAGGAACCCGAGGCAAGAAAGAGGCTCGTAAAGGAAGGAGGAGAAAATATGAAAGGAAAAATAGCTAGTTTGGGGTTTTGCGAAGTTCACGGCTGGGATGACAGAGGTGGGGTCGTATCTTCCTGGGCTTAGGAGGCCCTCTAGCACCGGTCTTGTGGGCTTATGAGTCTTTCTAACACTTCTGGGCTTAGGAGGCTCTCCAGCACCTCTGCCTCGTGGGCTTGGGAGGCTTCTAGACCTTACTCATGGGCTTGGGAGACTCTCTAGCACCTCAGTGTCATGAGCTTGGGAGACTCTAGCACCTCCTTCTGATGGGTTTGGGAGGCTCTCTAGCACATCTTGCGGGAGTTTGGAGGGCCCATAGCATCTCTGGTCGTGCGCTTAAAAGGTCAAGTTCCTCTGTCTTGTGGACACTTTTACTGTCTCAGGATGATATTATCCAGCACAGAGCTGAAAGAGAGGATTTTGGTCACACCATAATCACATTTGACATTATATAAATTCATAACTGAAGAAATTCAGACCAGTTATGAGAAACTATCCAGCTCAGAGGGTGCTGAGTTTCATAAAATAACTATTTAGCTGTGAAATAGATTTGCATTATATTCTGGCTAATGTCAGATGATTTTATTAAGTCCCTAGAAACCAATCACAGTTTATATATATAGATATATATATATATATATATATATATAGTTATATATATACATATATATATATATATATAGTTATATAGTTATATAGTTATATATATATATATATATATATATATATATATATGTATATATATATAGTTATAGTTATAGTTATATATAGTTATATATATATATATATATATATATATATATATATATATATATATATATATATATATATATATATATATATATATATATGCATTGTTACATAGCCTATGATTTCATCATCCTTTGTATAATTCTAATGTACAGTATGCTGCATGTTTGATCACGATTCACCACGTGGCTTCCATAGTGACCAGGCTTGCGTGTTTTACCTCACTCCCCCCTTCTCCCCCTTATAGTGGAGTAAGTCGTTCTTTCTGTTGTTCAGAGCAGGACTGTCAACTCTTCCTCCCCTGTGCCATCATTTCCGCGTCCTTCTTGCAAGTTGAATCAAGCTCTGCCGGCCCCTATATAATGAGCTCAGTCTCTGCATTAGTTGCCACTTAGATCTACTCCTCATTTTGTTCACATCTCTGTCCTCCCCTGTATAGTAGTGTATTATTATTTTTGTGAGTGCTCAGGAAGTCTCCAACCATCTAGCTGCTGTATAATTTGAGTATAAGTGTTATTACCATTTTTCTTGTACTGTATAGCATAAGGCTTTAATTCGTAGACCTGGTAAGGTTTTTGCTGTCAGCCAGTATTAATAATATTTTGTATTTGTAATAATTTTATATCTTGCTTTAACTGAGCATTATCCGGTTTTCTCATTTTATCAGGGCTGACTTAGATAAATTTGCTCTTGCTAAACTCGTGTTAATAGAGGCTATTGCAGTTAACCATATATGTAACCTGTTTTGCCATTACATTATCCTTATGAGTCCTGAATGTTTAGTTGTTAGTTTGAGCATTAAACTTTAACTTGTAATTTTACCTATGTCTTCTGTTTTGAACCTGGAACTTTGCGGGACAGTGGTGATTTTAGTATTCTCACTTGAAGTGTTCATTATCTCTCTCTGTTCCGTAACATAAATTTGGCGACCTCTTATCAGGATATTATCATAAGGATATTGCTTGATATTTTGTGACTGTGATTTATTCATGATGTCTACTATTACTACTCCTGATGAAGCCAAAGATTTTTTGTCAAATGTGCAAACAGTGTGTGATGTAGAAAACAGAACAAAGAATGAACTTAAGCTTGTTGCTCAACAATTGGGAATTGCTGTTCGCTCTCATCATTCTAAAGATCAAATTGTTGGCATGATTAATAAAAGCTTGTTCAATGTAACTCCTCCAGATGAGCAAACGCAGATTGAAATAGCTAAGTTACAGCTAGCCCTGCAGGAGGCTCGTGCTAAGGAGGCTGAGTTTCAGGCTCGTGCTAAGGAGGCTGAGTTTCAGGCACGTGCTAAGGAGGCTGAGTCTCAGGCTCCTATTCAAGAGGCACAGGCACAGGCTCAGGCACAAATTGAACTTGCTAGGATTCAGGCTGACCATGAGTATCGCATGAAACAAGGTGGAACTGGATCATCTAGCTCTGATGATTCTGATGTGGCTAAAAATGTTAAACTTGTCCCTCCTTTTAATGAATCTGATTTAACAAAGTATTTTCAATTGTTTGAGAGGGTAGCTATAGGTTTTAATTGGCCCAAAAAGTATTGGCCAGTACTCCTTCAGAGTGTTCTCACCGGTAAAGCTCAAGTAACTTATGCATCTTTGCCTCGGGATCAATCTGATAATTGTGATGTAGTTAAGAGCTTGATTCTTAAGGCCTATGAGCTTGTTCCTGAAGCCTAAAATTTAGGACAACTTATAAGCAAGATAAGCAATCCCATGTTGAGTATGCAAAAATCAAAGAAGATCTGTTAGAGCAGTGGTTAAATTCTAAGAATGTAAATTCTGATTTTGATAAATTTAAGCAGATGATTTTGCTGGAGGACTTCAAAAGGTGTATTAATAAAGATGTAAGCCTATATCTTGATGAGAAAAGATAGATAATTTGTCGGATGCTGCAGTTTTAGCTGATGAATATGTTCTCACTCACAAGAGATATTCTAAAGAAAAAAGGAAGGCTGAGAGTAAGTACGTTGCCTCTACTCAGAGTACAGGTAACAGGAAAGAGAATAAAGGTGATGTTTCTCAGGAAGTAAATACCAGCTCCACAATAAGTACATTTACTTTTCTGAAATCTAGAGACCTCTAGATTTCAGAAAAGTAAATGTACTTATTGTAGAAAGCTTGGTCATACTACGGAGAAATGTTTCAGGAGACAGCGTGATGTGAACAAAAAGGAGTCTTTAAATATTCAGTCAATTGGTCTAGTGTCCACCCTTGAGAGTTCCTAGAATTCTTTAACTGAGTTAACTGAACCTGCTTTGAGGGGTAAATTAAATTCTCATGATGAAGCTCCTCTTTTGAGCAGTAACGTGGGTGACACTCTCATGAGTTCATGTGCTAATTTCCTGTCTGATGGTTTTGTCAGTCCTCTGGACAGTAATGACAGGAAATCAGTTAAAATATATCTTGATACAGGTGCTTGCCAATCCCTTATGCTGACCAGTGTTCTAGGCTCTAATGTTAATTCCTCTGGTGAACCTGTAATCTTACAAGGTGTAGGGAATAATTACTTCTCTGTCCCTCTGTGCAGAGTGAATTTAGAGTCTGGTTTTGTTAATGGTTCCGTTATGGTTGGGTTGGTTGAGACACTTCCAATGTCAGGTGTAACTTTCTTACTTGGAAATGATAATGGTGGAAGTCAAGTGTGTCCAGCTCCTCAGTTGTCTAGTGAACCAGTGACTGCGACCCAGGATTGTGATATCCCTGATGTGTTCTCTGCATGTGCTGTCACTAGGGCTAGGTCTAAAGTTACTAGTGACTTAGAGGATAATGATGATGATGTTATCTTAGCTGACACTTTTCTTGCTAATTTAGACCACTCACCAGATGAGGCAGTACCCCGTAGTGTTGATAATTTGTCTCGTCAAGAGTTGGTTGAGTTGCGGGTTGCTGACCCTGAGTTGAAAGGTCTAGCTAACTCTGCTTGCAGTGAGGAAGATTCAGCTGGTGCTTCTACTTGTTATTATATAAAGTCAGGAGTACTTATGAGAAAGTGGAGACCCCCAACAGCATCAGCCGACTGTGAATGGGAGGTTGTACATCAAGTTGTCATCCCTCGTGTTTGTAGGCAGGATATCATTAGAGTGGCTCATGATTCCAGTTTGGCAGGACACCTTGGAGTGAGGAAGACTGTGGTACGCATTTTGAAACACTTCTACTGGCAAGGTATCTTTAGAGATGTTTCCTGGTATTGTAAGTCTTGTCACACCTGTCAAGTTGTGGAGAAGTGTAATCAGACCGAAAAGGTTGCACCTCTAGTTCCCATTCCTCCTTTTGAGGCGCCATTCACCCGTGTGTTGGTGGATATTTTGTGGGCCCTCTTCCTAAGACTTCTTCAGGATTTTCTTATGTGTTGACCCTGATTGATATGGCTACTCGTTATCCTGAAGTCATTCCACTCAGAAATATCTCAGCAAAGAACGTGGTTAAGGAAATGCTAGGCTTCTTCACCAAGTTTGGTCTGCCCAAGGAGGTACAGTCAGACCGGGGAAGTAATTTCATGTCAAATGTTTTCAAGCACTCTCTGAAAGAGTTGGGCATCACCCAGATCACGTCTTCAGCTTACCATCCCCAGACCCAAAGAGGGTTGGAGAGATATCATCAAACACTCAAATCGATGCTCAGGAAATGCTGTTTGGAACATCAGAAAGATTGGGATAAAGGTCTTCCATTCGTTTTATTTGCCACAAGAGAATCTCCAAATGAATCACTGGGCTTCTCACCCTTTGAACCACTGTTTGGCCATGAAGTAAGAGGACCCCTTAAGCTACTCAAGGAATGCTGGCTGTCGTAGGAAGATGACGTCGACCTGCTGGAGTATGTGATGAAGTTCAAAGAACGGCTGTCCACTGCTTTACAGCTGGCGAGAGAGAATTTAGGAGCTGCTCAGGAGAAGATGAAGACTTGGTATGATAACAAGTCCAGGTTACGCCACTTTCAGCCAGGAGATCAGGTTTTGATTCTGCTACCGGTGCACGGACAACCTCTTCAAGCCAAGTTTAGTGGTCCTTATTTCGTGGAGAAGAAACTCAGTGATGTCAACTATGTCATCGCCACACCAGATCGTAGAAAGAACAAGCAACTTTGTCACATCAACATGCTAAAGTTATATCACAGGCGGGACGAAAATAAACCAGTCTGCACTGTAGCTCTTCCACCCGAGTCTGCAAGTGAAGTTCTCCCATGCAGTATGAGCCTGAGTGATAGTTTGGGGAAGAATCCTGATATCATGAATGATCTCCAGACTAAGCTTTCTCATCTAGCTCCCGAGGAAAGGCAGGAGTTTTCGGCATTACTGCAGGAGTACCCTCAAGTGTTCCGTGCCACTCCAGGAAGAACCACTGTGTTGATGCATGATGTTGATGTTGGAGACGCAAAGCCAATTAAACTGCCTCCTTACCGTGTGAACCCAGTGAAAGTTCCTCTCATCCAGAAGGAGCTTGGCTACCTGTTGGACCACAAGATGATTGAGCCCTGTCAGAGCGAGTGGAGTTCTCCTGTCACTCTAGTCCCTAAGCCAGTTGGGTCACAGCGGCTTTGCATCGACTACAGACGTGTTAATCAGATAACCAAAACAGACACTTACCCTCTCCCTCGCGTGGAAGATTGCATAGACAAGACCGGAAAGGCTAGGTACATAAGTAAGTTTGATTTGTTAAAGGGATACTGGCAAGTACCTATGACTGAACGTACTAGGGAGATCTCATGTTTTGTAACACTAGGAAAGACTTTTGCATGTTCTGTAATGCCATATGGTATGAAGAATGCACCAGCCACTTTTCAGAAGCTCATGAATGTTGTAACAGAGGGTTTGGCAGGGTGTGTTGTTTATATTGATGATGTATTAATCTTCAGTGACAACTGGAAAGATCACCTATGCCATGCCAGTAAATTTCTTGAGCATTTGGTTCAGGCTAATCTTGTAGCTAATTTATCAAAGTGTGAGTTTGGTCAAGCTAAAGTTCAGTACCTTGGGTACGTAATTGGTGATGGACATGTTGCACCACCAGGAGCAAAGGTTCAGGTTATAAGTGATCTTCCCAGACCTATAAGTGGGAAAGAGCTACAAAGATTTTTGGGAATGGTAGGTTATTACAGGAGATTTGTTCTTAACTTTTCAATTCTTGTATCACCACTTACAGACCTACTGAAAAAGGGAGTTAAATTTGTCTGGACCGATAACTGTGAATCCTCTTTCAGTAAACTTAAAGCTATCCTGTTAAGTCAGCCAGTGCTCGCTACTCCAAATTTTGCTAAGCCTTTTAAGATTGCTGTTGATGCAAGTGATACAGGAGCTGGGGCTGTTTTGCTGCAAGAGGATGATCAGGGTATTGAACACCCTGTATCTTATTACAGTAAGAAGTTCACTCCACCTCAAAAGAACTACTCCACTATTGAGAAAGAGCTTTTGGCCTTGATTTTGGGTTTACAGCAGTTTTCATTTTATTTGAGTTCTGGTTTTGACCCCATAGTCATTTATACCGATCATAACCCACTGAAATTCCTTAGTATGTTTAAAGTTAAAAATCAGAGATTGACAAGATGGAGTCTACTTCTTCAGGAGTATTCATTAGACATACAACATGTCAAGGGGAAAGAAAATGTTATTGCAGATTGCTTATCTAGACTTTAGACAGATTGTTTTAGAGTAATAAGAAATTTCCTTTGTGAATTTCTGTTTCTTTGTGGGGAGGTGTTACATAGCCTATGATTTCATCATCCTTTGTATAATTCTAATGTACAGTATGCTGCATGTTTGATCACGATTCGCCACGTGGCTTCCATAGTGACCAGGCTTGCGTGTTCTACCTCACTCCCCCCTTCTCCCCCTTATAGTGGAGTAAGTCGTTCTTTCTGTTGTTCAGAGCAGGACTGTCAACTCTTCCTCCCCTGTGCCTTTATTTCCGCGTCCTTCTTGCAAGTTGAATCAAGCTCTGCCGGCCCCTATATAATGAGCTCAGTCTCTGCATTAGTTGCCACTTAGATCTACTCCTCATTTTGTTCACATCTCTGTCCTCCCCTGTATAGTAGTGTATTATTATTTTTGTGAATGCTCAGGAAGTCTCCAACCATCTAGCTGCTGTATAATTTGAGTATAAGTGTTATTACCATTCATCTTGTACTGTATAGCATAAGGCGTTAATTCGTAGACCTGGTAAGGTTTTTGCTGTCAGCCAGTATTAATAATGTTTTGTATCTGTAATAATTTTATATCTTGCTTTAACTGAGCATTATCCGGTTTTCTCATTTTATCAGGGCTGACTTAGATAAATTTTTTCTTGCTAAATTCGTGTTAATAGAGGCTATTGCAGTTAACCATATATGTAACCTGTTTGCCATTACATTATCCTTATGAGTCCTGAATGTTTAGTTGTTAGTTTGAGTATTAAACTTTAACCCGTCATGTCCCGAGGTTTTCCGCATCTATGACATCCCCCAGTCCCGAGCCTTTTTGGAAAAAATTTTTTTTTGCTATAACTTCCGCTTAGGTCGAGAAACGAAGGAAAATCACAAAGAAAGTGGTTCCCGTGGTCTATAAGTGGTCCGTACAGGTGCGGTTCCCCCCGGCAGGTATGGTGTTCTGTAATGGGCTGGATATGCGTTTACGTTTTCTATGGTAAGGAATAATGGGAGAAACAACACACAACACCTCTATATTTATTGAATTTGAACTAATAAACAATAACAGTAACAATATAATGGATTGCAGACACATATATATGAAAAATAAGCATTGTACCATCGCGCGAGCATAGCGAGTTTGGTCCGAGTCGTAACATGCTATATGCTAAGTGTCTGGTATGAGTCAACCTATCATTTTTTCTACTTGTATACTTCTGTTTCAATGACATTTTACCAATTACAACTGGTTGTAAATGTTTTCAGATGTTTTCATTCATTATGATGACATGCAGCATAAGTATAGCGCACATCAGCTTAGTAAGCGCACTTGCTATGACTCGTATTTCAACATACCAAATTGTTTTATCACTTTCCAATTATTTTCCCCTTTACATAGAACCTTTCCTCCACCACTGTAAAGGTTTTCAATTATTTTCATTCATTACGAGGGCATTTAGCGATATGCTAGCGCATATTCACGTAGCAACCACGATCTCAAACACTCGTGTTTCATCATCTACTTTATTTATTCACTCCAATTATAATTTCCCACTTACATTACACACGTTTACACCCCTATAATGCACTGTACATACTTACTGCCATTATTTATTCAAGTGAGCGTGAGAATATCGCCTGAAAATACCCTCGCAAGGAATGTTTCGACATACATAATACTCACACACTTATATACTAATTCACTCACACATTTATATACTAATTATTCACTTTATCACTTGCTGACTTTTATTTTGACTAATACGTGCCTTATTCATTCAACTGAGCGTCAGGAAATCGCATGTCTATACACACGCTATGAATATTTGACTTAGAATATATATCAGCACTTACAATAATTTGAACTTATATTATACCCGTAAGAATTTCCAATAATAATAATTATATAATTACGGGCGACAGAATATCGCATCATAAAACCCTCGCTATGTAAGTTTCAACTTAGGGCAGATTTATATACTTACATACAATGTTTTCACTTATGTTCTACCCGTATGCACTTTATACTAATATTTGGATATCAACATGACTGATAATTTCACTGAGCGTCTGTCTGTCGCATTTACCTCATAATTTCTGCGTCCTTTCGCATTCACTATCTATCTATCTATCTATAGCCCGACGCCCTAATCCCGCAAAGGGTGGCCGCAGACAAAACGCCTCCAAGTCACTCTGTCACCCACCATTTGACTCCCCTCCCCCCAACTCACCCCCCCTCCCTCATATACCTCTCAACTCCATCCCTCCACCTCATCCTCGGTCTACCCCTCCCTCTCCCTCCCTCCACCTCACCTACATACACCCTCTTGGTCAGTCTTTCATTCTCCATTCTCTCCACATGTCCAAACCACCTCAGTGTATTTCTCCTAATCTTTTCAACCACATCCACATCTACCCCACAACGTTCCTTCACTTCTTCATTCGTCAACCTGTCCCTCCACGTCACTCCACATGCTCCTCTCAAGTAACTCATTTCCACTGCTCTCACTCTTGACTTGTTCCCTTCTTGCAAGGTCCACGCCTCGCTTCCATACATCAGGGTAGGGATCACAATACCATCATGCAGTGACTTCTTAACTTCCATACTCACCTCCCTATTTCTCATCACTGCTTTCAGTGTACCAACAACCTTTCTTCCCTGCTGTACTCTTTCACGTACTTCATCCCCCAAAGTTCCATCCTTACTCATCACACTACCCAAGTACTTGAATTCGCATTCACACCATACTAAAATTGCATCAACGTGTGATATTCACTAAAACATGGGTGAATACAGAGACCCACGTCACACTGCACGCACTCATAGCGGGTGTCCTTCCTCTGTGTCGTGAGTCTGACCTGGGAATTACTGCACACGTGACACCTGCGTTGGGGCCTAGGTCTGTTTGGCTGGGGAGGGATAGGAGTGGGGAAATGGTGGCCGGATATTCTCTGGGGAGTTTGGGCAATATGGGCAGTGCGGGTGCGATGTTGGGGCCTTTCAACAGCATACTTTGCAAAGATTTCTCTTGTGAGCTCCCTCACAAACCCTTCAAATGTTTCCTGAACTCCTGTTGTCATGGCGTGAAGGTGGTGGCAATTCAGAGCAGTGATATCTAGCAAGTGAAAGAACAGTTTTTTATACCACTTCATCGTGGTCCTGGCACACTCTACCGTTGATATCATGGAGTCTGACGGTCCACGAGGCGCATGTTTATATTGTAATCCATAACACACTCAGGTTTCCAAACACGACGCCTGTTCTCACTACGGTAATCTACTGAATCAGTACGGTGCATCAAGGGGCGGTGAACCGTGGACAAGAGGCTTACTTCTCTGTTGTGGTTCCACATTGTTGCAAGGATGTTGTTGGCTTTGAAGAAGACAACCTCATTCCTTGCAAGTTTCCGCCCTACCTTGGCCATGTGACGCCGATTCACCTTTACGGTTCCACAGACTACCGTTTCATTTGTGTGAAGATAACTAGCAAGAAGAGGGCTAGTGTACCAATTGTCGAGGTAGAGAACGTGACCACGATGAAGGTAGTCTTCTATCATCGTCTTTACCACTGCTCCCGACAGTCCAATACTTCGATCTTCTATTATGTCTGTCTGTGCACCAGTGTACAAGACTATGTCTTGCACGTATCCAGTCCTACAGTCGCACATAACAAAGATCTTGAACCCAAAACGGTGCCTTTTGCTGGGTATATACTGTCTGAATGAAATATTGCCTCTCCACAACACGAGACTCTCGTCTATGACGAGGTCTCTATAGGGATAGAATGAGGAACGAAAGGTTTGCCTGAGGTGATCAAAGACCAACCTAATTCGCCTCATTTTATCAGTGTTGTTTGCATTTGCAGGGTCATGAGCATCATAGAAATGGAGACGACTTAGAATTTGTTGAAACCAATTACGGCTCATCACTTGACCAAATATTGGGGTAAACATAACAGGGTCCCTAGTCCAGTAAGCAGGAATTCTATTCTTTCTTATAATACCCATCAAAAGGACCAGGGCAAAAAATAAGAACATTTCTGGAAAGGAGACAGGGTAATCATAGATGATAGAATGCCTACTCCTTGTTCCCAATCTTTCACTCTCTAGGCACTGGGCGCTTGCAAACAGGTTTGTTTGGTATACAATCTGATCAACAAATGCCTTACTGAAAAAC
The DNA here is from genome assembly GCF_032717465.1 of Coenobita brevimanus. NCBI lineage: Eukaryota > Metazoa > Arthropoda > Malacostraca > Decapoda > Coenobitidae > Coenobita > Coenobita brevimanus. The sequence continues at coordinate 23,635,920 of NC_136983.1, forward strand.
AGGTGGAAAAAGTCCAAGCTAGTGGAATAACGGTGAATTCCTGGAGCAATGCAGCCAGATCGCCCCTGCTCAGTGAAGAGGTGAATGAGGGGAGAAAAATCACTCCCATCCTCCCAATCCCACAACACAAATCCCTCGTCCCCATCAGCCCCATCACCGCCTTCGTCTGGGTGGGGAGGAGATCCTGGTTGGGGAGGTGGGGGAGAAGGAGTGCGGAGGGCTTCCCCACTGTCACTCCTCTTCCCTCTGCCTTTACCCTTTCCCTTTCCCTTACCCTTACGGCCTTGAGGAACATTAGGGGGCTGTGGGGATGAAATAGGGGAATATTGGGGAGCAGAAGACGTGCTGGGGAGTGGTTCCTCCCCATCTTCCCCGTCCATTACAACACCACGTGCTCTCTCAAGCACCCTAGCTCGACCACGTGTTAGGGGATATTGGGGAGCATAAGACGTGCTTTGGAGTGGTTCCTCCCCACCTTCCCCCTCCCTCACAACCCCACGTGATAAGGAACGCACCCGCACTGGCCCACGTGATCCACTACGCCGCCTCACACTACGTAGGGAGAGCAATGACTCACTCACGTCACTCTCACTTTCCCTAATCCTCTCTGGACTTTCCCTTTCACTCCCCACTCCCTCCACTTGACTTCCTAGCTCCCCAAACAAAATGCTAGGCCCATACCTGCTCATACGACGTGGTGTGCGCTCTGGGCCACGATGTGTTATTACCTCACGTCCATACCACATGGCAGCACGTCCCACGGCTCCGTCATCGTCCTCGTCCTCGTCCTCGAATTCTGGTTCCAAATCATGCTGGGGATAGGGATAGGGTATTGCATGTGCCTTCTTTGCCTGCTGCCCCTCTCTAGCAGCATGGTAAGTCACGTACTGCCGCTTCCTGGGAGACGGAACTTCCTCGTCACTGCTGGTGGTTTCTTCCTCCTCTGGCTGCACATAATCCTTGTCCATATCCTCGTCGTCCAGTGGGGAATCACTGTCGCCGGTAAAGATGTCCAGGGTGACTTGAATTTCGCTGTCTGAGAGACCTCTCTTAGCCATGTCTGAGCAGGACCGTGGCTACCAGGTGAGTGGACAAGTGGTGGGCTAGCACGGGTCGCGCGGGGTCGCCGAGTGTCCCCGCCTGGTGGCAGGTAGGGGAAGGTCATGCGAGGGTACGTACCGCAAATCAAGCACGAATTTTGAAAATTGTCGAAATTATGCACATTGCAATTGCACGATGTACCGGTACGTCGCCAGGACTGGCAAATGCAAATCATTGCAACGTACCCATACGTCGACGGGACGGGGGGGGTTAACTTGTAATTTTACCTAAGTCTTCTGTTTTGAACCTGGAACTTTGCGGGACAGTAGTGATTTTAGTATTCTCACTTGAAGTGTTCATTATCTCTCTCTGTTCCGTAACAATATATATATATATATGCACACTGATGCCTTTTATTAGAATATCGACAGCATGCACACAAACAGGAGACATGTACTAAATTTGTATATTGTGAACTAAAATCAAAGTTTAATTAAAATGCATTTCTCTATTTTCATAGATCCTCAGTTAAAAATAGTGGCCCAGGAAGAGGTGTGCTTCTTACAAGTGATTGATAGCTATCAATCACTTGTAAGAAGCACACCTCTTCCTGGGCCACTATTTTTAACTGAGGATCTATGAAAATAGAGAAATGCATTTTAATTAAACTTTGATTTTAGTTCACAGTATACAAATTTAGTACATGTCTCCTGCTTGTGTGCATGCTGTCGATATTCTAATAAAAGGCATCAGTGTGCATACATATTTATACATATATTTCCCCACAAGAAGATTTTCATACCTTATAAGCCTATCTATCTATCTATCTATCTATCTATATATATATATATATATAAAGGTAAGTGGGGGCGCCCACCACCCACTCACTCAATGTAGTGCTGCTCTCGGGTGTCTGCCCTGTCCTGTCCTCCATCCTTGTTTCCTTCCATCTTCTGTCTATTTTTCCTTCATTCTTTTCTCTTCCATCTGCCCACGGGTGACTTTACAGTCCCTTTTCTGTCTTTCATTCCTTCATTCTTTCCTCTCCCTTCTGCCTGTGGGTGACTCTACACTGAGTGACAAGCCTAATGGTTTCCTGTACACCAGGAAACCATTTACTACGCTGGATGGTAACCATATAACCAAATTTTGGCGCCTGGTGGTTCAGTGGGTAATTATCGTGATCCAGTCGGATTGAACCGGCGAAGGTTTATATCCAAGGGGTGATTGGGTTTTATTGCTCATGTAATGCCACTCAGGGATGAGTGAGGCTGGTCACTCTCATCTTAAATGTCAGGGCCAACTGCCTAGCCCCGGGCTTCTACGCTTCTCATGGGGCAACGTAGGATTGGATGATGGATGGATGGATATATATATATATAGATAGATATATATATAGAGATAGATATAGATATAGATAGATATAGATAGATAGATAGATTGATATAGAAACAGATATATAGACAGATGGACAGATGGACAGATAGACGGATAGATAGATAGGTAAAAAGGAGTTGACTGTGGCACCAGTCGAGCAGGCCGTACTCCGAAGGTGGTTGGAAAGCTGATGACAGGGAGAGCTGAAGCTCTCATTTCATCAGCCTTGGGAACTACTTTCTGACCATCCCCCTTTGCTGAACTATTTCTGTGTCTCAGTAACACAGAGAGTAGGCCAGCATGCTCTCCAGTACAAGTTTCTCTATCAGCACCAAACTACCTGCACAGTACACACTACACTTCCTTTTCAAAAAAAAAAAAAAAAAAAAAATCATGGCAGTGCAGCACGTGGCCTCGTAGTCCCCAGGGAAGGGAACCATAAATGCCCCCACCTTCCGCCCCTCTCCCGGTGACGACTCGAGCGGCCTGGAACCACTGTCTGACTCTTCTTCTTCATTTCTGCAACATTCGTGGCCTTTCCCCTAACGTTCGCACTGTTGAGCACCACCTCTCCTCCTCTAAACCTAACCTTCTGTTTCAAACTGAGACTCAGCTGTCTGAGGCAACTGACAGCAGACCCTTTTCTGTATCCTCCTACTTTCTCTATACTCATTTCAAAGCCAAAGGTGGCTGTTGTGTATATATATGCAACGACTTATCTTGCTCTCGTGTTCCTGAACTCGATTCTTCTGAATTCTCTACACCCTGCCTTCGGCTTTCCTGTCATTTTCTGACTAAATATATCTGTGCTGTTTACTTATCTCCTAATTCTACTGACTATCAAAAATTCTTTGACTATCTTACTTCTAAGATGGAACACATTCTATCCAATTCTCCTTTCTCCGAAATCTCCATTCTAAGAGATTTCAATATTCACCACCACCTTTGGCTCTCCTCTTCTTTCACTGATCCACCTGGTGAACAAGCCTCCACCTTTTCCATCCTTAATGACCTTGAGCAGCTTGTTCAGCACCCTACCCGTATCCCTGACTGGCCTGGAGAGAGCTCCAACATAGCTGACCTCTTCCTTGCAACTAATCCACCTGCTTACACTGTTAATCTTTTCTTTCCATTGGGCTCGTCTGATCACAATATTATCACCTTAACCTGTCCCATCGCTCCGGTAAGGCCTGCGGACCCTCCAAAGAAACGTCGTCTGTGGCACTTTGGAGCTGTGGATTGAGTGGCCCTTAGACAGTACTTCTGTGATTTTCCCTGGAATGATTACTGCTTCCATGGCTGTGAGCCATCTGAGTATGCTTTGCGCATTATGGAGGTTATTCTCTCGGGCATGGAAGCATACATTCCTTTCTCATTTCTTTTGACTAATGCAAGAAAGCCTTGGTTTACTCACGCTCATTCTAATGCTGTCAGCAACAAGGAGAGGGCCTATAAACGGTACTGGAGCCAACCCACCCCTGAATCACATCTTTTATACGTTTCTACCCGGAATCGTGCTAAGTCTGTTCTTCGCTCCACTAAAAATAATTTCATCTGTACTAAATGCTTTCAACTCTCTAACTCGAATTCTTCCAGCTCCATCTGACACCTTGCCAAAAACCTTTCTAACAACTTTACCTCATCATCCTTTCCCCCTCTTTTCTGCTCTGATGGCTGTGTAGCTATTTCTTCTACTGATAAAGCAGATCTCTTCGCTCAGATTTTCTCCTCCAATTCCATCTTAGACATTTCCAGTGTTGTTCCTCCATCACTTCCCCCCTCTGACTTCCTCATGGCTGACATTAATATTTCTTCAGCTGATGTATTTTCTGCCATCACAGGCCTCAACACTAATAAGACATATGGGCCTGATGGAGTCCCTCCTTTTGTTCTCAAGAACTGTGCTTCTATGCTTACACCCTGCCTAGGCAAACTCTTTTGCCTCTGTCTATCAACTTGTACTTTTCCTTCTTGTCAGAAGTTTGCTCTCATTCAGCCAGTCCCAAAGAAGGATGACCATTCCCAACCCTCTAACTATCGTCCAATTGCATTAGCATCCCGTATCTCGAATGTTTTCGAGTCAATTCTTAATCGAAAAATTTTAAAGCATCTTTCCTATCACAACCTTCTTTCTGATCGTCAGTATGGGTTCCGTCAGGGACACTCCACTGGCGATCTCCTCACCTACCTTTCAGACTCCTGGTCATCCTCCTTTCGGACATTGGTGAAAGCTTTGCCACTGCACTTGACATCTCAAAGGCCTTCGATCGAGTCTGGCATAAATCTTTAATTTCCAAACTGCCCTCTTATGGTTTCTTTCCTTTTATCTGTGCCTTCATCTCTAGCTTCCTTTCTGGTCGTTTTAAAACCGCTGTTGTAGACGGCCATCGTTCTTCTCCTCGATCTATCAACAGTGGTGTTCCTCAGGGCTCTGTTCTATCACCAAGTCTCTTCGTTTTAGTCAACAATGACCTTCTAAGCTTTACATCTAACCCTGTCCACTCATACGCTGATGACTCCATCCTTCGCCTTTCCATTTGGTTCCCGCAACGTCCATCTCAGCAGTTACTTCAGCGAACAAGGGATGAGGCTACGGCACACCTAATGTCTGACTTGGCTCGTATCTCTGATTGAGGTAAAAATAATCTTGTTGTTTTTAATGCATCAAAGACTCAGTTTTAACACCTATCTACCTGGTAAAATCTTCCACAGGTATACCCACTAATGTTTAGTAATAATCAGCTTAATCCTGCATCATCCGTGAACATGCTTGGGGTTTCATTTACTCGGGACTTATGGTATCTTGGAAAGATCACATTACATCTCCTGTAAAATCTGCTTCCAAGAGATTAGGTGTGCTAAGCCGACTCCATTCCTTTTTTACCCCTGCACAATTGTTGGCTCTATACAGGGGTGTTATCTGCCCCTGTTTAGAGTACAACTCTCATGTGTGGGGAGGTTCCCCACATACAGCTCATCTCAATAGGGTGGAGTCAAAGGCTTTTCATCTCATTAACTCTCCTCCTTTTACTGACTCCCTTCAACCTCTGTCTCTTCGCAGCACTGTTGCATCTTTATCTCTTTTCTATCGCTACTTCAATGGTCACTGCTCCTCTGAACTGTCTGCATGGATTCCTCCACCTCTACGACGGGTGCGTGGCACATGTCAACCAGCAAACTCTCATCCCTTTTCTGTCCAACTCTCTAATGCAATAGTTAACCGTTACTCCCAGTCCTTCATTTATGCAACAGGTCAGCTCTGGAACTGTCTCCCACCATCTGTATTTCCTGCTTCCTATGATCTCCAGTCTTTCAGTCGGAGTGTGTCCAGGCATCTCGAAATGATTGGATCTTGAATTTGGCTCTCTCTTGTATTTTGTTATTCCCCAGGAAGGAACAAAAATTGTCGGCCCACGGCCTTTGGTTCCTTCTTCCTCACAAAAAAAAAGACAGATAGATACATAGATGTACTGAGTCCTGGGAAGACGTTCTAATTAATGAGGCGATTCTGTAGCTAATTATGAGCCAAAAATACTTTGTCAACATAGTTGGGAATCTCAGCCATTAGGGAATTAAATTTACTGATGACCTTATGGGCGAGAATGGTCTCCCTCAAAATTAACCCAAACGGTCATCAGTAACACTAGCTCTGTCAGTACTGTGGAATCCTAATTGATATACCATTTTTTAAATTTAAATAAGATCTCGAATCACCTACTGAAGTTATTATATTAAATCCCGTGGCAATATATATATATATATATATATATATATATATATATATATATATATAGATAGATAGATAGATAGATGATATATAGATAGATAGATAGATGATATATATATACACGGTGGCAGGATCCCACTGCTACCTGGCACATCCCCGAGTGGCGGATAGGGGAAGGCCTTGTAGATATACAAGGTACCGTCTTAGACGGCGCAGACCATGGGACCCCCTATAGATATATAGGGCTCCACCGAATATAATGAATATGATGGCACAGAAATTACATTTCACCAGAAACTATGTGGCAGGGAGGTGAGATTATTTGACATAATCCTCCCAACCAAACATGAGTTCTCTTGCAAATGATTTGTCGGGCGTTCCTGTTGGATCATCGTCTACTAAAGGTCCAACCGCACTGCCTCCTGTGCTTACGGGCAGTGTGCCACCGAAAGTGATTAGGCACTGTGTTGGAAAATTAGACTCTTGGATATTAAATAAATTGAAATCCATGAAGATCTATGCATATATTGTAAGAAGCCCTGCAGAAGATTACAAACTTGATAACCTGATGACTGAACTGGAAAACATTAGTTGGGATATTGTAGGTTTGAGTGAGGTCCACAGAAAAGAAGAAAAAGTTATTCAGCTCGAAGTCAGCAACCACCTATTTTACTACAGAGAAAGGGAAAATGAAAAAGTTAGTGGTGCAGGATTTCTAATTAACAGAAATCTTGCAGACAACATTGTTAAATTCAGCAGTGTGTCTGACAGAGCAGCATTTGTTGTCATTAGACTGTGCCAAAAATATACCCTGAAAGTAGTACAACTATATGCACCAACTTCTCAAAGCCCAGATGAAGAAATAGAATCATTCTATGATGACATCTCCCAGATTATAGAAGAAGAAAAGACAACATATACTATACTCATGGGAGACTTCAATGCAAAAGTTGGGAAATCGAAAAATGGAGAAGCATATATGGGAAAATCTGGAGTGGGAGAAAGGAATGAAAGAGGAGAGATGCTGCTAATTTTGCTGAAATGTTTAACATGAGAATAATGAACACATTTTTCTACAAAAGAACAGGGAGAAAGTGGACCTGGAGAAGCCCAAATAGAGAAACAAAGACTGAAAATGACTTTATTATAGCAGATAAGAATAACACGATCACAAATGTCACAGTTATCAACAAAGTAAGTATAGGAAGTGATCACAGAATGGTTGGTTGCACAGCCAGATTCAGAAGTAAAAGAAAGAAGTTGATTAAAGATAAAAAGATATGCCCAATAGCAATAAACGAAAACAAAGCAGCCTTTCAGTTGGAAATAAGGAACAGATTTCAGGCTCTAAATAATTCTGAATGTGACATTGATGAGCAGAATGACAGACTAATAAAAGTGCTGAGAATCAGCGGAGGTAGTAGGAAAACCCAATAAAACCAAAGCCAAGAAATATTCAGAAAAGACACTCGAGCTTATGAAAAAAAAAAAAAAGGAAATGAAAGTAAAAACAAAGAAAAACGAAATAGAACGAGCAGAATTAAATAAGCTTATCAACAAAAGACAAGGAGAAGAAAAAAGGAAGAGAAACATGGATCAGATCAAAGAAACCATCAAAAATGGTAAAAGTCTGAAACAGGTCCGAAGTAAAATGGCACTAGGAAAGCAACAGATGACATCACTGAAGAAAAAAACGGTGAAATCATTAAATGCAGAGATAAGATGGTGAAGAGAGTTGAAGGATTTTACAAAGAACTGTATGCATCAAAGACAGTAGTACCGATAGCTAACTTTTCAGCTGACACAAATGAAATACCAGAGGTAACACCAGACGAAGTAAATATTTCTCTTAAAAATATGAAAAGAGGGTAGGCTCCGGGAGGAGATGGAATAGTAACAGATTCTCTGTTGGATGCAGGTGTAGAAGTATGAAATAGGCTTCCTCACTTTTTTACCCACTGTATAAAACAGAAGAATATTCCCAGAACATGGCGTAATGCAATAGTTAATTTACCCTTACAAAAAAGGTGAATCAAAAGATCTTAGTAACTATCGACCCATTAGCTTATTTTCAGTCATTTACTAACCCTTCACTAAAGTTCTTACGAACAGAATAACAACAATTTTGGAGGAGAACTAACCTCGTGAACAGGCAGGATTCCGAAGCGGGTATTCGACCATTGATCATCTACACACAATGAATCAGCTAATTGAGAAAACTACAGAATATAATAAACCACTGTGTTAAAGTTTTGTTGATTACGGAAAGGCTTTTGATTCAGTGGAGCACATAGCAATTATAAATTCATTGCGAGAACAAGGAGTGAAAGAGAACATTGTAAAACTGCTTGAAAACATATATAAAGAGGAAACTGCTATAGTTAAGTTAAATAAGGACTCGGAAAAAGTTAAGATTGAGAAGGGCGTGCGTCAGGGAGATACAATTTCACCAAAATAATTTACAGCATGCCTAGAAAGTATTTTCAGAAAGCTAGACTGGGAAAACAAAGGAGTGAACATAGATGGAGAAAAGCTAAACCATTTAAGATTTGCAGATGACATTGTCCTAATCTCTGAAAGAGCGGAGGCATTGCAAGAAATGTTAAGTGACCTGAACAGAGACAGTCTGAAAGTAGGGCTGAAGCTGAACCGTGGTAAAACTAATGTTTAATCCACAAACACCGAAGAGCGTCATCCGAATAAGCGATGAAATTCTTGAAGAAGTTGAGTAGAACTATTTGGGACAAATACTAAAATTAACGAAAGATCATGATAGCGAAATAAAAAGATGCATTACAATAGGATGGAAAGCTTTCCGTAAACATAGAGACATTATGAAAAGTAGCTTGCCAGTTTGTATGAAACGAGAAGTGTATAACGAATGTATAATTCCAGCTATGACGTATGGTTGTGAGACCTGGAAACTGACAAAATCAATGGAAAATCAATTAATCCGTTCTCAGAGAGCAATGGAAAGGTCAATGTTGGGAATATCTTTAAGAGACAGGAAAAGATCAACTTGGGTAAGAGAGCAGACAAAAGTCAATGATATTATAGAAGTTATAAAAGAACAGAAATGGAGGTGCGCAGGCCATATAGCAAGAATTAGGGATAACCGATGGAGCAAGAAGTTGACTGACTGGACACCAAGAGATTGTAAGAGCAGCGGAAAAAGGCCAGACAGGAGATGGAGAGATAAGATTGTGAAATTTCCAGGGAAAACGTGGCAAAGATTGGCTCAGGCAAGGAATTTGTTCAGCAGTGGACCAGTTATGGCTGATGATATATATATATATATATATATATATATATATATATATATATATATATATATATATATATATATATATATATATATATATATATATATATATGAACAGGGAGCCATAGACTGAGGCGTTAATGAACAGTACAGAGCCCTCAAGAACAACCTCTTGAGAGTTCCTGATGTAACATGCAGTTGGAGAAGAGGCCCACCAAGACATAAACTAACTTGGTGGTGGGATGAGGGTGTAGAAGCTGCAGTTAAGGAGAAAATGATGCTTTTCCGGAAATGGAAAAAGGGTGGTAACAAGGAGGAATATTTGGCTGCCAAGCGTAGGGCTAGAAGACAGGTATACAGGGCGAAGTCTGAGCCACAAAGACTTTTACTTGATAACCTAAATCATGGATAAAGGAAAATCATGATATTTAAGGTGGCAAATCAGAAGAAGAGGGATAATCGGGATACCACAGGTAAGCAGTGTGTGAAGAATGATGAAGGAACGGTAGTGGTGAATAGTGGGGATATTAAAGGTGCATGGAGACAGCATTATAACCGGTTGTTGAGTGAGGAGTTTGACTGGGACAGGGAAGGTTTGGAGCCAGCACATCCGATGATTGGCCCTTGGCCTTTGATTGACGGTGCTACTGTGAGTGAGGTAATAGGCAGGATGACGGTGGGGAAGGCAGCAGGTGTGTCTGGGTTGACTGCCGAAATATTGAAGGCCTCAGGTGATATAAGGGTGAGGTTAATCACTGACCTGATAAATATGATTATAATTATATAAGTGTGTTGTCCCAGATGATTGGTTGAAGAGTGTACTTGTAAATGTGTACAAAGGGAAGGATGATGCCCTGGAAAGAGGAAATTGTAGGGGTATAAAGCTTTTAGATCAGATAATGAAGGTAATGGAGGGAGTTTTAGAAGGTATGATTAGAGAAAGATTGAATTCTAATGGGATGCAGTTTGGGTTTATGCCAGGCAGGGGGACCACTGATGCCATATTCATTGTTTGACAGCTTCAGGAAAAATATATTGGGAAGAAAAGGGATCTATATTTTGTTTTTGTTGATTTGGAAAAGGCCTTTGACAAAGTCCCTAGGGAGGTGGTGAAGTGGGCAATGAGAAAGCTTGGGTTGGAAGAGTGGCTGGTTAGGGTGGTTATGGCTATGTATGTGGGTGTTCGCACCCAGGTAAGAGTGAATGGAGATTTGAGTGATGAGTTTTCCGCGAATGTTGTGTGCAACAAGGGTCAGTTTTGAGTCCCATGTTTATCATGGTACTTGAAGTCCTCTCACGTGACTTCGGAAACGGACTTCGTGGGAGATGTTGTATGCTGATGATTTGGTGTTGATTGCAGAGAATCAAAGGGAGGCGGAGGAAAAGAGTTAGGAAGTGAAGAGATGGTATGGGGACCAAAGGCTTAATGGTAAATGCAGATAAAACAAAAGTGATAATATCTAGGATTGGTGGTGGTACTGTCAAAACGAGGGAGAGTGGCAATATGCAGTTTGCCACAAGGGCGTGGGAAGTAAATCCATCTTGTGTAGTGTTTGTGATAAATGGGTGCACAAGAGATGTAATGGTATGAGAGGTAGATTGCGAGATAATTTTTTTTATGCAAGAAAGAAGGAACCAAAGGCCAGGGGCCTGCAAACCGTTCCTCTCAAGAAAAAAAAAAAAAACAATACAAAAGAGAGCCAAATTCAAAATCTGTTCATTTCGAGATGCCTGGACACACTGCGTTTCATAGACAGGGGGTCATAGGAAGTAGGAAATACAGACAGAGGGAGACAGTTCCAGAGTTGTCCTGTTGCATAAATGAAGGACTGGGAGTAACAGTTAACTCTTGCATTAGAGAGTTGGACAGAAAGGGGAGGAGAGTTTGTTGCCAGACGGGTGCTACACACCCGTCGTAGAGTTGAAGGGATGCAGGCAGACGGTTCAGAGGAGCAGCGACCACGGAAGTAGCGATAGAAAAGAGATAAAGATGCAACAGTGCTGCGTAGAGACAGAGGTTGAAGGGAGCCAGTAAGAGAAGAAGGGTTGTTGAGACAAAAAGACTTTGATTCCACCCAGTTGAGAAGAGCTGTATGTGGGGAGCCTCCCCACACATGAGAGTTGTACTCTACACAGGGGCGAATAAAACCCGTGTATAAAGTCAACAACTGTGTAGGGGTAAAAAAGGTACGGAGTTGGCTTAGCACACCTAATCTCTTGGAAGCAGATTTTACAAGAGATGCAACATGATCTTTCCAAGATAACTCCTGAGTGAATGAAGCCCCAAGCATGTTCAAGGATGATGCAAGATTGAGCTGGATATTATTATTAAACATTAGTGGGTACTCCTGTGGAGGATTGTGTCAGGTTAATAGGCACAAAAACTGAGTTTTTGATGCATTAAAAACATGATTATTTTTACCCCAGTCAGAGATACTAACCAAGTCAGACATTAGGTTTGCCGTAGTCTCATCTGTTGTTTGCTGAAGTAACTGCTGAGATGGGCGTTAAACAGAATGGAAAGGTGAAGGGTGGAATCATCAACGTACGAGTGGATAGGGTTAGATGTACAGCTCAGAAGGTCATTGATGAATAAAAGGAAGAGAGTCGGTGATTAGACAGAGCCCTTAGGAACACCACTGCTGATAGATCTCGAAGAACGATGGCTGTCTACAACAGCGGCTATAGAACGACCAGAAAGGAAGCGGTGATTAGACAGAGCCCTTAGGAACACCACTGCTGATAGATCTCGAAGAACAATGGCTGTCTACAACAGCGGCTATAGAATGACCAGAAAGGAAGCTATAGATGAAGGCACAGATAGGATAGAAACCGTAAGAGGGGAGTTTGGAAATTAAAGATATATGCCGGACTCGATTGAAAGCCTTTGAGATGTCAAGTGCAATGGCAAAGCTTTCGCCAAAGTCCCGAAAGGAGGATGACCAGGAGTCTGAAAGGCAGGTGAGAAGATCGCCAGTGGAGCGTCCCTGACGGAACCCATACTGATGATCAGAAAGAAGGTTGTGATAGGAAAGATGCTTTAAAATTTTTCTGTTAAGAATTGACTCAAAAACTTTTGAGACACAGGATGTTAAAGCAATTGGACGATAGTTAGAGGGTTGGGAATGGTCACCTTTCTTAGGATATTGCTGAATGAGAGCAAACTTCCAGCAAGAAAGAAAGGTACAAGTTGACAGACAAAGAGTTTACCTAGGCAAGGTGTAAACACAGAAGCACAGTTCTTGAGGACAACAGGAGGGACTCCATCGGGCCCATATGCCTCGTTAGTATTAAGGCCAATGATAGAAGAAAATACATCAGCTGAAGAAATTTTAATGTCAGCCATGAGGAAGTCAGAGGGGGGAAGTGATGGAGGAACAGCACCGGAATCATCTAAGGTGGAATTGGAGGAGAAAGTCTGAGCGAAAAGATCTGCTTTATCACTAGAAGAAATAGCTACAAAGCCATCAGAATAGAAAAGAGGAGGGAAGGATGATTAGGTAAAGCTATTAGAAAGGTTTTTGGCAAGATGCCAGAAGAAGCAGGAAGAATTCGAGTTGGAGAGCTGAGAGCATTTAGTACAGATGAAATAATTTTAAGCAGAGCAAAGAACAGACTTAGCACGATTCCGGGCGGAAACATAAGCAAGATGTGAGTCAGGGTTTGGTTGATTCTGGTACCTTTTATAGGCCCTTTCCTTGTTGCGGACAACATTAGAACAAGCATGATTAAACCAAGGAGCTCTTGCATTAGTCAAAGGATATGAGAAAGAAATGTATGCTTCCATGCCCCATTGAATAACCTCCGTACTGTGCAATGCACACTCAGATGGCTCCCGGCCATGGAAGCAATAATCATTCCATGGAAAATCAAAGAAGTAGTGCCGTAGGGCCTCCCAGTCTGCAGCTCGAAAGTGCCACAGTCGACATTTCTTTGGAGGGTCCACAGGCCTTACTGGAGCAATAGGACAGGTCAAGGTAATTAGGTTGTGATTAGAGGAGCCCAGCGGAGAGGAGGGATTAACAGTGTAAGCAGAAGGATTAGTTGTATGATAGAGATCAAGTATGTTGGAGCTCTCTCTCTCGAAGGCGGTCAGGGATACGGGTAGGGTGCTGTACAACCTGCTGTAGGTCATTAAAATGTAGGCTTGTTCACCAGGTGATCAGTGAATGGAGAGGAGAGCCAAAGGTGGTGGTGAACATTGAAATTTCCTAAAATGGAGATTTCAGAGAAAGGAGAAAGTGATAGAATGCTGATATCATGTGTGCAGTGTGTTGGGGAGGGCAAGTGGAGATTGTCAGGCATGAAAGGATTGAACTTGCTGGTGAGTCTGTTGAGTGTATGGAAGAGTTTTGTTATTTGGGGGACTTGTTATGTGCTGGAGGAGGGGCTGGAGCTAGCTCTGTGGCTAGAGTGGTAAGTGCTTGGAAGAAGTACAGGGAGCTGTTGCCTCTCCTGACACTGTGAGGACTCTCCCTCTGTGCTAAGGGGTCTTTGCATGCAGCATGTGTTAGGAGTGTGATGCTGTATGGTAGTGATACCTGGGCAGTAAAGGAAGAGGATATTCGCAGGCTCAAACATAGAGAAATGACAATGATTAGGTGGATGTGCAGTGCATCCCGGCGTGCAAGGCCTGGGGGGGCTGGGCTTACGGTGGAAGAGATCAGAGTGTCACAAATTCACGTGATTGTGTATTTATACAAATTCGTGACTTTGTAATTTGGTGGGACACCACGAACTTTATTGGAAAACCCACTGTGTATCACTCAGTTTAACCGTCCCTGTATGCAGTTTGATTGGGATAGCTTTTCAGAACATTCATCGCTGCTTCAAAAGTGACTGTTCTTATGCACAACATTAATGCTCCACTGAGTGATTTTATTGCGCATGTATATCGTTCGCCTTGCCATCGTTGACCATTGAGTTAGGCCACGCCCACTTCCGGCGAACATGCCTGTTCTCACACCCCTGTACTTGTGTTTGTTACATCAGTTGGCGTTGAGCAACCATGGAAGTAGGGTAGTTGTGCCAGTGCTGAGAGAGGAGGCTCCCTAACCGTAGCACCTACAGTCTCCGGAGTTTAGCGATTCCCCATGTCTCCCCACCAAGTTTGGTGATCGGTTGTAGTGACTTAGCAGCGAGCAGCACCTGCCACAGCAGAGTTGCCCAGTCTTGTGTAGCTTCAGCTCCGTTCCCTCCACTGACCAGTATTTCTGTTCGTTTTCCTAGGCTTAAGTCTGATTAGCTCTTTGAATGAGTGAGTGAGTGTATTTCCTTTGATACTGGAATTCACAATATGCTATGGTGGTACCACTCTAAACTGGCGGCTTGGGTGGGGCACGAACCTCTGTACAGCGTTCCCACGTTTTCCATACCCACGATGCCTCTCTCTCTCTCTCTCTCTCTCTCTCTCTCTCTCTCTCTCCTGGGGGTAGATGTGCGTCACCCTAGGGAATTTTGTTTCTTTTATGTATCTTATAAACTTGTGCTTTCGTTTCTTTATTTTGTTTTATATTATTGTTTTGCATATGGCGGCAGATGACCTCGGTGTTGCAGTGCCTTGATTTTTCATTCAGTTATTCTCACCCTCCTTCCTTCCCTCCCTTCATCTTTCTCTCAGCTTGACAATGCACTCAACAGTACCCCTGGCCTGCCTTCTCTCTCTCTCTCTTTCTCTCTCTCTCTCTCTCTCTCTCCTGAGGGGAGATGTGCATCACTCTTGGGAATTATGTTTCTTTTATGAGTGACATAAACTTGTGCTTTCATTTCTTTATTTTGTTATTATATCTAATTATATTTAAAAATATTATTGTTTTACATATGGCGCCAGATGACCTCGCTGTTGTGGCGCCATGATTTGTTTTAATTCAGTCACTCTCTTCCTCCTTCCTTCCCTCCCCTCCTCCATCTCTCACTCAGCTGCACTCAACTCTGCCCTTGGTCTGCCTTCCCCCTCCCTCTGTCTGTCTGTCTGTCTGTCTGTCTGTCTCTCGTCTGCGGTATTTTAGGATACATTTTGGTTATTTTCTTTTACTTTATAATGTACATATTGTAAATTTGACCTTATATCCACACCACCTAGGAGTCTTGGCGCGTTTTTTTTTTTTTAAGAGGTGTCCCCAAACAGGCCCCCAGGTAGGACTGGGTGTGTGTGAGTGTTGCCGCTCACGAGGGTTTAATGTATTATTTTTTTTACTAAGAAATTGGCATATCTTTACTTATATTCCCGCACATTATCTTATAATCATATTTGTAACATTATTACCAACCCCAGAAATACGGTTACTGCCAATAAAAGTGACTACTTTTTTTTTAGCAACACTAAAATATTTATGCCACGTTTCTGTATTGCCGTATAAATATTTTATGCATAATAAGTTTACTGTTCTTTCATATATTATAATACACACTCTACCATTGTATTCTTATGTGTTTATCTTATTGTGATGCCTTTTACGTATATCAGAGCCGTTCACATTGCGGGAATGGAAAACGTGGCAACACTGTACAGAGGTTTGTGCCCCAGCCGAACCTCCAGTTTAGAGTGGTACCACCATAGTCCCCCTGCCACAGTGAATCCTCTTGAATTCATTTTTGAAATTCATGTGATGTAAATTTATTTCATTGTAATTAATTTTGAGCTTAATCTAAATGTAGAATTGTGTTTGATTTCTCCACATTGAGCTTACTTTACTGTGCTACTCCCAGTTTGCACAAACTTTATCACAACTGCTATTTAAGCCAGTTCTTCCATATTAAAACTTAAATCCTTTGTGCCAGCCAGGAGTTAAGCACCAGCAAGGACCTGTCCATTATTATTATTAGTTATTGATTGTCAGGGGGAAAGATCACACTTTCTTGGAAGCTAACGGTACTAATGATAAAGCATTCGTGAGTAGTCTCCGCTTTGTACTGTTGAGAAAGTTTATAAAATTCTCATCCTTAGAGATTCGGTGAAGTAAGCCAAATAAAGTACAACTTACTACTTGATTCACAAGTCGATTCACCTTGTGTTAACTGATATACATATTTATATCAGCATTTTATTCATTAATTCACATTGCCTCATGACATCTGGCGACCTCGGCAGGATATTAACTCTTAGCTTTAAAGTTATTAACGAAATAATACTCACTCACTCTTACCAAGGTATTTGTTATCCTTAAAGTCTATCGGCACTATCTTACTGGTGGTTATTGATTCTGCTTTATTAATTTTATGTCATAGTTTTTCCCAGTCAGTTGCATTTTTTTTATTTTTTTTTTTTATTTACTAGTTAACTAGATAAAACTGGCCACCACCAGCTTGTGCCTTTATTCTTTACTTTCGATTATTAGCATTTCTCTGCGAAATAGCAGTCAATACTCAGTCTTTAGTCCACTCAGTCTTAGTTGAGCTAGCACCATGGCTACTAGTCCATATGTACAGGAAGCCAAAGATATGGGGCTTACCAATCCCAAGGAAATTAAAGAATATGTGCTGTCACGATATAGTTATGATCAGCAACGTGAGAATGATGCCCATGAAGAGAGTTGAATTCAACATGAACACGAGTGAGAACAGTGTGAATACGAACGTGACGAGCGCGAGGCCAGGGTTGCCAGATTGGCATCTTTGGTGCCAGATTTCAGAAATTTGGCACTTTTTCAATGTGACTGGCATCCAAAAATTGCATTTGGCATCTTGGCACTTTTTTTTGGCATCTTTATATTTACAAGTTTTTATTTTGATAATTTAATTAGCTTAAAAATCCCGCATAATGCAGTCATCACCATCTGTGAGTGAAACTGCAAAACGCCACCCACTGTGCATTTAAACGAGCGAGGGAACGTGTGCCATTTGCCTTCCCACTTTTCACGAGCGTTTGTTTTGGTGCACCGAGAAGGGGAACCTTTGCAGTACTGAGGCTTTAATTGTAAGTGCCAAAATTTACCTTTTTATTTTTGTGTTTAAAAGGTGTTGAAGAGACTTGGAGCAGTCTTTCTGTGTGATGTGAAAAGTTTAACAAAGAAAGAATATATCATGTTTTTTTCTCAGATTTACCAGATTCTCGTTTCCTAACTCTTGGGCCAAGTGTTGTGATTTTAGGCCTAGGTTTGAGATAGCCTAGGCTAGCATGTTTAAATGAGGAAGGTAGTATATTGGAGAGACTGAGCAAAGTTTAACAAAGAATATGCCATGCTTGTCCTCAGATTTACTATATTCTCATTTCCTATATTTTGGGCCATCTGTAAACGGTTGTTTAGGCCTAGGTTTGATATAGACCAGGCTAGCATATTTAGTATATTGGAGAGACTGAGCAAAGTTTAACAAAGAATATGCCATGCTTGTCCTCAGATTTACCATATTCTCATTTTCTATATTTTGGGCCATAATGGAAAGGGTTATTTAGGCCTAGGTTTGATATAGCCCAGGTATATATATATATATATATATATATATATATATATATATATATATATATATATATAATTTTTTTTTTTCAGGTAACCTAGAAATTGTCACCAAACCCCATCACAATTCCCAGGTGGAAGAATATTTATGATAGCCAGAGGAAGTATAAATGTGAGTGGGAGAAAATATTCCTATGGGTGAAAGAAGCACCTGATGGTAAAGGGGATGCATATTGCATGCTATGCTTCTGTTCCTTAAACCCAAGATTTTCAGTCCTCCAAAAGCACAAGCAGACTGGAAAACACAAGAAAAAACAGCTTGCTCGTAAAATGACAAGGCCTCTTCCATTTCAATCCAGTGGTTCTAGTGAGGCTGTTAAAAAAATGGAAATGGAATTAGCAGTGGCTATGTCTTGTCATTGTTCCATTAAATCAGTTGATCACCTTTGTGAAATCATTAAAAAAATGGGAAGGGCAGTACCTTGGGGAGCATAAGTTTGCATAGAACAAAGTGCAGCAGCCTGACTACAGAAGTTATCTCTCCTGCCTTCAAAGAAGACTTAATGAATGATATAAAAGATGAAAAATTCGCTTTGTTAATTGACGAGCCCACCGATGTCAGTACAGATAAGCATCTCTGCATCGTTATCCGATACTACAGTAAGAAGGAAAAAAGGATTGTCACAGAATTGGTTGGCCTTGTAGCCGTAACAGAGGCAACGAGTGAAGTTCTGTTGAACGTAATCAAAAAACAGGTAAATGAAATTGGTCAAACTCTGAGCAGCTGTTTGGGATTTGCAAGTGATGGTGCCAGTGTAATGATCGGATGCAATAACTCTGTATGGTCAAGAATAAAAGAGGAATCCCCTAACTGCGTGCAAATCAGATGCATCTGCCGCTCTCTTGCCCTGTGTGTAGAACATGCATTCAATAAACTACCATCAAACTTGGGCTTCCTTTTATCTGAAATTCCAAAATGGTTTTCAAAGAGTTCCATTCGAAGAGAAGATTACAAATCTCTCCTTCACATTATGAATCCAAATGAAGAGAGAAAAGGACTGCCAACTCTTCATCAAGCCTCGGAGTCCCCAGGGGGGGGGGCATAAATGCCCCCACCATCCGCCCCTCTCCCGGTGACGACTCGAGGTGCCTGGAACCACGGTCTGACACTCTTCTTCTTCATTTCTGCAACATTCGCGGCCTTTCCTCTAACTTTCGCTCTGTTGAGCACCACCTCTCCTCCTCTAAACCTCACCTTCTTTTTCTAACAGAGACTCAGCTGTCTGAGGCAACTGACAGCAAACCCTTTTCTGTATCCTCCTACTTTCCCTATACTCATTTCAAAGCCAAAGGTGGCTGTTGTGTATATATACGCAACGACTTTTCTTGCTCTCGTGTTCCTGAACTCGATTCTTCTGAATTCTCTACACTCTGGCTTCGGCTTTCCTGTCATTCTCTGACTAAATATATCTGTGCTGTTTACTTATCCCCAAATTCTACTGACTATCAAAAATTCTTTGACTATCTTACTTCTACGATGCAATACATTTTATCCATTTCTCATTTCTCTGAAATCTCCATTCTAGGAGATTTCAATGTTCACCACCACCTTTGGCTCTTCTCTCCTTTCACTGATCCACCTAGTGAACAAGCCTACATCTTTTCTATCCTTAATGACCTAGAGCAGCTTGTACAGCACCCTACCCGTATCCCTGATCACCTTGGAGAGAGTTCCAACATACTTGACCTCTTCCTTACAACTAATCCTTCTGCTTACACTGTTAATCTTTTCTCTCTGTTGGGCTCCTCTGATCACAACCTTATCACCATAACCTGTCCTATCACTCCAGTACGGCCTGCGGACCCTCCAAAGAAACGTTGTCAGTGGCACTTTGGAGCTGCGGACTGGGAGGCCCTCAGGCAGTACTTCTTTGATTTTCCCTGGAATAATTATTGCTTCCGTGGCTGGGAGCCATCTGGGTGTGCCTTGCGCATTACAGAGGTTATTCTTTCGGGCATGGAAGCATACATTCCTTTCTCATATCCTTTGACTAATGCACGAAAGCCTTGGTTTAATCACGCTTGTTCTAATGCTGTCCGCAACAAGGAGAGGGCCTATAAAAGGTACCGGAGCCAACCCATCCCTGAATCACATCTTTTATACGTTTCTGCCCGGAATCGTGCTAAGTCTGTTCTTCGCTCTGCTGAAAATAATTTCATCCATACTAAGTGCTCTCAACTCTCTAACTCGAATTCTTCCCGCTCCTTCTAGCACCTTGGCAAAAATCTTTCTAACAACTTTACCTCATCATCCTTTCCTCCTCTTTTCTACTCTGATGGCTCTGTAGCTATTTCTTCTACTGATAAAGCAGATCTCTTCGCTCAGAGTTTCTCCTCCAATTCCACCTTAGACGATTCCGGTGCTGTTCCTCCATCACTTCCCCCCTCTGACTTCTTCATGGCTGACATTAAAATTTCTTCAACTGATGTATTTTCTGCTGTCACAGGCCTCAATACTAATAAGGCATATGGGCCTGATGGAGTTCCTCGTGTTGTTCTCAAGAACTGTGCTTCTGTGCTTACACCCTACCTAGGCAAACTCTTTTGCTTTTGTCTGTCAACTTGTACCTTTCCTTCTTGCCGGAAGTTTGCTCTCATTCAGCCAGTCCCAAAGAAGGGTGACCATTCCCAACCCTTTAACTATCGTCCAATTGCTTTAACATCCTGTATCTCAAAAGTTTTTGAGTCTGTTCTTAATAAAAAATTTTTAAAGCATCTTTCCTATCACAACCTTCTTTCTGATCGTCAGTATGGGTTCCGTCAGGGACGCTCCACCGGCGATCCTCTCACCTACCTTTCAGACTCCTGGTCATCCTCCTTTCGGGACTTTGGCGAAAGCTTTGCCATTGCACTTGACATCTCTAAGGCTTTCGATCGAGTCTGGCATAAATCTTTAATTTCCAAATTGCCCTCTTACGGTTTCTATCCTTCTATCTGTGCCTTCATCTCTAGCTTCCTTTCTGGTCGTTCTATAGCCGCTGTTGTAGACGGCCATCGTTCTTCTCCTAGATCTATTAACAATGGTGTTCCTCAGGGCTCTGTAATATCATCAACTCTCTTCCTTTTATTTATCAATGACCTTCTAAGCTGTACTAACCCTATCCACTCATACGCTGATGACTCCACCCTTCACCTTTCCATTCGATTCCCGCAACGTCCATCTTAGCAGTTACTTCAATAAACAAGGGATGAGGCTATGGCACACCTAATGTCTGACTTGGCTCATATCTCTAACTTGGGTAAAAATAATCTTGTCGTTTTTAATGGATCAAAGACTCAGTTTTTGCACCTATCAACCCGACAAAATATTCCACAGGTATACCCACTAATGTTTGATAATATTTAGCTTAATCCTGCATCATCCTTGAGCATGCTTGGGGTTTCATTTACTCGGGACTTGTCTTCGAAAGATCATATTACATATCTTGTAAATCTGCTTCCAAGAGATTGAGTGTGCTAAGCCGACTCCGTTCGTTCTTTACCCCTGCACAATTGTTGACTCTATACAGGGGTTTTATCCGCCCCTGTGTGGAGTACAACTCTCATGTGTGGGGAGGCTCCCCACATTCAGCTCTTCTCAATAGGGTGGAGTCAAAGGCTTTTCACCTCATTAACTCTCCTCCTCTTACTGACTCCCTTCAACCTTTGTCTCTTTGCTGCACTGTTGCATCTTTATCTCTTTTCTATCGCTACTTCAATGGTCACTGCTCCTCTGAACTGTCTGCATGCATTCCTCCACCCCTACGACGGACGCGTAGCACCCGTCTAGCAGCAAACTCTCATCTCTTTTCTGTCCAACTCTCTAATGCAAGACTTAACCGTTACTCCCAGTCCTTCATTTATGCAACAGGTCAACTCTGGAACTGTCTCCCTCTGTCTGTATTTCCTACTTCCTATGATCTCCAGTTTTTCAGACGCAGTGTATCCAGGCATCTGGAAATGATCGGATCTTGAATTTGGCTCTCTCTTATATTTTGTTTTTCTAGGAAGGAATAGTTTTGTGGGCTCTTTGCCTTTGGTTCCTTCTTCCTCATAATATATATATATATATATATATATATATATATATATATATATATATATATATATATATATATATATACCCCCTGGGGGTAGGGGGGTTTCAAGAATACTCCCCCAGTATCCCTGATTGTCGTACGAGGCGATTAAAAGGGTTGGTGGTGGGTTAGTGCCCCACCCCGTAAAAAGAACTAACTAAAAAAGCTAATAAAGCTCCTCGGACCCGGACGGACCATACGTTGACAACTAAGGAACGGACAAAGGACATTCTTAGGGTGGGAATATGGAATGTGAGAGGAGTGAATGATGAAGTGAAAGAGAGAGAGATTGTTCAGGTGCTTGAGGATGCAAAAGTGGATATATGTGGATTGACTGAAACTAAATGTAAAGGTGAAAGGGTGAGAGAATGGGAAAATGGTGTAGGTATATGTGCCGGTTCAGTGAGAATGAGAGGGCAAGAGAGGGAGTATGTCTGATGATAAGCAAGAAGTGGAAGGAGAATATAAGAGAGTATGGAACAGTGGGTGCAAGGATTGTATGGGTGAGGATGAAAGTAGGTACACAAGCATGGGCGATTGTATGTGTGTATGCTCCAACAGAGGATCGAGTGGCAAGAGTGAAAGATGAGTTTTGGGCGAGAGCTGAAGCATGTATGGACAAGTTTGAAAGGAGCAAGAGAGTGCTGTTGATTGGAGACATGAATGGCAAAGTTGGGAATGTACGAGTGGATGGAGTGGTTGGTCAGTGGGGTGTGCCAGCTGAAGTAGATGGGAATGGTAGTGCTTTGGTGGACATCTGTGCTTGTAAGGGATTGGCAATAGCCAACACCTACTTTCGTCATAAGATGATCCACAGGTATACATGGAGAGTAATGAGGAGGATGGATGGTGAACTTGTTGAACGAAAGGCAATGATAGACTACGTGTGTGTGGATGAGCGAATGAGAAGACAAGTGTTGGATGCAAGAGTGTGGAGAGGGTGGGGGAATGGAGTCTCG
>NC_136983.1:23663796-23823796 GCF_032717465.1 Coenobita brevimanus
ATTTGTTAGAGCAGTGGTTAAATTCTAAGAATGTGAATTCTGATTTTGGTAAATTTAAGCAGATGATTTTGCTGGAGGATTTCAAAAGGTGTATTTATAAAGATGTAAGCCTATATCTTGATGAGAAAAGAATAGATAATTTGTCTGATGCTGCAGTTTTAGCTGATGAGTATGTTCTCACTCACAAGAGATATTCTAGAGAAAAAGGGAAAGCTGAGAGTAAGTACGTTGCCTCTACTCAGAGTACAGGTAACAGGAAAGAGAATAAAGATGATGTTTCTCAGGAAGTAAATACCAGCTTCACCTCTAGATTTCAGAAAAGTAAATGTACTTATTGTAGTAAGCTTGGTCATACTACGGAGAGATGTTTCAGGAGACAGCGTGATGTGAACAAAAAGGAGTCTTTAAATATTCAGTCAATTGGTCTAGTGTCCACTCTTGAGAGTTCCCAGAATTCTTTAACTGAGTTAACTGAACCTGCTTTGAGGGGTAACTTAAATTCTCATGATGGAGCTCCTCTTTTGAGCAGTAACGTGGGTGACACTCTCAAGAGTTCATGTGCTAATTTCCTGTCTGATGGTTTTGTCAGTCCTCTGGACAGGAATGACAGGAAATCAGTTAAAATATATCGTGACACAGGTGCTTGCCAATCCCTTATGCTGACCAGTGTTCTAGGCTCTAATGTTAATTCCTCTGATGAAACTGTAATCTTACAAGGTGTAGGGAATAATTACTTCTCTGTCCCTCTGTGCAGAGTGAATTTAGAGTCTGGTTTTGTTAATGGTTCCGTTATGGTTGGGTTGGTTGAGACACTCCCAATGTCAGGTGTAACTTTCTTACTTGGAAATGATATTGGTGGAAGTCAAGTGTGTCCAGCTCCTCAGTTGTCTAGCGAGCCAGCGGCTGTGTCCCAGGATTGTGATGTCCCTGATGTGTTCCCTGCATGTGCTGTCACTAGGGCTAAGTCTAAAGTTACTGGTGATTTAGAGGATGATGATGATGTTATCCTAGCTGACACTTTTCTTGCTAATTTGGACCACTCACCAGATGAGGCAGTACCCCGTAGTGTTGATAATTTGTCTCGTCAAGAGTTGGTTGAGTTGCGGGTTGCTGACCTTGAGTTGAAAGGTCTAGCTAACTCTGCTTGCAGTGAGGAAGAGTCAGCTGGTGCTTCTACTTGTTATTATGTAAAGTCAGGAGTACTTATGAGGAAGTGGAGACCCCCAACAGCATCAGCCGACTGTGAATGGAAGGTTGTACATCAAGTTGTCATCCCTCGTGTTTGTAGGCAGGATATCATTAGAGTGGCTCATGATTCCAGTTTGGCAGGACACCTTGGAGTGAGGAAGACTGTGGCACGCATTTTGAAACACTTCTACTGGCCAGGTATCTTCAGGGATGTTTCCTGGTATTGTAAGTCTTGTCACACCTGTCAAGTTGTGGGGAAGTGTAATCAGACCGAAAAGGTTGCACCTCTAGTTCCCATTCCTCCTTTTGAGGCGCCTTTCACCCGTGTGTTGGTGGATATTGTGGGCCCTCTTCCTAAGACTTCTTCAGGATTTTCTTATGTGTTGACCATGATTGATATGGCTACTCGTTATCCTGAAGCCATTCCACTTAGAAATATCTCAGCAAAGAACGTGGTTAAGGAAATGCTAGGGTTCTTCACAAAGTTTGGTCTGCCCAAGGAGGTACAGTCAGACCGGGGAAGTAATTTCATGTCAAATGTTTTCAAGCAGTCTCTGAAAGAGTTGGGCATCACCCAGATCGCGTCTTCAGCTTGCCATCCCCAGACCCAAGGAGCGTTGGAGAGATATCATCAAACACTCAAATCGATGCTCAAGAAATACTGTTTGGAACATCAGAAAGACTGGGATAAAGGTCTTCCATTCGTTGTGTTTGCTGCAAGAGAATCTCCAAATGAATCACTGGGCTTCTCACCTTTTGAACTACTGTTTGGCCATGAAGTAAGAGGACCCCTTAAGCTACTCAAGGAATGCTGGCTGTCGGAGGAAGATGACGTCAACCTGCTGGAGTATGTGATGAATTTCAAAGAACGGCTGTCCACTGCTTTACAGCTGGCGAGAGAGAATTTAGGAGCTGCTCAGGAGAAGATGAAGACTTGGTATGATAAGAAGTCCAGGTTACGCCACTTTCAGCCAGGAGATCAGGTTTTGATTCTGCTACCAGTTCATGGGCAACCTCTTCAAGCCAAGTTTAGTGGCCCTTATTTCGTGGAGAAGAAACTCAGTGATGTCAGCTATGTCATCGCCACACCAGGTCGTAGAAAGAGCAAGCAACTATGTCACATCAACATGCTAAAGTTATATCACAGGCGGGACGAAAATAATCCAGTCTGCACTGTAGCTGTTCCACCCGAGTCTGCAAGTGAAGCTCTCCCATGCAGTATGAGCCTGAGTGATAGTTTGGGGAAGAATCCTGATATCATGAATGATCTCCAGACTAAGCTTTCTCATCTACCATCCAGGGAAAGGCAGGAGTTTTCGGCATTACTGCGGGAGTGCCCGCAAGTGTTCCGTGCCACTCCAGGAGGAGCCGCTGTGTTGATGCATGATGTCAATGTTGGAGACGCAAAGCCAATTAAATTGCCTCCTTACCGTGTGAACCCAGTGAAAGTTCCTCTCATCCAGAAGGAGCTTGGCTACCTGTTGGACCACAAGATGATTGAGCCCTGTCGGAGCGAGTGGAGTTCTCCTGTCACTCTGGTCCCTGGGCCGGGTGGGTCACAGAGGCTTTGCATCGACTACAGACGTGTTAGTCAGATAACCGGAGCAGACACTTACCC
Source organism: Coenobita brevimanus (assembly GCF_032717465.1). Taxonomy (NCBI): domain Eukaryota; kingdom Metazoa; phylum Arthropoda; class Malacostraca; order Decapoda; family Coenobitidae; genus Coenobita; species Coenobita brevimanus. The sequence goes on from NC_136983.1 coordinate 23,666,603, forward strand.
TCTCCCTCGTGTGGAAGATTGCATGGACAAGATCGGAGGGGCTAGGTGCATGAGTGGGTTTGATTTGTTAAAGGGATACTGGCAAGTACCTATGACTGAACGTGCTAGGGAGATCTCATGTTTTGTGAAATTAGGAGGTTTTTGCATGTTCTGTAATGCCGTATGGTATGAAGAATGCACCAGCCACATTTCAGAAGCTCATGAATGTTGTAACAGAGGGTTTGGCAGGGTGTGTTGTTTATATTGATGATGTATTAATCTTCAGTGACAACTGGAAAGATCATCTATGCCATGTCAGTAAATTTCTTGACCGTTTAGTTCATGCTAATCTTGTAGCTAATTTATCAAAGTGTGAGTTTGGTCAAGCTAAAGTTCAGTACCTTGGGTATGTAATTGGTGATGGACACGTTGCACCACCAGGAGCTAAGGTTCAGGTTATAAGTGATCTTCCCAGACCTAAAAGTAGGAAAGAACTACAAAGATTTTTGGGAATGGTAGGTTATTACAGGAGATTTGTTCTTAACTTTTCTATTCTTGTATCACCACTTACAGACCTACTGAAAAAGGGAGTTAAATTTGTCTGGACCGATAACTGTGAATCCTCTTTCAACAAACTTAAAGCTATTCTATTAAGTCAGCCAGTGCTTGCTACTCCAAATTTTGCTAAGCCTTTTAAGATGGCTGTTGATGCAAGTGATACAGGAGCTGGGGCTGTTTTGCTGCAAGAGGATGATCAGGGTATTGAACATCCTGTATCTTATTACAGTAAGAAGTTCACTCCACCTCAAAAGAACTACTCCACTATTGAGAAAGAGCTTTTGGCCTTGATTTTGGGTTTACAGCAGTTTTCATTTTATTTGTGTTCTGGTTTTGACCCCATAGTCATTTATACCGATCACAACCCACTGAAATTCCTTAGTAAGTTTAAAGATAAAAATCAGAGATTGACAAGATGGAGTCTACTTCTTCAGGAGTATTCATTAGACATACATGTCAAGGGGAAAGAAAATGTTATTGCAGATTGCTTATCTAGACTTTAGACAGATTGTTTTAGAGTAATAAGAAATTTCCTTTGTAAATTTCTTTTCTTTGTGGGGAGGTGTTACATAGCCTATGATTTCATCATCCTTTGTGTAATTTTGACGCACAGTATGCTGCATGTTTGATCACGAGCGTGTTCTGCCTCAGTCCCCCCCTTCTACCGTTATAGTAGAGTAAGTCGTCCTTTCTGTTATTCAGTGCGGGATTGTCGACCGTTTGTCCCCATCGCTTCATTTGCGCGTCCTTATTACAAGTTGTATCAGGCTCTGCTGGCCCCTATATAATGAGCTCAGTCTCTGCATCATTGCCACTTAGATCTGCTCCTCATTTTGTTCACATCTCTGTCCTCCCCTGTACAGATATTATTATTGTGAGTGCTCAAGAAATCTCCAACCATCTAGCAGCTGTGTGTAATTTGAGTATAACTGTTGTTGCATTCTTTCTTGTACTGTATAGCATAAGTTTAATTTGTAGGCCTAGTGAAGTTTTTGTAATTCGTGTGGGGTTCTTTGTCAGTCATTTTTGATAATAGTTTGTATCTGTAATTATTTATCTGGCATTCACTGAGTATTATCTGGTATCTCATTTTATCAGGGCTGACTTAGATAAATTTACTCTTGCTAATTTCGTGTTAATAGAGGCTATTGCAGTTAACCATATATTTAACCTGTTTATTTGCCATTACATTATCCTTATGAGTCCTGAATGTTTTGTTGTTAGTTTGTGCATTAAACTTTAACTTGTAATTTTACCTAACTCTTTTGTTTTGAACCTGGAACTTTACGGGACAGTAGTGACTCTTCGTATTCTCACTTAAAGTGTACATTATCTTTCTCTGTTCCGTAACAATATATATATATATATATATATATATATATATATATATATATATATATATATATATAGACAAACTCGTTTCCGCCCCCATCGTGGCCTTTCCTGACTATGCCCTTCCATTCCACCTCTATACCGACGTCTCCCTCTTTGCCATTGGCGCTGTGTTAACATAAGTCCAAGAGGGCCGCGAACACATCATCGCTTAGGCATCATCTGGATGCTTGAGCACTTCCGGGCATATCTCTCCGGGACCCAAGTCACCATCATTACGGACATCCAGTCCCTCCAGTGGTTACGACAGTCTGACACCCACAACGCCCAGCTCATCCAATGGTGCAAAACCCTGGAGGAATTCAATTACGAAATTTCATACTGACCCAGCAAACTCCATACCAACGCGGAAGCCCTCTCTCGGCTCCCCATCCACGCCACCCAGCCATAGCCAACCCTCCTCCAACAGTGGCATCGCAAGGAATGGCCCCCTTGGATCCCCCAGCACCCTTTCAAAAAACTGTATGAACAGGGCGACCACCTCCTAACCCAGTCAGGTCATATCCTCCTAGCCCCCGACACTGCCCTCGATGTCCTGCGACACCTGCATACCCACAGTGGCATTCACCTGGGTACAAAGAAACTGCTGCAGGCTTTCAATGACACCTACTGGGTGCCCAACCCTTCCGCCCTTGCCAAGGAAATTATCCAAACCTGCCGCACCTGTGTCCTTGGTAAAGCCATCACCTGCTCTGCAGGACCATCAGGCCATATCACTGCCCACAAACCCTGGCAGCTGTTAGCAATTGACGTGGTAGGACCCTTACCTCCAAAAGCAGGCTAGAGATACATTATCACTTTCATTGACACATATTCCAAATTCGTTGTGGCCCACCCCACGAAGGAACACCACACTGTTGCAGTGGCCGATGCCCTCCTTCGGCACGTATTCCCCTACTTTGGCATTCCCTAAGTGATCCACTCAGACATTGCACCTGAATTCACAGGTAAGATCTGGGAGGAGCTGGCCCATATCTTCGGGTATAACATCTCCCACTCCTCCCCCTACTGGCAACAAGGAAATGCAGTATGTGGGTGCAGCCATCGTACACTGATGAATCAGGTTGGCACCCGAATAGAAGCCACTAAGAACAATGACCGGCCCGCCCATGTAAAAATCGTACAATGGGGCATCAACTCCTGCCCCCGAGAGGACGGAATTTCGCCATATCATCGAGTGTTTGGGGAAACACCCCTCCTTCTGCCCCTACGGCAGCATCTACAACCCCCCACCTCCGCTCCCACGACAGACCCACTACACCACCTCAAACGCCGCTTGACCCACCTCCAACACAACCTGGACCTCACCCCTGACACTGCCTCCAACCCCTACAAGCTGGGTGACACAATCATGATAGCCCAGCTCCCTACCCCCCACAAGCTCACACCCCACTTCACGGGACCCCACACCATCACCAGCGTCCCTAACCCCTATCAGGTCACCATCAACTACCATGGCACTCCTTGCACCCTCCGAAACCAGCATGTGCACCCCTTACGCACTCCTGCCCACACCGTCCCGGCCCAGCGCCCCATCCCACCCTCTACTCCCACGTCACCCCCTCTTACTACCTATGAGTGCTACACCTCCTCCTCCCCTTCCCCCTCTCCCTCCCCCTCCCCCACCACTTCTGCCTCACTAGCCGTCACACCACATCACACCTCACAACCCACCGACGCCACCAACACCCTGCCGCTCCCCCACCTCTTCCCTACCTGCCACCCCTTCCCCCGTACCCAGCACCACGTGCCCCACCCCCACCCCCACACCTCCACCCCAGCCATCACCTACCGCCGCCCCCATACTCTCCAGCCCTCTGCCCACACACACCCCTACCCCAAGCTCCCCACGCCCTGCCCCAACCACCCCACGCCTGCCCATACATGCCCCACGCACCTCACGTCCATGCCAACCCAGCACACCCACATCACCACCCACACCTACCCTCAAAACAACCACCACATGCTCTGAACGCCTCTCCCCCCCCACCTGCCCGATACACCCACTCTCCAACCCCACCCGCCTCGCCGCAAAATCACACTCCTACCTCTGCCCTAAACCATCTCACACTATGATACATAAAGCACAAATCCCAGCCACCTACACTCCCCAGAGACGCTACGCCTCATTACCCCGGCATAAATCCCGACACTCACCATTCATCTCAAGCATTCAACACCACACCACACCACGGGCAACAACTACCACCATGAAAATACGGCGATCTGTATGGGCACCGTCACTCAGACGTAACCAGTGAGTCCAAGGACCACACCACCTCCTCGAACTCCTCCGGTCCTCCACCACCACATACACCCTCTTCCTCACCTGCGATGAGGAACGAGACGAGAACACTGCCACCACAGCCTGGCACGCCCTCCTCCGACACCTGCAGCCAGTCTGCACCACCTATGATACGAAAGTCAACCACCTCCATTCACGGGGACGTGACTCTTTCCAAGCAGACGGTGGTAAAATGCAGTATAGTGCCCCCGAGAATACCCAGACACCCCCACAAGGAGCCCACAGAGGAGCAACGACAGCACGCCGGGACTCGGAGCAAAAACGGCACAAGTCAGCCCGGGCCGAGCACCCCTATGACCTGGAGCTCGCCCACAGTCACCATAGCAGGAATACCAGACTACCTTCCAGGCGAGTCTTCACCAACCAGCTAAGGGGTGGAGCTGTCTATCCAGCTCCTGCCAGCACCCTAGAGACAGCTTGTAGCCGAACACCCCTCTTTAAGGAGATGGCCTGTAGCCGCTCTGAGGGTTCCAAGGAGATGGCCTGTAGCCGCGCTGAAGGTGTCTTCCTTGAGACGGCCTGTAGCCACTCCCGCCTTCGTCAGGAGACGGCCTGTTGCTGCTCCGAAGGTGTTCTTCCTGAGATGGCCTGTAGCCGCTCAAACCCCCTCCTGAAGGAGATGGCGTGTAGCCGCTCCCGCCCTCATCAGACGGCCTGTAGCCGCTTCGAAGGTGTTCCCCCTGAGACGGCCTGCAGCCACTCACCCCTCCTGAAGGAGACAGCCTGTAGCCGCTCTGAGGGTAACGAGGAGATGGCCTGTAGGTGCTCCCGCCTTCATCAGGAGATGGCCTGTAGCCGATCCAAAGGTGCCCTTGGGTCTGCTGGCAGCCACCCACTCTCCCAGGCAACGGCCTGTAGCCACGCCCCCAGGAAGCCACGGCCAGTAGCCAGGCCCTACGGCAGGAGACGACCTGTAGCCGCTCTGCCACCTGGAACTGATGCCTGTTCCCCAATCCCTGACACAGAGGGAGTCTCGGTCTTAGAGGAGCATTGGAGAGGCCCTGTAGTCTCCCCCAGCCTCTGCTCCCTACAACTGGCTCTGGAGGAGACCAACCTGACAGTCCCTGAAGCTGACCAGTGCTGCAGCCCCTTCCTGTCGGCGCCACCAAGCCCCAGGGACCGCAGCCCTCAGGAACCCTAGACCGCCCCCAGAACTCCCGGGTGGGAACTTCCCACGCCTCGACGGCGGAGGTCCTTATACTTCATCAGGAGCCTGAACAACCGGTTCAGGCAATCGTTTGGCCCCAGCCCTGAGGGCTGCACTCATGTCCCCAGCCCTGAGAGTGCGGAACCCTTCGCCACTCAGCCCCAGACGAGAAGGGACGTCCCTGCACGTGATCCCATGGCCTGTAGGTACAGAGGCCCCTGGTGATGCCCAGCCCCGTCAGTAGCAGAGCTGTGCCGCCCCTCCGCCCGTGCACCTGACCGCCACGGCGCCAGGTTCAACCAGAGTGACAATAATTGTGTAATGTCAGTGGTCAAGAAGTGCAAAGGCAGAATAATGAATTGACCCTTGAGTGGAAGTCAGTGATAATACCAAAGTGGTGGAGAGAAGAGTAGATACAGTGAACAGTGTATGTGATCCAGGGAACGGAATAGTGAGCCACTCCTTTGACCAGATTCAATAATAATATCAAAGTGGTGGAGTGAGTGACAGCAATGGTTTAAAAGCAAAATACGAGTCGAGGGTAATGAGGTAAATACGGTACCATCAGAAAATATCTCGTAATACTAAGATCACAATCAGACCCCAGTGCCTTAAACAACACTCCCCAGTGAGAAATAACCTTAACAACTCCACACAGACAGAAAACCTGGACTTCCCTGATTAAGGACGTTCTGCCTCACGTGCTATTCACGGTGACCCAAAACAGTATCCTGCGAGATACTGCTAACCATATCTCGACATAAGAGTTTATATTCGCCCAGTATACTTGTGCCTGTAACATCTACTCATTCCCCTGTCTAACTAAGCAATACATATGTAAGCTTGTTGGCTGGAGATTTTGTGTCCTGCCTCTCTCTTATTTGTCTATGTCCTGGTCTCGAAAGAGAGCCCTGCTATACGCTAGGCCTTTACGAAACAGGAAGCCGAACCTAAAACACCTAGCATTATATATATAAATAAATAAATAAATATATATATATATATATATATATATATATATATATATATATATATATATATATATATATAACAGTTTAAGGATTTGAATTTCATTAAATCAGGCTTTACTGATCTACCAGAAGACCCGCCGACATGTAAAAATACCCCCGCTAATACCAATACACCAGTCTTGCAAGAGACAGCCCTAGCATGTATTCAATATGGACGGTGGATGTTGGCGCCGAAGTGGTGACATGTAGAGGTGTATAGATAGATAGACAAAATATATATATATATAAATATATATATATATATATATATATATATATATATATATATATATATATATATATATATATATATATATATATCCCTGCTTGTCGTAAAAGGCGACTAAAAGGGTTGGCGGAGGGTTAGTGCCCCTCCCCGGAAAACAAATAACTAAAAAAAAAAAAAGAAGCCTCGGACAAGGACTGACCAAACGATGACGACCCAGGACCGGACAAAAGACTTGGTAATGAGTACATGGAATGTAAGAGGAGCGAATGATGAGGTGAAAGAAAGAGAGATTGTCCAGGTGCTTGAGGGTGGGAAAGTGGATGTATGTGGAATAACTGAAACAAAATGGAGAGGAGAAAGTGTGAGAGAATGGGAGTATGGATGGGGTGTATGTGCAGGAGTAGGTGAGAATGAGAGGGCAAAGGAAGGAGTATGTATAGTTGTGAGTAAAATATGGAAGAAGAGCATAAGACAGTATGGATCAGTTGGGTCAAGGATTGTGTGGGTAAAGTTGAAAGTTGGAATACAAATGTGGGCGATTGTGTGTGTGTATGCACCAACGCAAGATCGTGCTAGAAGAGTGAGAGAAGAGTTCTGTACAAATGTGGAAGTGTGCATGGAAAAGTTTGGAAGGAATGAGAGAGTGTTTTTGATTGGTGATATGAATGGTAAAGTTGGGAATGTGAAGGTGGATGGAATAGTTGGTGAGTGGGGTGTGCCTGCTGAGATAGATGAGAATGGGAGTGCATTAGTGGACATTTGTGCTGGGAGGGGGTTGGTGATAGCCAATACCCTCTTCAGGCATAGAATGATCCACAGGTATACATGACGAGTGATGAGAAGGGTGGGTGGTGAACTGAATGAAAGGAAGGCTATGAATGATTATGTGTGTGTGGATGAAAGGATGCAAAGATGTGTAAAGGATGCAAGAGTGTATAGACGTTGGGGGAGTGGACTTTCTGACCACTACTTGGTGGTGGCCAGAATTAGAATGCAAGTAAGATGGAGGAATAGAAGAAGGGAAAGACGAGAGGAAGGAGTAGTTGCAAGGAGAGTGGAAAGATTACAAGAGGATGAGAAAAAGGCAGAGTATAAGAGAGAAGTGGAGGAACGATTGGGCAAATAATATTATGAATTGGAGCAGATGGGAGATGTGGAAGGTGTGTGTAAGATATTTACAGAAGAAATATGTGCAGCATGTGATGTGGTGTGTGGAAGGAAGAGAAGACGGAGGGGGGGTGCAAGGAACAGCGTGGTGGACTGAAGAGGTGAAACAGGCTGTGGCACAAGAGAAGAAAGCATACAATGAATGGATGAGAAATAGGGGCGTGGAAGAAGTTGAGAGGCGGAAGAGAGAGTTATATGTGGAAACAAGGAGAGAGGTGAAAAGATTAGTAAGAGAGAGTAAGAAGAGAGTGGATGAGGAATTTGGAAGGAATTTGAGTGTAAAGTGGAGGGACTGTAAGAAAATGTTCTGGAGAGAAGTGAAAAGAGGAAGACAGGGTGGAAGTGAAGTTAGCAGGGGAGTGAAAGAAAAAATGGTAGATTACTAGTGGAGAAGGGAGAAAAAGTGAGCAGATGGAGAGAACACTTTAAGGAATTGTTGAACATAGAGGATGGAAGTAATGCGAGTATAAGTGGGTGGGGAATGGCTGGGAGAAGGAGGGAGGTGAGAAGACAGGAAGAAATCAGTAGGACAGAAGTTGTGGAAGCAATGAAGAAAGTTAAATCGGGGAAAGCCCCAGGAATTGATGGAGTGTGTGGTGAAATGTTGAAGCATGGGGGAGAGATAGTAGTAGAATGGATGTGGAAGATGTGCAGTTTGGCCTGGGAGGAAGGTAGAGTCCCGGAGGATTGGAAGTCAGGTATAATTATTCCCTTGTACAAAGGAAAAGGGGAAAAAGAAGTGTGTGGTAATCATAGGGGCATTTGTCTTCTTAGTATAATAGGAAAAGTGTATGGTAGGATACTTATAGACAGAGTTAGAGAAAGAACAGAGAAATTAGTTGGAGAAGAACAGGGAGGCTTTAGGAGGGGAAGAGGTTGTGTAGATCAGATATTCATTCTTAGATCTTTAGTGGAAAAGTTTCTAGAGAAGGGAAAGAAGTTGTATGCTGCTTTCATGGATTTGGAGAAAGCATATGACAGGGTGGATAGACAAGGATTGTGGAAAGTGTTAAGAATATATGGAGTAGATGGGAGTTGTTGAATGCTGTGAAGAGTATTTACGATGGTGCGAAGGCTGCGGTGCGTGTGGATGGTGAACTAAGTGAATGTTTCTCTTTGAAAGTTGGTTTGAAACAGGGATTTGTCATGTCTCCATGGTTGTTCAATCTGTACATGGATGGGGTAATAAAAGAGGTACAAGGTAGGGTAGTGGATGTTGGAGTGGCCCTGGTGAGAGAGGATAGTTTTTGGAAACTCACTGTATTGTTGTTTGCAGATGATACTGTGTTGTTGAGTGAAGACGAAGGGGAGCTGCAAGGCTTGGTAGATGAGTTTGAGAGAGTGTGTAAGAAACGGAATCTAAAGGTGAATGTAGGGAAGAGTAAAGTGATGGTCTTTGAGAAAGGTGAAGTCAGTGAATGTACAGCGAGGTTGGATGGTGAGGAATTGGAAAATGTGAGTACGTTTAAGTACTTGGGTAGTGTGATGAGTAAGGATGGAGGTTTGGAGGGTGAAGTGCTTGAAAGGGTACAGCAGGGAAGAAAGGTTGCTGGTTCTTTGAAAGCAGTGATAAGAAACAGGGAAGTGAGCATGGAAGTGAAAAAGTTACTACATGACAGTATTGTGATACCAACTCTAACGTACGGAAGTTAAGCTTGGACATTGTTGGAAGGACACAAGTCAAGAGTGAGAGCAGTGGAAATGAGTTATTTAAGAGGAGCCTGTGGAGTCACGTGGAGAGACAGGCTGACGAATGAGGATATAAAGGAGCGTTGTGGTGTGGATGTGGATGTGATAGGAAGCGTTATGGGGTGGTTTGGCCATGTGGAGAGGATGGAGGGTGAAAGACTGATGAAGAGAGTGTATGTGAGTGAGGTGGAGGGGGGAAGAGGGAGGGGGAGGCCGAGGATGAGATGGAGGGATGGGGTGGAGAGGAGTAGACTGTAGCACCAGTCGAGCAGGGCAGTACTCCCGAGGTGGATGGAAAGCTGATGACAGGGAGTGCTGGAGCTACCGTTTCATCAGCCCTCAGGACTAGTTCCTGACCATCCCCCTTTGCTGAACTTTTTCAGTGTCTCAGTTACACAGAGAGTAGGCCAGCATGCTCTCCAGTACAAATTTCTCTAACTATCTTCACCAAACTACATGCACAGTACACACTACACTTCCTATTCAAAATTTACCAAAAATGGCGTCGTCTTATCAAGCCTCGGAGTCCCCAGGGGGGGGACCATAAATGCCCCCACCATCTGCCCGTCTCCCGGTGACAACTCAAGGTGCCTGGAACCACGGTCTGACTCTCTTCTTCTTCATTTCTGCAACATTCGCGGCCTTTCCTCTAACTTTCGCTCTGTTGAGCACCACCTCTCCTCCTCTAAACCTCACCTTCTTTTTCTAACGGAGACTCAGCTGTCTGAGGCAACTGACAGCAAACCCTTTTCTGTATCCTCCTACTTTCTCTATACTCATTTCAAAGCCAATGGTGGCTGTTGTGTATATATACGCAACGACTTATCTTGCTCTCGTGTTCCTGAACTTGATTCTTCTGAATTCTCCACACTCTGGCTTTGGCTTTCCTGTCATTCTCTGACTTTATATATCTGTGCTGTTTACTTATCCCCTAATTCTACTGACTATCAAAAATTCTTCGACTATCTTACTTCTATGATGGAACACATTCTATCCATTTCTCCTTTCTCTGAAATCTCCATTCTTGGAGATTTCAATGTTCACCATCACCTTTGGCTCTCCTCTCCTTTCACGGATCCATCTGGTGAACAAGCCTACATCTTTTCTATCCTTAATGACCTAGAGCAGCTTGTACAGCACCCTACCCGTATCCCTGACCGCCTTGGAGAGAGCTCCAACATACATGACCTCTTCCTCACAACTAATCCTTCTGCTTACTCTGTTAATCTTTTCTCTCCGTTGGGCTCCTCCGATCACAACCTTATTACCTTAACCTGTCCTATCACTCCGGTACGGCCTGTGGACCCTCCAGGGAAACGTCGTCTGTGGCATTTTGGAGCCGCGGACTGGGAGGCCCTCAGGCAGTACATCTTTGATTTTCCCTGGAATGATTATTGCTTCCATGGCCTTGAGCCATCTGAGTGTGCCTTGCACATTACGGAGGTTATTCTCTCGGGCATGGAAGCATACATTCCTTTCTCTTATCCTTTGACTAATGCAAGAAAGCCTTGGTTTAATCACGCTTGTTCTAATGCTGTCCGCAACAAGGAGAGGGCCTACAAAAGGTACCGGAGCCAACCCACCCCTGAATCACATCATCTTTACGTTTCTGCCCGGAATCGTGCTAAGTCTGTTCTTCACTCTGCTAAAAATAATTTCTTCCATACTAAATGCTCTCAACTCTCCGACTCGAATTCTTCCCTCTCCTTCTGGCATCTTGCCAAAAATCTTTCTAACAACTTTACCTCATCATCCTTCCCTCCTCTTTTCTACTCTGATGGTTCTGTAGCTATTTCTTCTACTGATAAAGCAGATCTCTTCGCACAGACTTTCTTCTCCAATTCTACCTTAGACGATTCCGGTGCTGTTCCTCCATCACTTCCCCCCTCTGACTTCCTCATGGCTGACATTAAAATTTCTTCAGTTGATGTATTTTCTGCCATCACTGGCCTCAATACTAACAAGGCATATGGGCCTGATGGGGTCCTTCCTGTTGTTCTCAAGAACTGTGCTTCTGTGCTAACACCCTGCCTAGGCAAACTCTTTCGCCTTTGTCTGTCAACTTGTACCTTTCCTTCTTGCTGGAAGTTTGCTCTCATTCAGCCAGTCCCAAAGAAGGGTGACCACTCCCAACCCTCCAACTATCGTCCAATTGCTTTAACGTCCTGTATTTCAAAAGTTTTCAAGTCAATTCTTAATAGAAAAATTTTAAGGCATCTTTCCTATCACAACCTTCTTTCCGATCGTCAGTATGGGTTCCGTCAGGGACGCTCCACTGGCAATCTTCTCACCTACCTTTCAGACTCCTGGTCATCCTCCTTTCGGGACTTTGGCGAAAGCTTTGCCATTGCACTTGACATCTCAAAGGCTTTCGATCTATTCTGGCATAAATCTTTAATTTCCAAACTGCCCTCCTGAGGTTTCTATCCTTCTATCTGTGCCTTCATCGCTAGCTTCCTTTCTGGTCGTTCTATAGCTGCTGTTGTAGACGGGCATCGTTTTTCTCCTAGATTTATCAACAGTGGTCTTCCTCAGGGGTCTGTCCTATCACCAACTCTCTTCCTTTTATTCATCAATGATCTTCTAAGCTGTACATCTAACCCTTCTCATTAACTCTCCTCCTCTTACTGACTCTCTTCAACCTCTGTCTCTTCGCCGCACTGTTGCAATTTTTATCTCTTTTCTATCGCTACTTTAATGGTCACTGCTCCTCTGAACTGTCTGCTTGCATTCCTCCACCTCTACGACGGGCGCGTTGCACCCGTCTGGCAGCAAACTCTCATCCTTTTTCTGTCCAATTCTCTAATGCAAGAGTTAACCGTTACTCCCAGTCTTTCATTTATGCAACAGGTCAGCTCTGGAACTGTCTCCCTCTGTCTGTATTTCCTGCTGCCTATGATCTCCAGTCTTTCAAACGCAGTGTGTCCAGGCATCTCAAAATGATCGGACCTTGAATTTGGCTCTATATTGTATTTTGTTTTTCTCTTGGAGGGAACTGTTACTGCGGGCTCATGGCCTTTGGTTCCTTCTTCCTCGCATAAAAAAAAAAAAAATGAGAGAGGGGGGTGTGAGTTGGGAGCAGGGCAGTGAAATGGCGGGGGACAGGGCGACTTGGAGGCGATTTGTTTGTGGCCACCCCAAACGGGATTGAGGCGTCTGGCAAAAGATAGATAGATAGATAGAAATATATATATATATATATATATATATATATATATATATATATCATGATCAGCCGTTTCAGTATCCACTGCAGGACCGGCCTATCCCGACCGAATTGGGACGATACAGCCAATGTATCTCTACCAAGTGGCTTAGGCTGCCTAGTGGAGATTGTATGTAGGGTGAATAGTGCTTGTACGTGTAATTGTAGTGTTGGGGTGGCTTTGGATGTGTGTGTAGTCTGTGAACCAAGTGTAATCGGGCAGTGCAAGCTGACTGAGTGGAAGCATACTTTATAGTAAGTGACGCTGGTTAAACCACAGCACCCCTTGTGTCCGCCAATGCAGTACGTGGCCGGGTGAACACTCCTAAAGTGTATTACGCAGGCGGGGCATGAACCTGATTCACCCGTGTATGAAAGGCACACTCTACCACTGTACCACAGAGGCTCCATATATATATCTATCTATTGCCAGACGCCTCAATCCCGTTCGAGGTGGCCACAAACAAATCGCCTCTACATCGCCCTGTCCCCCGCCATTTAACTGCCCTGCTCCCAACTCACACCCCCCTCTCTCATGTACCTCTCCACCTCATCCTTCCATCTCATCCTCGGCCTCCCCCTCCCTCTCCCCCCCTCCACCTCACTCACATATCTTTCATCCTCCATCCTCTCCACATGGCCAAACCACCTCAGTGTATTCCTCCTAACGTTTCCATTCACATCTACATCCACACCACAACGCTACTTTATATCCTCACTTGTCAGCCTATCTCTCCATGTGACTCCACAGGCCCCTCTTAAATAACTCATTTCCACTGCTCTCACTCTTGACCTGTGTCCGTTCAACAACGTCCAAGCTTCACTCTCATACGTTAGAGTTGGTATCACAATACTGTCATGTAGTAACATTTTCACTTCCATGCTCACTTTTCCGTTTCTTATCACTGCTTTCAAGGAACCAGCAACCTTTCTTCCCTGCTGTACCCTTTCAAGCACTTCACCCTCCAAACCTAAATCCTTCCTCATCACACTCCCCAAGTACTTAAACATACTCACATTTTCCAATTCCTCACCATCGAACCTCGCTGTACATTCACTGACTTCACCTTTCTCAAAGACCATCACTTTACTCTTCCCTACATTGACCTTTAGATTCCGTTTCTTACACACTCTCCCAAACTCATCCATCAAGCCTTGCAGCTCCCCTTCGTCTTCACTCAACAACACAGTATCATCTGCAAACAACAGTACAGGGAGTTTCCAAACATTACCCTCTCTCACCAGAGCCACTCCAACATCCACTACCCTACCTTGTACCTCTTTTATTACCTCATCCATGTACAGATCGAACAACCATGGAGACATGACACATCCCTGTTTCAACCCAACCTTCAAAAAGAAAAATTCACTCAGTTCACCATCCACATGCACTGCAGCCTTAGCACCATCATACATACTCTTCACACCATTCAACAACTTCCCATCTACTCCATATATTCTTAATACTTTTCACAATCCTTGTCTATCGACCCTGTATTATGCTTTCTCCAAATCCATGAAAGCCACATACAACTTCTTTCCCTTCTCTAGAAACTTTTCCACTAAAGATCTAAGAATGAATATCTGATCTACAAAACCTCTTCCCTTCCTAAAGTCTCCCTGTTCTTCTACAACTTATTCCTATGTTCTTTCTCTGACTCTGTCAAAAAAGTATCCAACCATACACTTTTCCTATTATACTAAGAAGACAAATGCCCCTATGATTACCACACACTTCTTTTTCCCCTTTTCCTTTGTACAAGGTAATTATTACCTGACTTCCAATCCTCCGGGACTCTACCTTCCTCCCAGGCCAATCTGCACATCTTCCACATCCATTCTACTACTATCTCTCCCCCATGCTTCAGCATTTCACCACACATTTCATCAATTCCTGGGGCTTTCCCTAATTTTACTTTCTTCATTGCTTCCACAACATCTATCCTACTGATTTCTTCCTGTCTTCTCACCTCCCTTCTTCTCCCAGCGATTCCCCGGCCACATATACTTGCATTACTTCCATCCTCTATATTCAACAATTCCTTAAAGTGTTCTCTCCATCTGCTCACTTTTTCTCCCTTCTCCACTAGTAATCTACCATTTTTATCTTTCACTCCCCTGCTAACTTCACTTCCACCCTCTCTTACTCTCTTCACCTCTTTCCAGAACATTATTTTACAGTCCCTCCACTTTACATTCATATTCCTTCCAAATTCCTTATCCACTCTCTTCTTACTCTCTCTTACTAATCTTTTCACCTCTCTCTTTTTTTCTACATATAACTCTCTCTTCCGCCTCTCAACTTCTTCCACGCCCCTATTTCTCATCCATTCATTGTATGCTTACATCTTTTGTGCCACAGCCTGTTTCACCTCTTCATTCCACTACGCTGTTCCTTGCACCCCCCTCCGTCTTCTCTTCATCCCACACACCACATCATATGCTGTACATATTTCTTCTGTGGATATCCTGCACACACCTTCCACGTCTCCCATCTGCTCCAATTCATATTTGCCCAATCGTTCCTCCACTTCTCTCTTATATTCTGCCTTTTTCCACTCTCCTTGCAAATACTCCTTCTTCCCGTCCTTCCCTTCTGTTTCTCCATCTTATTTGGATCTTTATTCTGGCCACCACCAAGTAGTGGTCAGAAAATCCACTCCCCCAGCCTCTATAAGCTCTTGCATCCATTACACATCTTCGCATCCTTTCATCCACACACACATAATCAATCATTGCCTTCTTACATTGTGTTCACCACCCACCCTTGTCATCACTCGCCATGTATACCTGTGGATCATTTTGTGCCTGAAGAGGGTATTGGCTGTCACCAACCCCCTCCCAGCACAAATGTCCATTAAAGCACTGCCATTCTCATCTATCTCAGCAGGCACATCCCACTCACCAACTATTCCATCCATCTTCACATTCCCTACTTTACCATTCATATCACTGATCAAAAACACTCTCTCATTCCTTCCAAACTTTTCCATGCACACTTCCACATTTGTCCAGAACTATTCTCTCACTCTGCTTAAACGCTCTTGCATTGGCGCATACACGCACACAATCGCCCACATTTGTATTCCAACTTTCAATCTTACCCACACAATCCTTGACCCAACTGATCCATACTCTCTTATGTTCTTCTTCCACCTTTTACTCACAATTATACACACTCCTTCTTTTGCCCTCTCATTCTCACCTACTCCTGCACATATACCCCATCCATCCTCCCATTCTCTCACACTCTCACCTCTCAATTTAGTTTCAGTTACTCCACATGCATCAACTTTCGCACCCGCAAGCACCTGGACAATATCTCTCTCTCTCACCTCATCATTCGCACCTCTTACATTCCATGTCGCTATTACCATGTCCTTTGTCCGGTCCTTGGTCGTCATCTATTGGTCAGTCCTTGTCCGAGGCTTCTCGTTCGTCATTTTAGTTAGTTGTTTTCCGGGGAGGGGCACTAACCCTCCGCCAACCCTTTTAGTCACCTTGTACGACAAGCAGGGATACTAGGGGAATATTCTTGAAAAACCCCCCAACCCCCAGGGGTTTTATATATATATATATATATATATATATATATATATATATATATATATATATATATATATGACACCTAATGTCATTATAGATCTCTTCATATCTATTTATGTATGCACAGAATATATAAAATAGTGAACGTTCTTATGGTCATATATGATCCTGCGTACTCTGAGTGCCATTGGAGATTCCGCAACATCTTGTTTTTAGCAATTTATTCTAAATATTTCACCTCAATATTATCTTTGTTACTGATGCAGTCTATAGGGACGTTACAACGTTACCAATAACAAACAAGTGAATGTTAAGGCATAATATGCGAAGAAAATCGCCAATGTGACTTAAGCGAACTGAAGCAAAACCTTTGGAGGAGGAAAAATATTGAAGTTGAAAATAATTCTGTACTCTCCATACCGGGCAGTGCTGCTACAACAAACTCTGATCGATTAACCAGGGTTTGGTTTTACAGGAAGAACAAGAGATGTGGAAAGAATTTGCTCTCTCCTTTCCTTGTCCTTCCTGGGAAAACAGACCTGGGTTACGTCAAGGAAATGGTCGTAATTGTGTCTGTGAATCCGGCCCTTGCTGTGTTTCCGAGAACACGATATTTATGCAGTCCTTTCTCTTCACCTGCCAGATCGATTTATCTCCAGTTAAAAAAAACTTCGCTGCATCGTCCTATGCTGCTTTCGAATTGGATCTCATTGAGAGAGAGAGAGAGAGAGAGAGAGAGAGATCCACTGTAAAACAATATGCTTTAACCCCTTCATTTGGAGGAAGTGTTTTTCATTTCCTTTTTGCTACCACCAGACAACTGCGTTCAGCCCAGCAGATGCTTTTCGTCCTGGAAGGGTTAGATATGGCCTTGGTAATCCCGTTCACTTCATGGGATCTCTCTGAGGCTGAATAACATAGTCTGTAAACAGCAATAATATAATAAAAACACGTCACCGGATTGAATGGTTAGTCATGTCTCTGAACATTTACCTGCTATTATTCTTCAGTTTATTTGCATCTCATAATGAATCATCCTTCCTGTATAAAAGTAACTTCTAAAACCCATCCACAGATTGCGTTTTACTTCTGCTTGTCTGTTTGTGATTTAGCCTAATTATTCAATTGACCACATATAAAAAAAATAATAAGATAAATTTTTTAAAGTTATATTTCAAAGCGGTAAAATACACAAGAATAGTTGGCACAAAATAATGAAACTAAAAAGGAACATCTATACTTCGGACGGGTGATTTTAGTGCGTCACTTTGAATTCCATCCACCTCCTGCTTGACTAGCCTGGATTTACATTGGTCAGTATAAATAGTAGTCTGTGCAGGAAGACAGTTCGTCAGAAAAAATATTAATTACACAATGAGTTCAAGTCCAACGAAGTCCAATTTCTTATATGATGACTAAGAATGACAGGAAATTGAATTACAGTTGCTTTGATATGTCTGATGTTTTACCATTGAAAAAGCTTAGTCCTTGATATACCGAACATTATATTATCGGGTGTTTCTTGACTGTTGTTATTATATATGTTCTCGTTTTTTCCCTTATCGTGAATTTTTGTAAACTCTCCATGTGACAAAACATATTTCTGCCCTTTCTTCTTTGAGCAAAACTAAATTTACATAAATTTAGCATTTTGTTAGACTCCTAGTTCCCGATCTGTAAGATAGAACAGTGAGGACACAATAATTATGTATTATAATGATAACTGTTACTCTATCTGTAATTTCGTAGTTTACCAAAAAGCCATCCATCCCATCCCTATTTCCCACTTGAATTATTTCATTGCCATGGACACGGAAGGCCTGAATCTCTTGACCTACGTATATGTACTGTACCTGTTTTCTTACTGAAAGGTCCTGGACATGTCTAGTAATATGAATTTCATTTTATACATAATCATTTTCACGCCAAGTTCTAAAATTCTGGTCGGCTACAATTCCTTGTAGTTACTCTCCTGTGTCACCGAAAAGAACTATGTTGCCAGGAAATATACTACTCAGTTGCACGTTATTTATGTTGATTCCCTTTTCATCCCAGGCAGAATATGTGAAATCATCCTCTGAATAACTTTGTTGAAATGTTGCCACTTATTATCTAACACCCTTCCGTCTTGGTATTTGCTGGATATCCTTAGGGAGTTTCAGGATGGTGATATATCCTCATAAAATATTCTGGTAATTGAACATGTTTTTTTTGCACCTCCTCGAATTATTGTCAGCAGTACAGTTGTTTCAACTAAATCAAATGATTTTTAACACACTAAAAGAACCATGCACAAAGGCTTCTTACACTATGAAGTTTTCTTAATGACTGTATTAATAATATTCCTGGTCTGCTGTCGAATAACAACTACGCAATCCGGCCAGTTCTCTTGGCAGGTTTGAGGCTAGTGTAGAAATAATTAGAGTTGTCAGGACTGTGTGAACAGTTTGTAGGCTACACAACAGAGGGTTTGTGGTAGGTGGTGGCGCCCATCCTCCACTCATTCGATCTTTTTTTTTTTTTTTTTTTTTTTTTTAATGTGTTCGATTCTCGGCATAGGCTGGCAGCCTGCTCCCAAGGCCCAGTAGTCCTCCTACATATCATACACCTCTACATGTCACCACTTCGGCGCTGACATCCACAGTCCATATTGAATACATGCTAGGGCTGTTTCATACAGGACTGGTGTATTGGTATTAGTATTAGCGGGGATATTCTGCTAGATTGGTCAAGTCTGCTTTACATGAAATTCAAATCCTTAAACTGTTCCCTGCCCCAGCGGGATTTGAACTTGGGGTCCGGCAGGACCGCAGGCCACCTCTCTACCGATTGAGCCACCGCCTACTACTTCTGCCCTCCCCTCTCGTTCTTCTCTTCCATCCTGTCTCTTTTAATTACCCTCCCCTCCACTTGAGGTGACTCTAAACTGAATGACAAGCTTATTGGTTTCCTGTAACCAATGAAACAGCTCATAATGCTGGGTGGTAACCATATAACCAAATAACCGGATGATGAGCCTGCTGTGGTGCCCATGCTGACCGGGTGGAGACGGAAATGCGGCGACCATCCAGGAACCAAACCTCCACTCTTTTCCCCACTCATTTCTCTGGTGAGGTGCTGTCAGCCGCAAAGGAACATCGGTTCACTGCATAGGAAGACGCTGAAGAGGTGGTTGGTTGCCTGTGGTTGATGGTTCTCGTCAGCCACACTGACAGGGGTACATCAACAACAGCAACAACAACAACAGTGAGTACAGTAGTTCTTCAGGTCTTTAGTTCTTTAGTTCTCAGGGCTTGTGTTTTACTATATAAACAAAACAACAGAGGCTGTTCACATGTTCTGGGTACCCAGATCAAATGATGCTCGAAGAAAACTGAAGTTTTATAGATAGGTAAATAAACAGACAAATAGACATAGATTATCTGTACAACAATTTACATCCGTGTATATCTACCCATCTAATTTCTCTCTCTCTCTCTCTCTCTCTCTCTCTCTCTCGTATGTGTGCGCATGTATGTATTTTGTATGTATGCATGTATCTCTATCTATATCAATGGTATCTCTCTCTCTCTCTCTCTCTCTGTATATATATATATATATATATATATATATATGGTAAACTTTCTTCCTGTTTCGTCTAATAGGCTTCTTTTTCAAACTATTTTAATGGAGGTCATAACATGCTGCAAAACAGTTTGGGACAAGGGATGAGAGTATGAAGTGGGGGTGACGATACAGCACGACCTTTTGTGCACTAAGCACCTTAAAGCCGAATGAATGACTTTAAAAAAATAGTATATTCTAAATGCACAGTTACTCCGTAGTGTTTCTTTACAATTTTTTTTTTTTTTTTCAAATCTTAGTAAAGAAAATTTAAGGCAATTTGGGCAAGCTGGTTCATTAATTTAGGGTAGATTTTTTTTAAATGTGTAAACACGGCTGCAGACACTGCTCAAAATCTTATTCATGACTCTTGGTCATGGACTTATGACCTCTGGATGAGATAACACTGACAATGATAAGTGATCCTCGCATCACCAATTGCAATAACGAAAGCTCACATGTTTTACCAAGTTAGTTCTGTCTTTCCACCCGGTAGACGGTACACGAGGTCTTCTGTTTTAACCTCGTAGGGTGTTCAGATAGCACAGCGCATCCGAACCCAAACTTTGATCTTTTCTCCTAACCATGGCCTTTGTCGATCTTCATTAACATTAAATCTGTTCTTTCCATCCCTGCACACAATATAGGCACCAGGTTTTATCCAAATGGAACTGGGCAAGCAGGAGAGGACTACTGAACCCGTAACCATGACCTCTGACCGATCTGCAACAAAACTGAATCACTTAGTTCTTGACCTGTCACACTCTGCGGTTCAATTTTGTTTACATGTCTACATACATACATACATACAGATGCATGCATCCATGACATGCAGAAATACACAGACCATCTTACTGACCATCTCCTTGGAGGCCGTTAATGTGAATTAATATCTGAGTGGTAGGTGGGGGCGCCCATCATCCACCCACTTAGTGTAGTGGTCGTCTTTTATTTATTTTTTTTATTTTATTTTTATTTTTTTTTAGGGTAGCTCTACATCAAGCGGCAAGCTAAATGATTTCTTGTAAATCAGGAAGGCATTCACAACACTGGATGGTAACCTTATAACCAACCAACACGTGTTCCCTACGTGACAACAAGTGGGTTGGCGGAGGATTACTGCCCCTCCCCGGAAAACAACTAACCAAGAATACGAACAGGAAGCCTCGGACCAGGACTGACAAAAAGGTGACGACTAAGGACCGAAAAAAGGACGTGGTACGGATAGCTACATGGAGTGAAGGGATGCAAATGATGAGGTGAAAGAAAGGGAAATTGTCCAGGTGCTTGAAGGTGCGAAAGTGGATGTATGTGAAGTAACTGAAACTAAATGAAATTTGAAAGTTTGAGTGAATGGCAGTATGGATGGGGTATATGCGCGGGAGTAGGTGAGAATGAGAGCGCAAAAGGAGTGTGTATTGTTGTGAGTAACAGATGGAAGGAGAATATAAGAAAGTAAGGTTAGGTTGGCTCAAGGATTTGTGGGTAAGACTGAAAGTTGGACTACAAATGTGGGCAATTGTGTATGTATATGCGCCAATGCAAGATCATGCAAGCAGAGTGAAAGAGGAGTTCTGGACAAATGTGGAAGCGTGCATGGAAAAATTTTAATGGAATAAGAGAGTGTTTTTGATCGGAGATATGAATGGGAAAGTAGGGAATGTGAAGGTGGATGGAGTAGTTGGTGAGTGGGGTGTGACTGCAGAGATGGATGAGAATGGCAGTGCTCTAGTGGACATTTGTGCCGGGAGGGGGGTTGGTGATAGCCAATACCCTCTTCAGGCACAAAATGATCCATAGGTATACGTGGCGAGTGATGAGAAGGGTGGGTGCTGAATGGAATGCACGGAAGGCAATGATTGATTATGTATGGTGGATGAAAGGATGCGAAGGTGTGTAATGGATGCAAGAGCTCATAGAGGTTTGGGGAGTGGACGTCCAAATGAAATGGAAAAATAGAAGAATAGAGGAACAGGAGGAAGTAGGTCATACAAGGAGAGTGGAAAGGTTACAAGAGGATGGAGAAAAGGCAGAGTATAAGAGGGAAGTGGAGGAGCGATTGGGTAAATAGGGATTGGAGCAGATGGGGGATGTGGAAGGTGTGAGCAAGATATTCACAGAGGAAATCTGTGCAGCATGTGAAGTGGTGTGTGGTGTGAAGAGAAGACGAAAGGGGATGCAAGGAATAGAATGGTGGAATGAAGAGGTGAGAGAGGCTGTGGCACAAAAGAAGAAAGCATATAGTGAGTAGATGAGAATCTGGGGTGTGGAAGAAGTTGAGACGGAAGATAGAGTTATATGTAGAGAGGAAGAGACAGGTGAAAAGATTAGTAAGAGGGAGTAAGAAGAGAGTGGATGAGGATTTTGGAAGGAATTTGAGTGTAAAGTGGAGGGAATGAAAGAAAATGTTCTGGAAAGAGGTAAAGAGAGTTGGACAGGGTGCCAGAGAAGTTAGTTGGGGAGTGAAAGATAAAAATGGTAGATAACTAGTCGAGAAGGGAGAAAAAGTGAGCAGATGAACAGAACACTTTAAGGAATTGTTGAACATATAGAATGAAAGTAAAGTGAGTATAAGTGGCTGAGGAATGGCTGGAAGATGGAGGGATGTGAGAAGAGAGGAAGAAATCAGTAGGATGAAAGTTGTGGAAGCAATGAAGAGATTTAAAATGGGGAAAGCCCGAGGAATTAATGGAATGTGTGATGAAATACTGAAGCATGGGCGAGAAATAGTAGCAGAATGGATGTAGACGATGTGCATATTGGCCTGGGATGAAGGTGGAGTCCCGGAGGATTGGAAGTCAGGCATAATTATTTCCCTGTACAAAAGAAAAAGGGAAAAAAGAAGCATATGGTAATCATAAGGGCATTTGTTTTCTTAATGTAATAGGAGAAGTATATGGCAGGATGCTTATTAACAGAGTTAGGGAAATAACAGAGAAATTACGGGTAGTCGGAGAAGAACAGGGAGATTTTAGGAAGGGAAGAGGTTGTGTTGATCATATATTCATTCTTAGATCTTTAGTGGAAAACTTTCCAGAGAAGGGAAAGAAGTATGCAGCTTTCATGGATTTGGAGAAAGCATGTGACAGGGTGGATAGACAAGGGCTGTGGAAAGTATTAAGAAAATATGGAGTAGATGGGAAGTTGCTGAATGCCGTGAAGAGTTTGTATGAGGGTGCTAAGGCTGCAGTGCGTGTGGATAGTGAACTGAGTGAAATTTTCTTTTTAAATATTGGATTGAAACAGGGATGTGTCATGTCTCCATGGCTGCTCAGTCTGTACATGGATGGGGTAATAAAAGAGATACAAGGTAGGGCAGTGTATGCTGGACTGGCTCTAGTGAGAGAGGGTAGTGTTTGGAAACTCCCTGAACTGTTGTTTGCAGATGATACTATGCTGTTAAATGAAGACGAAGGGGAGCTGCAAGGCTTGGTGGATAAGTTTGAGAGAGTGTGTAAGAAACGGAATCAAAAGGTGAATGTAGGGAATAGTAAAGTTATGGTCTTCGAGAGAAGTGAAGTCAGTGAATGTACTGTGAGGTTGGATTAAGAGGAAATGGAAAATATGAGTGCGTTTATGTACTTGGGTAGTGTGATGAGTAAGGATGGAAGTTTAGAGGGTTAGGTGCTTGAAAGGGTACAACAAGGAAGAAAGGTTACTGGTTCCTTGAAAGCAGTGATAAGAAACAGGGAAGTGAGCATGGAAGTGAAAAAGTTAGTACATGACAGTATTGTGAAGATTGGACCTTGTTGGAGGGACAGAAGTCAAGAATGAGAGCAGTGGAAATGAGTTATTTGAGAGGAGCATGTGGAGTCACATGGAGAAACAGACTGGCAAATGAGGAAGTGAAGGAGCCTTGTGGTGTGGATGTGGATGTAATAGGAAGCATCAGGGGAATCACACTGAGGTTGTTTGGCCATGTGGAGAGGATGGAATGTGAGAGACTCACGAGGAGAGTGTTTGTGAGCGAGTTGGAAGGGGAGAGGAGGAGGGGGAGGCCAAGGATGAGATGAAGGGATGAAGTGGAGAGGTATAAGAGAGACGGGGGTGTGAGCTGGGAACGGGGCAGTTAAATGGCGGGGGACAAGGAGACATGGAGGCGATTTGTTTGTGGCCACCCCTTACGGGATTAAGGCGTTTGGCAATACATAGATAGATAGATTGACTGAATATCTGCTGAGTGAGGGTCAGTGTTGCCTTGTAATCAAATCCTAAGTCATCTCCGAAGTCAACCAGATTAAATAGGAATCGAACCGAGCACGGTAGTACTTAGGTGTTCTACACCAGTACACGTTATTGATGAACTCATATCTTCCCAGGAAGTCCTTGCCGACCCAAGTATTAATCCTTCGCCCTCCACGTGCCTGATGTGAAGGATACGAGAATATCTGTATTTACCAACTACACAGCCACACATCCAACATACGTCTGGTTTTCAGATCGCTCGGCACAAAAATTCGCAATTCCGTCAGCATCAAAGCTCGGGATATATTCATTAACCCTGCCCAGAATCACGGCCTTTCATCTCTCTCGCTTTCATAGTCTGGCCCACATTTATCAACCCTCTTTAATTTACGGTTTTGTATAACATGTTTGCCCTCACTAATACAGCTACGTCACCAGACACTTCACAGTCAAATCAACCAATATTTGAGTGAAAAAATACAACAAACTTATCTATCTGTTATGACAGTTAACTGTTATGGAGTCGCATCAAGACATTTTGGTTAGGATCCTCTAAAACTATGACCCTTGAGAACTGTTTGCAAGCTCTGCTAAGCTGGCTGTGTCAAAGATTTGTTCGCATAATCGCTTGCCTTCACACATTAATCGAGCAAAGGCTTCACAGCCAAAGTAAGAGTCAATATTAATCATTTTAATCCGATTACGCATTTTTAGGTTTCATTTGTGTTACCATCAGACATGTTTATTAACTCTGGAAAACCATTTGTATTGACAGAGTTAAATAATTAACCAATTCAGAACCTCATTTCTCTCCCTAAGATAAAAATAATCGACTGAGATTATCAAGAAAAAGAGAGAAAATGACATCGGGGGGAAAGAGGCTGATGTTAGTTTGGCTTTGATGCGCACTAGCAAATTTGACGATAATTTAAACATCTTCAGGACGATGATGTATTGGTTCAGCATTATTCATGCTATTGCCAGATGACTGTATTAAACCAGAGTGATCCCCTGATGTTAAAAAGAAGTTAACTAAAATTTTATGTCAACCCTCTAGTTCCAAAA
The DNA here is from genome assembly GCF_032717465.1 of Coenobita brevimanus. Lineage (NCBI taxonomy): Eukaryota > Metazoa > Arthropoda > Malacostraca > Decapoda > Coenobitidae > Coenobita > Coenobita brevimanus. The sequence goes on from NC_136983.1 coordinate 23,691,683, forward strand.
AGTCTATTGGTTGAATACATTCGTCTGGGAGATAGCAGGGATATAAAAGGAATAAGATGTCGTCTGGAGGAAGGGGCTAAGAGCAGAGGTGACTGGTGAGGGCGACACAAGGAACTCTTCCAAAGAGCACTAAATATAACTGCTGATGTCTGTGTGAAAGGAGGCGGGAGGAGGATATGAGGGCAAAAGGAAGTTGAAGACTTAGAATTAATGCCAATCGACTTCACAGGGTTCAGAGACAAACATTCACCCATTACCAATTCATAATCTTCCTTATAATACGATAGGCAATCACGGAATTTACATTCAACTCTCCACTTGCACCCCTGGGTCAACAGAGACAAGGGGGAACAAACATGGTGCAACACTCTGACCAGCACGAGAATCGAACTCGAGGTTTTCCAGCTACAGTCTGGATACGCTACCACTGATGCACCAGGTCGCCGAAAGAGATGGAGGATATGAGAAAGAGAGAAGACAGTGAAAAATGCTGACCCTATTTTCTTGGGCAGGGCGAACGAGGGCGCACTGAGAGAAAAATGCAGGTTTATCTTTATAGGTTTTCGGGCTCCCCTTTCCCTGAGCTTCCTCTTCCGTGAAGCAATTACACTGGGATATATACCTCACCAAGTGTGTGTGTGTGTGTGTGTGTGTGTGTGTGTGTGTGTGTGTGTGTGTGTGTGTGTGTGTGTGTGTGTGTGTGCAATTGTTTTCCTAAAATTTTTGCAGGATTGAATTAGATTTGTAATGCCCGGTCTCTGTTACTGACTTATCACACATTTCTATAAACTTTTAAAGATGGTTTTGGCACTCACAACATAAAATAAAATCCACTTCCAAAAGTAAACCGCTTTTACTGAAATTTAGCGGCCTTACGTCTTGGTCATCTCCTCTTTACCTAATGGTTGTTTGTGCCCTCATGACCTGCCTACATATATAATGTTGTCCTTCTTGTGAGTTTACTTCCCTCCTATTATATATGTATGAAACATCATCATAGATTCTGTTTTTCTTCTTTGTTCCAGTGATGGTAAATTAAGTCTTTTCAATCCATCTTTATAAATGAAGTACCTCGAGCTACATACGATCTGAAGGCTAATTTTTAAACATTTCGGTTTGTAATTTCACGTCAGGGTTCCACACAACTGCAGGTTTTGCCCTTATTAATGTTGTAATCATATTCCTTACCATATCGTTGTCTATCAACATTTTATTTTCATATAAGAACATTAAAATTGGATCCCTTGCAAAAAAAAATAACACATTCTACATTTGGCGAGGTGATGATTTTTTACTAATTGTTCAAAATATTTCAAAAAGTTTGTTGGGCTTCGAAAATGGCATATCGTTTTTTTTTCTTTATTGCTTACGGTCTCGGTTTATTTACGAGTGGCCTGAAGATAAAAATACTGGATTACTAATTATTCTTTATATCTTAGTTTGTGTTCTCCTCTCTATCTCTTCCACTTTATCCAGATTTTATTACATGCTATATTCGTACAGTAAACAAAAATCCATCGTCCACATTTGCTCCATTTTAATAGTTTTGCAATATCCCAGAGAGAGAGAGAGAGAGAGAGAGAGAGAGAGAGAGAGAGAGAGAGAGAGAGAGAGAGAGAGAGAGAGTTCTTTGGAACTGGCTGAATGAGAGCAAACTTCCAGCAAGAAGGAAAGGTACAAGTTGATAGACAAAGGCGAAAGACTTTACCTAGGCAAGGTGTAAGCACAGAAGTACAGTTCTTGAGGACAACAGGAGGGACTCCATCGCGCCCATATGCCTTGTTAGTATTGAGGCCTGTGATGGCTGAAAATACATCAGCTGAAGAAATAATGATGTCAGCCATGAGGAAGTCAGAAGGGGGAAGTGATGGAGGAACAGCACTGGAATCGCACATCGATATACAGACCCCACAGACCTTACGGGTCCATTCAAAGCGGAGTGGCCTTAACACTAACACAGAATTTAAGTAAGCAAGAGAAAGGCTAGCAAAGCAGAAAGCTCTCTCCCCCACACTCCAGACCCTCTGGCATTTCCATGCAGGGCTTAAAAAGCCTGAAGGACATTTCATAGGATCGGCAGAGAGAAGAATATAATAGAAATGGAAATGCCGAGCATACAGTCACAAATTAATTATAATCATAACCTATTGCATGCACTGGCAGCAAACCCTTTTCTGTATCCTCCTACTTTCTCTATACTCATTTCAAAACCAAAGGTGACTGTTGTGTATATTATACACAACGACTTATTTTGCTCTCGTGTTCCTGAACTCGATTCATCTGAATTTTCTACACTCTGGCTTCGGCTTTCCTGTCATTCTTTGACTAAATATATTTGCTCTGTTTACTTATTCCCTAATTCTGCTGACTATCAAAAAATCTTCGACTATCTTACTTCTACTATAGAACACATTCTGTTCATTTTTCCTTTCTTTGAAATCTCCTTTCTAGGAGATTTCAGTGTTCACCATCACCTATGGCTCTCCTCTTCTTTCACTGATCCACCTGGTGGACAAGCCTACATCTCTTCTATCCTTAATGACCTAGAGCAGCTTGTACAGCATTCTACCTGTATCTCTGACCACCTTGGAGAGAGCTCCAACATACTTACATACTTAACCTCTTCCTTACAACCAATCCTTCTGCTTACACTGTTAATCTTTTCTCTCCGTTGGGCTCCTCTGATCACAACCTTATTACTTTAACCTGTTCTATTGCTCCGGTATGGCCTGTGGACCCTCCAATGAAAAGTCGTGTGTGGCACTTTGGAGCTGCGGATTAGGCAGCCCTCAGGCTGTACTTCTTTGATTTTCCCTGGAATGTTTATTGCTTCCGTGGCCGGGAGCCATCTGAGTGTGCCTTGCGCATTATGGAGGTTATTCTTTCGGGCATGGAAGCATACATTACTTTCTCATATCCTTTGACTAATACAAGAAAGCCTTGGTTTAATCACGTTTGTTCTAATGCTGTCTGCAACAAGGAGAGGGCCTATAAAAGGTACCGGAGCTAATCCACCTCAGAATTACATCTTTTATATGCTTCAGCCTGGAATTGTGCTAAGTCTGTTCGTCGCTCTGCTAAAAATAATTTCATCCGTAATAAATGCTCTCAGTTCTCCAAGTCGAATTCTTCCCGCTCCTTCTGGCGCCTTGCCAAAAAAGCTTTCTAACAACTTTGCCTCACCATCCTTCCCACCTCTTTTCTACTCTGATGATTCTGTAGCTATTTCTTCTACTGATAAAGCAGATCTCATCACTCCGACTTTCTCCTCAAATTCCACCTCAGACGATTCCAGTGTTGTTCCTCCATCACTTCCCCCCTCTGACTTCCTTATGGCTGACATTAAAATTTCTTCAGCTGATGTATTTTCTGCCATCACAGGCCTCAATACTAACAAGACATATGAGCATGATGAAGTCCCTGCTGTTGTCCTCAAGAACTGTGCTTGTGTGCTTACACCTTGCCTAGGTAAACTCTTTCGCCTTTGTCTATCAACTTGTACCTTTCCTGCTGGAAGTTTGCTCTCATTCAGCCAGTCCCAAAGAAGAGTGACCATTCCCAGCCATCTAACTATCGTCCAATTGCTTTAACATCTTGTATCTCAAAAGTTTTCGAGTCAATTCTTAATAGAAAAATTTCAAAGCATCTTTCCTATCACAACCTTCTTTCTGATCGACACTATGGGTTCCGTCAGGGACGCTCCACTTGCGATCTTCTCACCTACCTCTCAGACTCCTGGTCATCCTCCTTTCGGGACTTTGGCGAAAGGTTGCTACTGCACTTATCTCAAAGGCTTTCGATCGAGTCTGGCATAAATCTTTAATTTCCAAACTGCCCTCTTACGGTTTCTATCCTTCTCTCTGTGTCTTCATCTATAGCTTCCTTTCTGGTCGTTCTATAGCTGCTGTTGTAGACGGCCATCGTTCTTCTCCTAGATCTATCAAAAGTGGTGTTCCTCACGGCTCTGTCCTATCACCAACTCTCTTCCTTTTATTCATCAATGATCTTCCAAGCCATACACCTAACCCTATCCACGCATATGCTGATGACTCCTCCCTTCACCTTTCCATTCGGTTCCTGCAACGTCCATCTCAGCAGTTACTTTAACAAACAAGGGACGAGGCTATGGCACACCTAATGTCTGACTTGGTTTGTATCTCTGACTGGGGTAAAAATAATCTTGTTGTTTTTAATGAATCAAAGACTCAGTTCTTACACCTATCAACCCGACAAACTCTTCCAAAGGTGTACCCACTAATGTTTAATTCATATTAATCGTGCATTATCCTTGAACATGCTTGGGGTTTCATTCACTCGGGACTTATCTTGGAAAGACATTATTACATCTCTTGTAAAATCTGCTTCCAAGAGGTTAGGTGTGATAAGCCGATTCCATTCCTTCTTTGCCCCTGCACAATTGTTGACTCTATACATGGGTTTTATCCGCCTCTGTGTAGAGTACAACTCCCATGTGTGGGAAGACTCCCCACATACAGCTCTTCTCAATAGGGTGGAGTCAAAGGCTTTTCGTCTCAGTAACTCTCCTCCTCTTACTGGCTTCCTTCAACCTCTGTCTCTTCGCCGCACTGTTGCATCATTATCACTTTTCTATCGTTACTTCAATGGTCACTGCTCCTCAGAACTGTTTGCTTCCATTCGTCCACCTCTACAACGGGCGTGTAGCACCCGTCTAGCAGCAAATCCCATCCCTATTCTATCCAACTCTCTAATGCAAGAGTTAACCGTTACTCCCAGTTCTTCATTTATGCAATAGGTCAACTTTGGAAATGTCTCCCTCTGTCTGTATTTCCTGCCACCTATGACCTCCAGTCTTTCAAACGCAGTGTGTCCAGGCATCTCGAAATAATCGGATCTTGAATTTGGCTCTCTCTTGTATTTTGTTTTTCTCTTGGAAGGAACAGTTATTACAGGCTCGTGGCTTTCGGATTCTTCCTAGCATTAAAAAAAAAAAAAGGTTTTTATTATATTTTATCTCTAAAGGTAAAAGGAAGTATGAAGTGTATACTTAACTGCTACATATGTATGCACAAATCTGTACGCTGATGCATGTGCACATAACGCATAAGCTCATACACATATCAGTACCTGGACACACACACACACACAATATTATATACTGTATATATATATATATATATATATATATATATATATATATATATATATATATATATATATATATATATATATATATATATATATATATATATATATATATATATATATATATATCCCATTGGAGCACAGTGTCCAGAGTATTGAACAGAACTGGGATTTTTCAAATCTTAAAATAGTAGGGAACCCCCGGGTAGGGACCTATGAGCTTCGCGACTATGAGCCAATAGGCGGAAGGCGGTACGCTTAGTACCCTCCCAGTGCAATGCCTCGCCCAGCAGCTCTAGGATCCAATAGGATATATATATATATATATATATATATATATATATATATATATATATATATATATATATATATATACACATACAGAGAGAGAGAGAGAGAGAGAGAGCGAAAGAAAATGTTTTGAAGAAACGCATTTTACATATAAGTGGAAAGTCTTTAGCAATCTAGCCGGGAATGGAACCCGGCACTCCTAGATATAGGGACACGGTGCCTGGCTCCTTTGTAGGAGTCCAGGGTTCGATACCCAGCTAGAGCGTTAAAAATTTTCCATAATATACGCACGTGTAATTTCTGTTTCTCCAAGATATAGGAAGGCGCTTGTACTGGCTGGGATGGATTAAAACTGCTATGTCGCTTGCCGAGCTGCGGAGGGCTAAGCAAAAATTCACGACTCTGAATTGGGCTGTGTCATCATATGGATTCGGGTTCAAAAATATCCTCCCATAATGGATTTACCTGATTCTTCATAGTATTCAGGTGGTTTAGCTGTTATCGCGTCGTGGTGTAGCGACACTGGTTTTAAAATGGGTCGGTAGTACTTAAAGAGGAACGTATAACGAGGGATGTTAACGTCGTAGAACAATGAATGAAGCTAACGAAAGCAATGGCGAGAAGCGTTCTGGAAGAAGATAGGGAGATAAAAGGGAGGAAAGAAGAGTCAGTCAGGATTGAGGGAGGGGGAAGGGTGACTAGTCTGGGGATGGACAGCGGCAGGGAGGGGAGAGAATGCGGGGGGGAGGGGGAGACGGACGGACAGGGGGGAGAGACCAGAAGTGAATGTGCACCGAGAGTATGTGTAAATGTACAGCCTCCGGCTGTACATTTACACATACATATTTGGATGTACAAACTTTCGTATTTATATAATACCGATCACATCAAGATGTATATCTAATCTCTTTTTACATTTTTTATTTATTTTGGCTTTGATCACTTTTATTCGTCATTCACTATGAAGAAGGTTAAGAAGTTTTGGTTGTATCATGTTCTGCCTTCCTTGCATGCTGCTGTATTCCCTTTTCTCGAGTTATGATCTTGGTAAGACCTTTTAATAGCTTCTTTGTTTCATTTGGGTTTCACTTGGTGGCCCTATGCTGTATAGCTTCGGTTTCTATTTATCTTTGACAAAATATTGAGTCTAGAATTCACACCCAAGTTCTAAGTGGGGTCTAACTATGCTTTCATAGGTAAAATGCCTTTTGATGAAACCGCTGGCTTCGTTGGCTTTATTAACCGCAAGTGTACACCGACTAGAAATTTATTTGTTATCTGAAATTCTTATAATTATTATTATCTTGTGACAATTTGCAAATATCTGGCCTAGCATTTCGCAGTCGTACTTTTTACAACCACACTGTACTACTTGGTATTTATTTACATTGAAGGGCATTTGCCAATTTCTGACCACTGAGCAATTTTGTTAATGTCTGTTTGAAGGCTAATTCTGTCCCCCTCAGTTAACACAATATTGCTGATTTTTGTGTAATCCGCGAATGTAGAAATGAAGTTGTTTAGCCCAATACTGATATCGTTAACGTACATATGAACAAAACTGGTCCAAACATTGATTCCAAAGGAACACCACTAGCCAGAGGGACACACTAAATCTGACTCCACTGCATTTGTTACGACACGTTGTTGTATGTGAAATGGCCGGCTACCTACCCAAGAATGTTTGCAACGATTCCATGTGATTTTGGCTTTCTCATTAATTTATTCCGTGACACTTTGTCAGAAGCTTTCTAGAAATCGAAAAAGATTATATCATGGGACCTGGTGCCATCATTAATCGTAAAAATCTTATATAAAACTTGATATGCGAGTCATGATCTCCGATACCGAAAGCCGTATTGGTCGTTAACAATTATGTTATTTGATTCCAGGAATCAAAGGGGTTGGGTCCATTATGATGTGGCAGGGGTAAACCATATCTGCTGTAGGGCCCTGCTGCGGATGTCACTGATTGCACTGCGCAGTTGACCCTCGTGCGGTGTGGTGCGGTGAGGACCTGTCCCTTCTCCCCTTTGGGGCTAAGATGCGAATGAATGAGTTTGAGTGGATGAGTAACTTAGGAGTGTGTCGTCCTGTTTCGGCTTCCTCCCTTTCCTTGGGGGAAGCAGCCTAGGTATATGGATAGATAGATTCCAGGATATCAGCTATTCTATTTCTTATTAATGGTTCATGGATTTTTCCCAAGACGGAGGTTAGGCTAACTGGTCTATAGTTACGTGGGTCATTTCTACTGACTCTACTAACTTTATTTTTTTTAATATAAATGACTTACGTTGGCCTGCCTCCAATCCCCCAGAATCTTTCCTCGCTGTAGAGATTTAAAAATATATATATCTAAGGCGATCCCTCACTTTGACGTCTATCTTGTTACACACTCGCGGAAATATTTCGCAGTGTATGTGAACATCTTTCTTTGTCATCATCAAACGTTCTGTTTCTTTGCATTTTGCTATTAGATGTTTAGTGATGGCGATGAATACGATACATGTCCGATTAACTAAAGGGCAGGGTTCACCAACCCCAGTATATATGTTGAGAGGGAAGGGAGTGGCAGACCCCGAGACGCTTAAAGGCTGCGCTCACCTCCATAACATAAGCCTTTGCGCCTGTAGCGGGTTATTCACGCATCATCTTGGAATATATAAATTTCATTGCATCTTCCGGGTAACTACTGTTGCCGCACTTCAGGTGCTACTGTAGGCGTTCTGGGTACAAGAAAGGAAGACCGGTGTTAAAAAGAACAAAAAAATGGAAGAAGGAAAACAAGACAGTATTAAGATTCCGTTAGGTTCTTTCAATACTTTTCACAATATGGGTGACCAATCAACAAATATATGTTATATGTTGTATGAGATCACATCTAAAACACAAAATATGAACCCTAATTTGTAAAGTGAAGGTTGTGTTTTCCCATTTTTTATTTTTTTTTTTAGTGCAAGGAAGAAGGAACCATAGGCCAGGATCCCGCAAACTGTTCCTTCCAAGGAAAAAAAAAACAATGCAATAGAGAGCCAAATTCAAGATCGGTTCATTCCGAGGTGCCTGGACTCACTACGTTTGAAAGACTGGGGATCATAGGCAGTAGGAAATACAGATGGAGGGAGACAGCTCCAGAGCTGACCTGTTGCATAAATGATGGACTGTTACTAACGGCTAACTCTTGCATTAGGGAGTTGGAGAGAAAAGAGATGACAGTTTGTTGCCGGACGGGTACGACAAACCCCTCGTAGAGGTGGAGGGATTCAAGCAGACAGTTCAGAGAAGCAGTGACCATTGAAGTAGCGACAGAAAAGAGATAAAGATGCAACAGTGCAGCAAAAAGCCCGAGGTTGAAGGAAGCCAGTAAGAGGAGGAGAGTTAATGAGACGAAAAACCTCTGACTCCACCCTATTGAGCAGAGCTGTATATGGGGAGCCCCCCTACACATGATGAGAGTTGTATCTTACGCAGGAGTGAATAAAACCCTTGTATAAAGTCACCAACTGTGCAGGGGTTAAGAAGGTAAAGAGTCGGCTTAGCACACCTAATCTTTTGGAAGCAGATTTCACAGATGTAATATATATAAGGTGACTAGATTTATTGGAGTTAAAAGTGGGACGCGCGCGAGCGTGCGCGTGTGCGTGTCTATCTATCTATCTATCTATATAGATAGATAGATAGATAGATAGGTAGATAGACAGATAGATATAGATAGATAGACAGATAGACGGATATATAGACATAGATATTGACTAATGTGACAGCGACTGCTGCTGCGCTACACCTCAAACTGAGGCTGCTAATTAAACACTAATGTCTCCTACGAACTCCGAACATACCGTATGGTACAGTGAATGGGTCGACCAAAGTTACCAGCTAGTGAGCATTACAGATTTTATATTAATAATTAAGTATTTCATTTGGTTAGGATTATGTATAATTTCTCTATTTCATCCGAATTTCATAAAAAAGGTCATGTTACATCTAATGCAATAGTAAGTTTCTTAAAGTGGGACAGTTAAGATAATTTGCTCAAAAAGCGGGACATTCTAGTCACAAGTAAGAAAGCGGGACGGACGTCCAAAAAGAGGGACTGTCCCGCCTAAAAGCGGGACTCTGGTCACCTTAAATATGTATGATTTTTCTAAAAGAAGTCTCGAGAGAATGAAACTCCTAGTAAGCTTAAGGATGATGCAGGCTTGAGCTGGATATAATTAAACATTAGTGGGTAGGCTACTCCTGTGGAAGAATTTGTTGGGCTGATAGGTGTAAGAACGGAGTTTTTGATGCATTAAAAACAACAAGATTATTTTCACCCCAGTCAGAGATATGAACAAAGTCAGACATTAGGTGTGCCATAGCCTTATCCCTTGTTTGTTGAAGTAACTGCTGAGATGGACATTGCTGGAACTGAATGGATAGGTGAAGGGTGGCATCACCAGTGTATAAGTGGATCGGGTTAGATGTATAGCTTAGAAGTTCACTGATGAATAAAAGGAAAGGAGTTGGTGGTAGGACAGAGCCCTGAGGAACACACCGCTGTTGATAGATCTAGGAGAAGAACAGTGGCTGTCTGTCTCAGCAGCTGTAGAACGACCAGAAAGGTAGCTATAGATGAAGGCACAAGTAGAAACCACAAGAGGGCAATATGGAAATTAAAGATTTTTGTCAGACTCGATCGAAAAGCGCTTGAGATGTCAAGTGCAATGGCAAAGCTTTTGCAGAAGTCCGAAAAGGAGGATGACCAGGATTCTGAAAGGTAAGTGAGAAGATTTCCGGTGGAGCGTCCCTGACGGAACCCATACTGACGATAGGTTGTGATAGGAAAGAAGCTTTAAAATTTTTCTGTTAATAATTGACTTGAAAACTTTTGAGATACAGGATGTTTAAGCAATTGGTCAATAGTTAGAGGGTTGGGAATGGTCACCCTTCTTTGGGACTGGCTGAATGAGAGCAAATCTCCAGCAAGAAGGAAAGGTATAAGTTGATAGGCAAAGTCGAAAGAGTTTACCTAAGCAGGGTGTAAGTACAGAAGCACAGTTCTTGAGGACAACAGGACTGATCCCAGCAGGCCCATATGCCTTGTTATTATTGAGGCCAGTGATGGCAGAAAATACATCAGCTGAAGAAATTTTAATGTCAGCCATGAGGAAGTCAGAGGGGGGAAGTGATGGAGGAACTGCACCGGAATCGTCTAAGGTGGAACTGGAGGAGAAATTATGAGTGAAGAGATCTATTTCATCAGTAGAAGAAATAGCTACAGACCCATTAGAGTAAAAATGAGGAGGGAAGGATGATAAGGTAAAGTTGTTAGAAAGGTTTTTGGCAAGGCGCCAGAAGGATCGGGAAGAATTCGACCTGAGAGCATTTAGTATGGATGAAATTATTTTTAGAGGAGTGAAGAACAGACTTACTGGATGCTTTAGCTGTTAGATACGTTCATGCATCTGTGTTACTGTACTTAAACGTAAAATGCTGTCCGAGCATGGTGGATAAAGTCCTGATACTTGCTCTATCTCCTGCAGTTCACCTCATCATCTACTCCTTCCTTTCCTTTCCTCCGACTTCATGGCAAGCCTCTCGACATTGTGGGCGCATTCCTCGTCAGTTACAATATGTGTTTGCTCATGCGACCTGAACAGGGACCTGGACTATAGTTAGTTCCCTCTGGTAAGTGTGACTTTTTTTTTTTTTTCCAGGAATGACATGGGGAAGCACAATATTAACACGTCTCTTGCCCTTTCGCGGAAAAAATCTTAGTTACGACATGGAAATTGTCATCGCCTTCTTGCTTCTTTCTTTTCATTTGGCAGAAGGACAAAGGTAGGCGAAAGCAGAAATAGTCCACGTCTCTTACCCTTCCTATAGATCAGAATCAGAGTTACAAGAGGGAGCTGCTGGTTTATTAGGCTTGTATCCAAACATTGTTTGTCCCTAAAAGCTCATCCCTTCACAGCGCCTTAATGCGAATTCCGCGGTGGTTCACTTGGCTATTGATTTACTTCTGAAGAGAAACGGCCAATTTAGCTCTGGTATTTGGCCGTCCATTCATAGTGAGAATGCGTCACCCTGCCTCACAAACCCCTCCTATTCGAACAAACGGTAGACGATTTTATTCCATTCAAACTGAGTCTAGGAATGATAGTGACTTTGAAAAGTTATGCACAACGGTCTAGATTACCTGTCCCCATACATCTGAAGTAAATAAGAAGCAAATAAACAAATAAATAAATAAAAATATACGTACCCTGTATATAGCATCTAAACTCAAATGTGCGGTATATGTGCATATGTGCTATACACGTATATTATGTGAATACTAGCAAGGGAGAATGAGAACCACGTTGGTCTGTTTCTCAGGACACATTTAATGCTGCTCAAAAATTCCTTTGAAAAATGCTGGGAGCTCGGCTCTCATGTTTCATTTTTCTTGTGTCTATTTCCACATGTATTTTTACCTGCGACCTGAGACACCAGACAAATGCATACTTTCTAGTTATTGTTGTTCTGCCCTTGTTAAACATTGAGTTAAACCTTCACCACGCCGGACTCCCTTATAAACATGATGTGAAATGTTCCTTCTGTTTCTCTTTTGCTAATAATCACATTTAATTTACGTGACCAGTATGAAGCAAAACCATCCGGATGGGCATATGGGTTTAGAACCCAGTATCACAGGAACTCGTTTAACCTGCGGCATCAGAGAGAGTTTGACGAAGTCATAATCTGCATCAGTTCCAAAAGGTATCAGTCGTTATCATCCCGTTTTTTTAAAAAAATGTGTGAAGTGGTAAAGGCTACCTCTGACATGCCACACACACACACACACACACACACACACACACACACACACACACACACACACACACACATATATATATATATATATATATATATATATATATATATATATATATATATATATATATATATATATATATATATATAATCAGTGGCGAATCCCGACCTAATAGCCTGAGCATGCTTTTTTTTTTTTTTTTTGAGGGGGAGGGGGTGACAAGGGAATTGAGAAACCTCAGTAAATTAACATTAAACGTGATCGTTAACTGAGTTACTAGGATAACGTACTTAATAAACGCTTACAGGTAGGCCTGTTTCTGCCACCATGTAATTAACTTATCTGTTCGCTAATAAATGAAATGTCTTAAAGAAATGAAAAGTGAAATGAATATGCATAACCAGAAATGTACGACGTTACTTTGGTTCTCTGTTGTTTCTTTTCCTTTTCAGACATTGATTTATACATGAATCCAATCCTCCTGCTTAAGAAAAAAAATCACTCCATCATAAAAAGGATGCTTCATTTTCAGGTAGCAAAGCAGTTTTTTCTCTGACATCATTGCCATGGATGGCAATCTTGTCCTTGCGTGCTTTGGCAGTAGTTCTAGAGCCTTCTCAATGCAGAAAATGTCCATTCTGTGACTGTACTTTTAACAGGTGTAGTGACAGTTAACTTTGCCAGTTTGTAAGATTCTGTCATTCCCAGAAACACCTTAGTTTCATACATGACTTTCATTAAATCAACAACAGGCTTATCTGTGAACTCAGGGGAACAGTAAAGAACACCTAACTTATTCTTCAACCCAATAGTATCAAAGAAAGATCGTTATTGCTTTTCTAAGCATTTCACCATACTGTCAGGAAACTGCTTACAGAGTTATTGAAAAACGTCGCTGTTCAGCAATGAGAAGAATTATAGCTGAAGTACAGTGTTATACAAGATTTCACGGAACAGAGTTCTGTAATCTGTTACATCTGAATGATCAGTTTTTCTTTTGACAGGATGTTCGTCCTGAAAAATTCTATCGTTATCGTCTTCACGACTTCCAAACAGCTCTTCAAACATTTTCGAGTAGTAAGCAATGTCGATTCCTTTGCCTTGAAGAATTTTCAAAAGATCACTAGTGAAAGAAAATACTGGGGAAAAAGTATCAACGATGAAGTGAGTCAGCAGGTCCTCGAAGAAAGTAAAAGAAGCCTTGTGCCAACACATGCACCCTACCACTCTGCTGATGTATCACTTATGAGATGGAAAAATTAGGTCAATGGTTCATAATATCCTTGCACGGCTTTGACCAATCACGAAGAAAAATTCCAGCTCGTAGGTGCTACTCTAGGTAGTTGTTTCTCTAGAAATGCATGAGGTGCAAATGTTCTCTTTGATGACTTCTAGAAAAATGCAGCTAAATATGAAAATGTCTAAAAGAATCGGCCACATTCTGTGATGCTTTTGGTGACTCCTGCAGTGTCAGGTTTAGCAAATGGCTGTAACACTGTACGAACATTACACACGGATCGAGTTCCTGTACCTTATATTTAAGCGATTTTGTTGCCCAGCCATGACTGCAGTGCCATTGTATGTCTGAGCAACAAGTTTTCCCCCACAGATAAATTTGTTCACTACATATTTAACATGCGTCAGTAAGCCCGACGAGGAACAATTAGCACTTACATCTGTAAAATGAAGAACTCTCTCTTGAAAATAAGTTTTGATCTACAAAACGAGAAACAGCGGAGTGCTGTGACTTACTGATTGTATCAAATGTCTCATCGAATATCAGTGACACCAGATCAGTTTTCTCAGTGTCTTCTTTTACACGTTCTGTATTTAGTACCTGATTGTAGCAATTAAATCTTTATAAATGGTGGAAGATGTACCCCAGAAAAAAAGTTAACTTCCAAATGAATGTTTAACCCGCCCCATCCCGACCACTTTTCCACCACCAACTCCTCCCAATCCCGACCATTTTTGGATTTTCTTTTTTTTTTTGGCTCAAACCTTCACTTTTGGTGAGAAACATCGAAAATTCATAGAGAAATCGCTCACCTGAGGTTTAAAATACTCAATACAGGTAGGAGTACCTCCTTACCTTACTGGGTTTTCTATCAGGCTGGCACCAAAGGAAACGAGTTCTATGGGAGGATAACTATTTCACACCACTCATAAACGGTATTTATTTATTTACTTGGTACGAATTTATATGTAGTACTAGAGTATATTGGTTTTCAAACAGTAATATAGGCATTATAAGCATTGTTTCACTCACTAATACCTGACCTTTTTTTGCCACATTACCTTATCATCATTTCTAACTGTTTCTTCCTCTAATGCTATGTAAAGTTTGTCCTCCACATTGTCATTGATTGGGGAATCACTCTGGCCCTGAATTTCATACCGTGGCATGACATGGCTATACTGGCCAGGTCACTGATAACAGGTGAATTGCTGAGACAATGGCATGCAAGGGGGGAGGAGGAGGTCATGCTGGGTAAGGCATTGTCCCTGCCTGGCATCTTGTAGAGGAAGGTGTCACATGTATACGTACCAAAAATGACTCGCGAAAATTGAAAATTGTGCAAATTAGGGACCTTGCAATTTTTTCACGTTTATGTACGTCGACGGGATTGGCAGTGACTAAACATGTGGACGTTAAAGAATGTCGACGGGACGCCGCGGGTTAATATGAGTTCGTACTGGCTGCTCAGTTCAAGCAATTCTAGGTAATTTCCTCTGTTAATGGACGTATGTGATTCATCATGACCTCGAAGAGGAAATTCTTGCTTTACTATTCTCTTCAGAATTTCTGTATTTTTCTAAACCTTTTCATTTTTCATTTGGTCACTGATATTCCTGTTCATGTAACTGATGATCGGTATTAATCCTTTCAAAACTGTTAAGTTGCAGAAAATAGTTTATAAGATTAATGGATTTTTCATGCACATGTCTAGAAATAGTCATTGACAAAGTATTCAGATTATCAAAAATTGTTTTCACCATTCTCTATCATTTGCTGAACAGAACAGACAAGGCCAGAAAAAGAGTGTAAGTTATTTGAGCAAGTCAACCAGTCGGTGCTTTCATACTGCATAACACTAAAATGCCCTACATATTCTTTGTTTGCATTATTATGCATTTTTGTTGACCCTGGATTTCGAGAACAAGGTCTACTCTTTCTCACGATTCTATGTTTCTCTTAAATGTGCCTCCACAGAAATGGCTCTTCCTGTAGTTCCCTAAGTATGCACATATTCTCTTCAACTGCAGTTTTCATCCTATATTACATGTTAACCAAGGTAAGTTAGTTGAAGCATCAAATGATCACACACACACTTGTGGAGGATTAAACAAACAGTACATCCTTCACCCTCATGTCTGCGCCTTACTGAAGCATGC
The DNA here is from genome assembly GCF_032717465.1 of Coenobita brevimanus. Taxonomy (NCBI): domain Eukaryota; kingdom Metazoa; phylum Arthropoda; class Malacostraca; order Decapoda; family Coenobitidae; genus Coenobita; species Coenobita brevimanus. The sequence goes on from NC_136983.1 coordinate 23,707,293, forward strand.
TCCTCGCCGAGGGCCTCACATTCTCCTTTGGAGACTATGACATGACGTTAACTCTCTAGCGCTGCGTGCGACGGCTTTCATCGAGGCAAAAGTCAACATCCAACGCGCCTAAACGTAGCCATAGAACTAGCCCTAAGCTCGTCCACCTTACTCCTTTCCACAGTGTTATCATTAAACGTTAGGCTGCATTGTAGAGTGCAAGATGCATATTTATAATATTAGAGATATAATTAAAAAAGAGGAGACGAATAAAAGAAATGAGAGAGAGAGAGAGAGAGAGAGAGAGAGAGAGAGAGAGAGAGAGAGAGAGAGAGAGAGAGAGAGAAGAGGGCATGCGCCGCTTACCTAGCATGCTCGGAGGACTCGCCAATGAATATTATATATATATATATATATATGCAAACCAACCACAGGAGAAATGAAAGGAGCGACAGTGAGTACTTTCGTATATTACATCTTCAGACAGAGTGAGACAGAAACGTAAAGGGTAGAGGTCTTTTATGCACACCCGCAGCAGGTAGTGGCACAAAGAACAATGGATGACCTGAATTTTTACCTGCGGCTTAACATAGGGTCACCTGCAGCAGGGAGTGGAACACAACAAAGGATGACCTGAATCTAAAAATACACGTGACAAAGGAGGAGGGAGTAGGAGGGGAGGAAAGGGGAGTGGGAGGGAGGGGGAAGGGGAGAGGGGGGAGGGAGGAGGGGATAAACACTGCTGCTTAACTTAAGACCTAGAGGATTAATGCTTGGTGTGTCCCACACAGGTGTGACTACACCACCAGGAGATGACAGGGAACAATCAGTTGTTAGTCTGGGGGATACTGCTTTAAAATTAATTCAGTTAACAATTTATCACACTTAAAATGACCATAGCTCATGTTTACATTCTTTTTATATGTGCCAGAAATTAGACAAGATTCTATTACATTTCTTTCATCTAAGCTTTTTGATCTTGCTAGAATCTTGGAGCCTGTCCAGTCAATATGATGATCACTGGATGCTTTGTGCTGAAATAAACCACTGCTCTGCTGGGCTGTTCATACACTGTATTTATGTTGTGAGATTCTAGTTTCCACATCTTTTCCAGATTGTCCTATGTAAAATATGTTACAGCTTTTACACGGGATTTTGTAAACAACGCCTAAATTACTGAAAGGGCTGTTGTTGATGAGGGTTTTTTTGATGGTGTTCTCATATTTGATTACTACTTGTACATTGAGTTTCCTCAGCATGTGAACAACATCAAGACACACCAAGCATTAATCCTCTAGGTCTTAAGTTAAGCAGCAGTATTTATCCCCTCCTCTCTCCCCCCTCTCCCCTTCCCCCTCCCTCCCACTCCCCTTTCCTCCCCTCCTACTCCCTCCTCCTTTGTCACGTGTATTTTTAGATTCAGGTCATCCTTTGTTGTGTTCCACTCCCTGCTGCAGGTGACCCTAAGTTAAGCCGCAGGTAAAAATTCAGGTCATCCATTGTTCTTTGTGCCACAACCTGCTGCGGGTGTGCATAAAAGACCTCTACCCTTTACGTTTCTCTCTCACTCTGTCTGAAGATGTAATATACGAAAGTACTCACTGTCGTTCCTTTCATTTCATATATATATATATATATATATATATATATATATATATATATATATATATATTTAAATGAGAGAGAGAGAGAGAGATTAACCTACAGGTTAAATCAAGGTGTTGTCGAACAGTATTGCCTGTCTTAGCTAATGGGGATCCTGCCATGACCACCCTTCTCACCTGTCTGCAAAACATCGAACCAGAATACACCGTGCTGGAACAGATAATGCCGTACAAGGTTCTATGCAAAATTCTGGGAAACAGTGTAATAAGCAAAATGTAACACACGGTCCCTTGTTATATCTGAACGGGAGAGCAGATACAGTGAATGGGATGGAGGATGTCTACATCGCGAGTTCTTATCGCCCGTCTTTAGTAAGGCACGTTGATATAGCTTGTGTGTGTGTGTGTGTGTGTGTGTGTGTGTGTGTGTCTTCCCAACATATCTCGAGATGCTGTGGACGAATTTTCACGAAACCTTTAGGAAAAAGCAATTATGTGGATGCTTTACCTCATCATCTTTCCTTCTTCTTTTCTACTCTGATGGCTCTGTAGCTATTTCTTCTACTCATAAAGCAAATCTCTTCGTTCAGACTTTCTCCTCCATTTCCACCTTAGACGAGTCCGGTGCTGTTCCTCCATCATTTCCTACTCTGACTTCCTCATGGCTAACATTAAAATTTCTTCAGCTGATGTATTTTCTGCCATCACAGGCCTCAATACTTATAAGGCATATGGGCCTGATGGAGTCCCTCCTGTTGTCCTCAAGAACTGTGCTTCTGTGCTTACACCCTGCCTAGGCAAACTCTTTCGCCTTTGTCTATCAACTAGTACCTTTCCTTCTTGCTGAAAGTTTTTTTTTTTTTTTTTTTTTTTGCGAGGAAGAAGGAACCAAAGGCCACCTACCTTTCAGACTCCTGGTCATCCTCCTTTCGGGACTTTGGCGAAAGCTTTGCCATTGCACTTGACATCTGAAATGCTTTCGATCGAGTCTGGCATAAATCTTTAGTTTCCAACCTGCCCTCTTACGGTTTCTATCCTTCTATCTGTGCCTTCATCTCTAGCTTCCTTTCTGGTCGTTCTATAGCTGCTGTTGCAGACGGCCATCGTTCTTCTCCTAGATCTATTAACAGTGGTGTTCCTCAGGGCTCTGTCCTATCACCAACTCTCTTCCTTTAATTCATCAATGACCTTCTAAGCTGTACATCAAACCCTATCCACTCATTCGCTGATGACTCCACCCTTCACCTTTCCATTCGATTCCCACAACGTCCATTTCAGCAGTTACTTCAACAAACAATGGATGAGGCTATGGCACACCTAATGTCTGACTTGGCTCGTATCTCTGACTGGGGTAAAAATAATCTTGTTGTTTTTAATGCATCAAAGACTCAGTTTTTGCACCTATCAACCCAACAAAATCTTCCACAGGTTTAATAATATTCAGCTTAATCCTGCATCATCGTTGAACATGCTTGGGGTTTCATTTACTCGGGACTTATCTTGGAAAGATCATATTATATCTCTTGTAAAATCTGCTTCCAAGAGATTGGGTGTATTAAGCCGACTCCGTTCCTTCTTTACCCCTGCTCAATTGTTGACTCTACACAGGGGTTTTATCCGCCCCTGTGTAGAGTACAACTCTCATGTGTGGGGAGGCTCCCCTCATACAGCTCTTCTCAATAGGGTGGAGTCAAAGGCTTTTTGTCTCATTAACTCTCCCCTTCTTACTGACTCCCTTCAACCTCTGTTTCTTCGCTGCACTGTTGCATCTTTATCTCTTTTATATCGCTACTTCAATGGTCACTGTTCCTCTGAACTGTCTGCATGCATTCCTCCACCTCTATGACGGGCGCGTAGCACCCGTCTAGCAGCAAACTCTCATCCCTTTTCTGTCAAACTCTCTAACGCAAGAGTTAACCGTTACTCCCAGTCCTTCATTTATGCAATAGGTGAACTCTAGAACTGTCTCCCTTTGTCTGTATTTCCTGCTTCCTATGGTCTCCAGTCTTTCAAACGCAGTGTGTCCGGGCATCTCGAAATGAATAGATCTTGAATTTGGCTCTTTCTTGTATTTTGTTTTTCTCTTGGATGGAACAGTTCTGCGGGCTCGTTGCCTTTGGTTCCTTCTTCCTCACACACACACACACACACACACACACACACACACACACAAATCTTTTTTAATATGGGTTGACTTCCCGGGAAACGGGGCGACTGAATTCCGCAGAGTTTTGTTAATTTTCTACAAATTTTGTTTGTTGGTAACTTTTTACCTTATCCAAAACCAATTTTGGCGGGATGTTCAGCGATTATTATTCAGGCCCCCAATGCCTTCATATAATATTGTCTGCGATGTTCCACTACTTGCAGAAACTTAGGTTGATACTGAAGATAAGGAAAACCAGCGGACTATGAAAACTGAAGATATAGGCTTGGAAAACATCGCTAAAGAAGAGTCTTCAGTGTTTTACTGTGAGGTGAGGCTTGGGCATGGGACATGAGACGTTATCACTTCTCTACATCTCCCTCTCCCGGTCTGACCTGGTTTCTGTGGGACTTGGATGTAAGTATCCAATCATCGGCCGTGCTTGTCTTTCATGTTCAGTTATGGACAGTAAAACCGCAACAGATTTAAGTTATGAATTTATGTAACTCTTATTCAGTTCGGTAAGTTTGTTGGGTTTCGAAGGTCGTATCACTGGATGTCAAACATTATGTATTATTTCCCATAGTCGACTTGTCTTCACCTGATGGACTGTGTCATTCCTACATCTTGAATGTTGCGCAGTCGTTGCAGGAAAGTCTGTGAACCTTATAGTTGCTCTGAAGTAAGAATAAGTATCCTCTGTTCGTCAGTTGATCTGTTTTTATCTAAAAGAACTGGACCATCGTCAAAACTTCGGATACCAAGCCGTACTTGCCTGAAATTCAGTGAACCTTAATTATGAGATAGGAATGAATCTCACTGGGTATTATAGTATATTTAATTTTACCTAATGGATATGTCCCATTCCCAAAACTTGCGTCCTCTTTGTGTGTGTGTGTGTGTGTGTGTGTGTGTGTGTGTGTGTGTGTGTGTGTGTGTGTGTGAGAGAGAGAGAGAGAGAGAGAGAGAGAGAGATTAAAGTGCCCGCAAAAATGTTATTCTTTCCATGCATAATTGAACATAACAGAGAGCCAAACTCAAGATCTATTCATTTTCAAATGCATTTAGAACACTGGGGGTCAAAGACTGGGGAAAGTACAGCCCGATGAAGACAGTTCTTTGTTTGACCTGTTGCGTATACGAATGACTGGGAGTATCGGCTAACTCCTGCATTAGAGACCTGGAAAGAAATGTGGTGAGTTGCCAGTCGGGTACTATGCTCTCGCCATAATGAATAAAGGATGTAAGCAGACAGTTCAGAAGAGCAAAGACCAGTGAACTAATGATAAAAAAGAGATAAAGGTGCAAGACAGCAATGAACCAACAAAGGTTGAAGGGACTGAGTAGAAGATGGGAAGTTGATGTGCCTAAAAGCCTTTGACTTCACCCTGTTTAGAAGACCTGTATGTGACACCCACAAATGTGAGCTGTACTCCACTCAGGGATGAATAACACAAATGTGCAAAGTCAACAGCTGTTCAGGGGTTGTGAAAGCTAGTGGATTCTGCAGGTAGGGTAATATGATGTTTCCCTTGACAGGTGTCCAGAGTAAGAAACCCTAAGGACACTGAGAGATAAAGAACTGATGGGTGTTGTTTAACACTGAGAGAATCTCCTGGAAGACTCTGATGAATCTAAAGATGTAGAAGCTGAGTCTTTAAAGCAATAAAGACAAGGTTTCTTTTACCCCATTCAGAAATGATTACCAAGCAAGAAATCACGTGTCCCATTGCTTCTTCCTGTGACTGCTGAAGTAACTCATGTGATGTACGCTGGAAGAAGCAAGTAGAAATGCGAAGTAGGAGTACATAGTAAATAGGCATAATATAGGGCCTATTGGTTTATAACAAGGATATTTATTTAAAGAGAAAAAAATATTCTACCAACATCTAACCAACGTGTAAGAGAAAAGAATATAAATGAAAATGTTCTCCCAGCTCGCCGTTCTGTCCAGCAAAACCAGCAGGAAGAATATAATAAAACACCGTGTTTCTTAGAAAGAACATGCATGTTTTGTAGGGGTGACAGAAGAGGAGCATCTGTGCAGTGTGTAAGCTATAATATGCAAATCTGTAGAAGGATGTACATAATAGCTAAATGATATTTTTCAGCAAACGTCACACTGTCGTCAGTCCACATTTCAGTCTGGAAATAAATAACTCTTAGTTATATCCTATAGTCTCGAAAAAGCTGTCTAACCAATTCTAAACTTATCAATTGCCTTTGCACTAATTACTTTTCGTGGCAACTTATTCTGTTGTTTCACCACTCGAATATTTAAGCCATCTCTTGTGGTCGGTGGGGACTCTCATCATGCACTCACCCGATGTAGTGCTACTCCAGGGTGACTCTTCATTGAGTGACAAACCAAAAGATATCCTGTAAGCCAGGAAATATTTTAATCCACTGGGTGACAAACATATAATAAACAATTAAGTGTTCCCTATGCATCAACAAGTAGCTTGGCGGAGGGTTGGTACCCCTCTCGGTTAAATACCTAACTTAAAAAGACAAGCAAAATGCCTCGAACCAGGACTGACCTACAGGTGACGACCATGGACCAAAGAAAGGACATGTTCAGGATTGCTATGTGGAATAGGGGACGGGAATGATTAGGTGAGAGAGAGAGAGAGAGAGAGAGAGAGAGAGAGAGAGAGAGAGAGAGAGAGAGAGAGAGAGAGAGAGAGAGATTGCCGAAGTGCTTGAGGATGCAAAAGTGTACTACATATGTGGGTTGACTGAGACCAAATGAGCAGGTGAAAGGCTGAGAGTGTGGGAGTGTGGATTGGGTATATGTGAGGGGGTAAGTGAGAATGAGAGGGCAAAGGAGGGTGTATGCATTGTTATGTCCAAGAGAAGGAAGGAGAATATAAAACAGTATGGATCTGTTGGTTCAAGGAATGTGTAAGATAGAAAAAAGGAGTACAAGCATGGGCGACTGTGTGTGTACGCGCACCGACAGCAGACTGTGCAAGCAGATTGAAAAAGTTCTAGGCAAATATGGAAGAATGCATGGAAAAGTTTGGGAGGAGCGAAAGTGTGTTTTGGCTGGTGATACTATGGGAATTGTAGGAAATGTGAAGGTGGATGTAGTAGTTGGTGAGTGTGGCGTGCCTGCAGAAATGGTTGGAAATGGTAGTGCTCTGATGGACATTTGTGTGGGGAGGGGAGTGGTGATAGCCAGTACCCTCTTTAGGCATATGAATGATCCAGAGGTCCACTCTGGAACTGTCTCCCTCTTTATTTTCTACTGCCTGTAATCTCCAGTCTTTCAAACGCAGTGTGTCCAGGCATCTCAAAATGAACCGGTCTTGAATTTGGCTCTCCTTTATCTTGTTACCCCCTGTGGCGGGGGGGACACAATCTGGCCGCACTATGGAGTGGTACTACCACTCTGCGGCCAGGTTGTGTTAGGAAGAATACTGCCACCATATTCCCTGCATGTCTTAAAACGGGACTAAAAGGGGCGGGGTGAGGGGACTAGGGACTCCCTCCTCTGTTTTTTAGTTCCTAAAATGAGACAGGCCAGAGAAAGGGATGAGGGATGGAGTTATCCCCGTACCCAGAAGATTGGGTCTATGAATGTGCGTGGATGTAGTACGATTGAGGCTAAAAGGGAGGAGATTGGGAGAATGTTTGTAAGAATTAAGTTGGATGTGTTAGCTTTGAGTGAAACGAAGATGAAAGGGAAGGGTGAGTTTACGTTTGGAAGTGTGAATGGATGATTGTCAGGTGTTGATAGAGGAAGGGCAAGAGAAGGTGTGGCCTTCTTAGTGAGTGAGGAAGTACAGCAATGTGTGACTGAATGGAAGGAGGTGTCATCGAGACTGATGTGCTTGAAAGCGAAATTTGAACGTGAGTTGTGGGTGTTTGTGAGTGCATATGGGCCTGGTAGTGAAAGGGATGAGGAAGAGAGGGAGTCTTTCTGGAATGATGTTGATGAGTGACTGCACAGTTTTGGAGCGAATGTGAATGTGGTAATGATGGGAGATCTGAATGCTAGAGTGGGAAATGTAGCATTTGAAGGCGTAGTTGGTATGTATGGTGTGCCTGGAAGAAATGAAAATGGGGAAAGAATGATAGGGATGTGCATTGAACGAGAGATGGTGATTGGAAATATGCTGTTTGAGAAGAAAGATATTTATAAGTATACATGGGTGAGACAGGAGGGTGGAAGGGTTGTTGACAGAGCTTTGATGGACTATGTGCTTGCGTCCTGGAATGTAATAGGAAGATTGTTGGATGTGAGAGTTCTGAGAGGGGAGGGTGGAGGTATGTCTGACCACTACCAGGTGGAGGGAGAGTTAAGAGTAGGTAAGAGATGGGTGAGAGATAGGAGGGTTAGGTGTGGCAAGGAGGTTTTGAGAGTGAGATGGATGAATGAGAGAAAATGATAAGAGTATCTGGAGAAATTGAAAGATGAGTGGAATGCAGTGAAAGCTCAGGAAAATGGCAGTGTGGAGGAGGAATGGCAGTTGTTTAAGAGTGCTGTGGTGGGCAAGCAGAAGAGGTGTGTGGTGTGAGACGTGTGGGTGGTGGTGTAAGAGACGGAAGTGAGTGATGGTGTGAGGAAGTAAGTATGGCTGTGGCTGAGAAGAGACGTGCATATGAAGTGTGGCTGCAGAGGAAGGATGAGGTGTCATATGAGAGGTATAAGGAAAAGAGGAATAGGGCGAGAAGGGCTGTGCGTGATGCCAAAGTGGCAGCAGATGAGAGGTAGGGTAGGCGGCTGACTGAGAATTTTCAACAGAACAAGAAAATGTTCTGGAAGGAGGTGAAAAGGGTGCGAAAGGGAGACTCTGGGAAGGAAGAGCGAGTAAAAGCACAAGATGGAAGGATGTTGAGATGGATGCAGTAAGGATGAGATGGGCAGAGTATTTTGAAAGATTGTTAAATGTAGAGGAGGAAAGGGTGGCTGAGATTGTGGCAGATGGAAGGGTGCAAGGAATAAATGTGTTGGTAGAGTTGAATGATTCTTCGATCACGAAGGAGGAAGTGGAGAAAGCAGTAAAGGAGATTAAAACAGGGAAAGCTGCAGGCATGGATGGGTGTGCTGTGGAATGCCTGAAGGGTGGTGGAGTGACTATTGTTGACTGGTTAGTAAGATTGTTGAATGTGTGCTTTGTGAAAGGTATGGTGCCAATTGACTGGGCAAGTGCTTGTGTGGTCCCGTTGTATAAAGGCAAGGGTGATAAGTATGAATGTACTAGCTTTAGGGGTATAAGTCTGTTGAGTGTTGTAGGTAAGGTGTATTGTAGAGTGTTAATTATGAGAGTTAGAGAGAGTACAGAGGGATTGATTGGTGATGAGCAGTGTGGGTTTAGGAGAGGGAGAGGATGTGTGGATCAGGTGTTTGCTGTGAGACAAGTGTGTGAAAAGTATTTAGCTAAAGGCAAGGATGTGTTTTGGGCATTCATGGATTTAGAGAAAGTGTATGATAGAATTGTTAGGGAGGCTTTGTGGACAGTTTTAAGATTGTATGGACTTGATGGTAGGTTACTAAAATGGGTGAAGAGTTTTTATGTAAATAGCAGAGAGTGTGTAAGACTGGGATATGCTGTGAGTGATTGGTTTCCTGTGAGAGTGGGGCTGCGACAGGGATGTATGATGTCGCCTTGGTTGTTTGATATTTATATGGATGGTGTTCTAAGGGAGGTGAATGCAAGAGTTTTAGGTGGAGGTCTGAGTCTGGTGAATGTTGATGGTGGAGAGTGGAATCTGAAGCAGCTGCTGTTTGCAGATGATACTGCACTGGTGGCTGATTCAGAGGAGAGATTGAGACAGTTGGTAGAGGAGTTTGGAAGGGTGTGAAAGGAGGAAATTGAAAGTATATGAGAATAAGAGTAAAGTGATGAAGTGTACGAGGTTAGTAGATGGTAGGAGGAAGAATATAGTATTGAATGGTGAGTTGCTTGAGGAGGTAGAGTATTTTAAATATTTAGGGTCACATGTTGCTGTGGATGGAAGAATAGATGCTGAAGTGAAGTTTAGAATGAATGAAGTAGGAAAGGTGCTGGGAGGAATGAAAAAGGTGTTTAGATGTCGGTCGCTTTGAATGGACTTAAAGAGAAGGCTGTATGAGGGTGTTGTGGTACCGGCTGCGGTATATGGGGCTGAAACTGGAATATGGGTGTAGCAGAGAGGAAAAGCTTGAATGTAATGGAGATGAGATGTCTGAGGAGTATGTGTGGAGTGACGCGTATGGATCAAGTGTGAAATGATGAAGTGCGAAGGAGAACTGGAGTTGTTCGGAAGATGGCTGATAGAGTTGAGCAGAGGGTGTTGCGATGGTTTGGGCATATGGAGAGAATGGATGAGCGATTGGTGAAAAAGATAACTAGATCTGATGTGAGAGGTGTAAGGCTGAGAGGGAGACCATGAATAGGATGGATGGACAGTGTGAAGAGAGTGCTGGATGTGAGAGGGATGTCTGTTGAGCAAGGAAGAGTGGCTGTGCGTGACAGAAATAAATGAAGAGAAATTGTGAATGAATAAATGATGACGCAGCCCTGAGGGGATATTCTCCCTCATTTAGTCTGATCAGCTAGTCAGGTCAGGTGCGGGTAAGGGAATGGGTTTATTATGATGTGGCAAGGATAAACCAGCTCTGCTGTCGGGCCCTGCTGTGGATGTCACTGATTGCACTGTGCAGTTGACCCTTGTGCGGTGTGGTGCGGTGAGGATCTGTCCCTTCTCCCCTTTGGGGCTATGATGCGAATGAATGTGTTTGAATGGGTGAGTAAATGGGCAGTGTGTCGTTCTGTCTCGGCTATCTCTCTTTCCTTGGGGGAAGCAGCCTAGGTATATAGATAGATAATCTTGTTTTTATCTTTTTTTTTTTTTTTTTTTTTTAGGGAACAATTTTGCGGGCTCCTGACCTTTGGTTCCTTCTTTCTTGCAAAAAAGAAAGAAAGATACATGGCAAGTGATGAGAAGGGTAGGTGGTGAGTTGTATGAATGGAAGACAATGACTGATGACGTGTGTGTGGGATGAGAGAATAAGATAATTATGTGCTGGATGCAAGAACATGCAGGCCTTGGAGAAGTGGACTTTGACCACCACTTGGTGGGGGTGAAAGTCAGGATACAAATGCGATGGATAAGTAAAAGTGAAGAAGGGTAGGAGGAAGCAGTCCTTATAAAGAGGGTCGACAAGTTGCGAGATGAAAAAAATGCAGATTAAAAGAAAGAGGTGGAGAAGCGAATGGGTAAATATGATAAGGAGATGGAGGAGGTGGAAGGTTTGTGCAAGGTATTCACAGAAGAAATTTGTGCAGCATGTGAGGCGGTGTGTAGGGTTAAGAGATGACGAAAGGGGGTGCCAGGAACAGCATGGTGGAATGAAGAGGTGAAGTAAACTGTGGCGCAAAAGAAGAAAGAACACAGTGTGTGGGTGAGATGCAGGGGCATGGAGGACGTTGAAAGCCGGAATAGAGATATATATGTAGAAAGGAAGACAGGGGTTCAAAGATTAGTAAGAGAGAGTATGAATAGGTTTTATCTACTCAACACCCGACTCATTGAGAGAGTGATAACTTTTCCAACCGAGTGATATTTTACTCGTTACTTTGTACCCAAATCTTAGACTAAATTAATAATGTGAGGGGAAAATGTAGTAATATGTGGTGGCACGAATTGGCGGGTTCCCTAGACTGTGGCGACCATGACATCATGTACAAAAGAACCATATTTTAGCTGCTCCTTTGGCTGACATATATGGCTAAGCCATTAGAGTAGTCATCGCGTCAACTCAGCAGCACTCGCTCGTAATACCATTTAACCAGCACACTGCCAGTTTAAATTCTTTGACTATCTCACTTCTACGATGGAACGCATTCTATCCATTTCTCCTTTCTCTGAAATCTCCATTCTAGGAGATTCCAATGTTTACCACCACCTTTGGCTTTCCTCTCCTTTCACTGATCCACCTTGTGAACAAGCCTACATCTTTTCTATCCTCAATAACCTAGAGCAGCTTGTACAGTACCCTACCCATATCCTTGACTGTCTTGGAGAGAGCTCCAACATACTTGACCTCTTCCTTACAGCTAATCCTTCTCCTTACACTGTTATCTTTTCTCTCTGTTGGGCTCCTCTGATCACAACCTTATCACCTTAACCTGCCCTATCGCTCCGGTACGGCCTGTGGACCCTCCAAAGAAACGTTGTCTGTGGCACTTTGGAGCTGCGGACTGGGAGGCCCTCAGGCAGTACTTCTTTGATTTTCCCTGGAATGATTATTGCTTCCATGGCCGGGAGCCATCTGAGTTTGCCTTGTGCATTACAGAGGTTATTCTCTTGGTCATGGAAGCATATATACGTTTGTCATATCCTTTGACTAATGCAAGAAAGCCTTGGTTTAATCACGCTTGTTCTAATGCTGTCTGCAACAAGGAGAGAGCTTATACAAGGTACTGGAGCCAACCCACCCCTGAATCACACCTTTTATATGTTTCTGCCCGGAATCGTGCTAAGTCTGTTCTTCGCTCTGCTAAAAATAATTTCATCCGTACTGAATGCTCTCAACTCTCCAACTCGAATTCTTCCCACTCCTTATGGCACCTTGCCAAAAACCTTTCTAACAACTTTACTTCATCATCCTTCCCTCCTCTTTTCTACTCTGATGGCTCTGTAGCTATTTCTTCTACTGATAAAGCAGATCTCTTTGCTCAGACTTTCTCCTCCAATTCCACTTTAGACGATTCCGGTGCTGTTCCTCCATCACTTCCCCACTCTGACTTCCTCATGGCTGACATTAAAATTTCTTCAGCTGATGTATTTTCTGCCTTCACAGGCCTCAGTACTAATAAGGCATATGGGCCTGATGGAGTCCCTGCTGTTGTTCTCAAGAACTGTTCTTCTGTGCTTACACCCTGCCTAGGCAAACTCTGTCGCATGTCATTAAACTTGTACCTTTCCTTCTTGCTGGAAGTTTGCTCTCATTCAGCCAGTCCCAAAATAGGGTGACCATTCCACGCCCTCTAACTATCGTCCAATTGCTTTAACATCCTGTATCTCAAAAGTTTTTTAGTCAATTCTTAATACAAAAATTTTAAAGCCTCTTTCCTATCACAACCTTCTTTCTGATCGTCAGTATGGGTTCCGTCAGGGACGCTCCACTGGCGATCTTCTCAACTACCCTTCAGACTCCTGGTCATTCTCTTTTCGGGACTTGGGCGAAAGCCTTGCCATTGCACTTGACATCTCAACGGCTTTCGATCGAGTCTGGCATAAATCTTTAATTTCCAAACTGCCCTCTTACTGTTTCTATCCTTCTATCTGTGCCTTCATCTAGAGCTTCCTTTCTGGTCGTTCTATAGCCACTGTTGTAGACGGCCATCGTTCTTCTCCTAGATATATTAACAGTGGTCTTCCTCAGGGCTCTGTCCTATCACCAACTCTCTTCCTTTTATTCATCAATGACCTTCTAAGCTGTACATCTAACCCTATCCACTCATAGGCTGATGACTCCACCCTTCACCTTTCCATTCGGTTCCCGCAACGTCCATCTCAGCAGTTACTTCAGCAAACAAGGGAAGACTATGGCACACCTAAAGTCTGACTTGGCTCATATCTCTGACTGGGGTAAAAATAATCTTGTTGTTTTTAATGCATCAAAAACTCACTTTTTGCATTTATCAACCCAACAAAATCTTCCACTAGTATATCCACTAATGTTTAATAATATTCAGCTTAATCCTGCATCATCCTTGAACATGCTTGGAGTTTCATTTGCTCGACTTATCTTGGAGAGATCATATTACATCTCTTGTAAAATCTGTTTCCAAGAGATTAGGTGTGCTATGCCGACTCCATTCTTTCTTTACCCCTGCACAATTGTTGACTCTATACAGGGGTTTTATCCGCCCCTGTGTGGAGTACAACTCTCATGTGTGGGGAGGCTCCCCACATACAGCTCTTCTCAATAGGGTGGAGTCTAAGGCATTTCGTCTCATTAACTCTCCTCCTCTTACTGAGTCCTTTCGACCTCTGTCTCTTTGCCGCACTGTTGCATCTTTATCTCTTTTCTATCGCTACTTCAATGATCACTGCTCCTCTGAACTGTCTGCATGCATTCCTGCACCTCTACAATGGATGCGTAGCTCCCGTCTAGCAGCAAACTCTCATCCCTTTTCTGTCCAACTCTCTAATGCAAGAGTTAACCGTTACTCCCAGTCCTTCATTTATGTAACAGGTCAACTCTGGAACTGTCTCCCTCTGTCTGTATTTCCAGCTTCCTATGGTCTCCAGTCTTTCGAACGCAGTGTGTGCAGGCATCTCGAAATGATCGGATCTTGAATTTGGCTCTCTCTTGTATTTTGTTTTTCTCTTGGAAGGGACAATTTTGCGGGCTCGCGGCCTTAGGTTCCTTCTTCCACATAGAAAACGAAAAAATCTTGTCTGCCACAAACAACTGTTACTCTAGCCGGGCATCCTGTGGAATCTGGTAATCCATGTCTATAAAATGTTAGACCGTGTCTTTATATACGATGAAAATTATAGTCTGCCAAACCTCTAGGAGGAATATATGCATTAGCTGAAGGGTGAATTTAAGCAACCGTATGTGAGTGTACGGTGAGTTGGCGATTAAAACGAATGATTTTATGAATATTTCTAAGTGGTAGGTGACTCATTTGATGCAGTGTTACCTTCATATACCTCTACGTTAAGTGAAAAGCCAAAATTTATTTGGTAAATAATTTATTCAATTATTTTTGCCACGAAAGCGTTTGTTACTTCATCTTCTCATCCCCATCAATTGTTACGAAATGTCACAAAACCTAAGAACAAGAATGATTTACCAAAATTTACAGTACTTAATTCCTTGACACCTGTGTGTGTGTGTGTGTGTGTGTGTGTGTGTGTGTGTGTGTGTGTGTGTGTGTGTGTGTGTGTGTGTGTGTGTGTGTGTGTGTGTAATTTCGTTTCGTGATATAAATCCACGCATGCAGATACACACGAACAGCGTGTGTAAACTGACAGCTGCTTTATTAACCACCTAAGTTTTTTGGGGGAGAGGGGGTGTAAACCATGTGCCTCATCTTCTTAGATGAAACTGTCCATTTTCGGTCATTTCACATATTCCTATCTCTGTATGCATACCACGCAGTATAAGACTGTGTGACAAACTTAAACCAGTTTTAGTTTATGTTGATTTTTTCGCTACTTCTGATCAATGTCAATGCATAGATTCCGAATATGCCATTTGTTTCTGTGTAAATCTAGAGTTACAGGAATAATGCAACAACATATGAATCGAACAAGGACAGACACTACAACTTGTTACCATTTCGAGAATGTTGAGAATGTCATAGAATTTATATATTTCTGGGAGTATATTATTAATATAACTAGAAAATGAGTAAACAGTAACATCATAAGGAATGCAGGGCACATAGTATCTAGAAATGCACTTTTGATCTTGACTTTCTTCTGTATCTGTGATGACAATCGCGCAACAATCCCCAAGCGTAATCGTCCATCATCACCTCATTCCACCTGCCCTGATATCTGGTTCTCATCAGCAGAAAGTCCTGGTGGAACTGTTCGCCATGCTCCTTGATGACTGCACCCACGTTGCTTTTGAAGAAATGAAGATGGGAATGAAGATAGTGCAAATTGATTGACACTGTGCATCTAAGCCAGTGGAATAAGCCCATCAGGTCATCGACATGCTGTGCGGAATCTGGTCTCCCCTGGTTGCCAGGAAAACCTTCCACAACCCCTCCAAAACCATTCCAAATGCACTCTTCATCATCTGGCATTTTACTCTAGAGTTCTTGACTTGCAAGCATTCTTCGAACTTGCGACCCGGTGAATATGCCAGGCGTCACCTTTGCCACGCTCAACTTGGAAAGCATTGATCGGATATGCAGAAACGCATCGCCATCCTTGTCGATGGCTTTCACGATTTTTTTTTTATGCAAGGAAGAAGGAACCAAAGGCCATGAGCCCGCAATGAGTTCCCTCCAAGATAAAAACAAAATGCAAGAGAGAGCCAAATTCAAGATCCAATCATTTCGAGATGCCTGGACACATTGCGTTTGAAAGACTGGAGATCATAGGCAGCAGGAAATACAGACAGAGGGAGACAGTTCCAGAGTTGACCTGTTGCATAAATGAAGGACTGGAAGTAACGGTTAACTCTTGCATTAGCTAGTTGGACAGAAAAGGGATGAGAGTTTGCTGCTAGACTGGTGCTACACGCCCGTCGTAGAGGTGGAGGAATGCATGCAGACAGTTCAGAGGAGCAGTGACAATTAAAGTAGCGATAGAAAAGAGATAAAGATGCAACAGCGTGGTGAAGAGACAAAGGTTGAAGGGAGTCAGTAAGAGGAGGAGAGTTAATGAGACGAAAAGCCTTTGACTCCACCCTATTGAGAAGAGCTGTATGTGGGGAGCCTCCCCACACATGAGAGTTGTATTCCATAGAGGGGTGGATAAAACCTCTGTATAGAGTCAATAATTGTGCAGGGGTAAAGAAAGAACGGAGTCGGCTTAGCACACCCAATCTCTTGGAAGCAGATTTTACAAGAGATGTAATATGATCTTTCCAAGATAAGTACCGAGTAAATGAAACCCCAAGCATGTTCAACGATGATGCAGGATTAAGCTGAATATTATTAAACATTAGTGGGTATACCTGTGGAAGATTTTGATGGGTTGATAGGTGTAAGAACTGAGTCTTACATGCTTTAAAAACAACATGATTATTTTTACCCCAGTCAGAGATACGAGTCAAGTCAGACATTAGGTGTGCCATAGCCTCATCCTTTCTTTGTTGAAATAACTGCTGAGATGGGCGTTGCGGGAGCCGAATGGAAAGGTGAAGGGTGGAGTCATCAGCGTATGAGTGGATAGGGTTAGATGTACAGCTTAGAAGGTCATTGATGAATAAAAGGAAGAGAGTTGGTGATAGGACAGAGCCCTGAGGAACACCACTGTTGATAGATCTAGAAGAATGATGGCCGTCTACAACAGCGGCTATAGAACGACCAAAAAGGAAGCTAGTGATGAAGGCACAGATAGAAGGATAGAAACCGTAAGAGGGCAGTTTGGAAATTAAAGATTTATGCCAGACTCGATCGAAAACCTTTGAGATGTTAAGTACAATGGCAAAGCTTTCGCCAAAGTCCCGAACTGGTAGCGGCAGTAGCAAAACCTTCTCTCTGGAGATCAGTGAAGCTCTCAGAACGTTGCATGAGCCTGGTGTAACACTCTCTCTGAGAGGCCACTCTTTCCTCATGAAATGTTCTGCATCGCTCTGGCTGTTCCACAAGCATAAAAAACATGAGTACTTCGTATAACAGCCCTGCATTCCAAGTAGGAATGAAATGATTTTGAAATCCCCACAAACCTCCCAGTTGTGATCTGCGTACTTCATCTTTGCCAGACAAATCTTCACATTCTCATAGCCTTCTTTCATTTCCACAAAATGTGCAACTGGATTTGATTGGAGTTCGTTGCTGTTATCCAAAAGTACAGCTTTTAAGATCTCCACGCCATTCTGAGGTCTTGTAATCTACTCCCATGGCTTGGAACAAGCCCTTAACATCAAAACAATAACACAACGAGGTTTTATCACAAAATTTGAAGAAGGATGCAAACTTGCCGTGGCAATTCCTATAACTCCACTTGCAACTGGAATCCAACAAGTTCCATTCACTTAGACGTGATAGCAGCAGCTCAGCATTGGACTCAGTGAGTTCTAACTCTCAGACCAAGTCATCCGATTCTTGCTGACTGGGAAAGTGTGGAGTGACTCAGGAACATTCTCCAACATACGATTCATCACTTTCCCCTCCGCCATTGATGATGTCCTCATCATCAGTGTCTGTAGGAGGGACAGGAATGCCAGCTCATCGTTGTGAGGCACTGGAAAAATCGAAGAAGGCAAATTTGGGTTAACAATGTTCTTCTGCCCTTAATACTCTTTGCATCACATATGTCAATCTTGCCAAAATAACACTCGTTGTGGTGATTAAACGGTTCTTGCCACACTCTCAGAACTGCGAGAGGCAACTTCTTTCTCACTCCTCGTAGCCAAGCTTCAAGCGCAGAGTGTCAGCTACCAGAAGTGTAGTGTGGAGCCCAATCCTTATCTTGATCGCCCATTGCGATGTCAAAATATGTTTTGTATGCATGAGCAAATTTGTTATCAAGGTGGATTTTGTAATTGATCATCTTCGGTCCAAAATATTCTCCACATGCATAACAAAATGTATTGGGTGACAGCTTGCACGAACGTCTACTGGTCATTCTCATCAACAGAAACACCTTTAGGAACAGCTCAAAAACACATCGCCCAGCCAAAGTAGCAACCTGAAACTAGCTCATCGAATGAACTGACTCGATTCGCATTGCATGACTCATTAATGGTCATATCAGCAACATCTGCATGGAAGCAGATGGTGTGTGTGTGTGTGTGTGTGTGTGTGTGTGTGTGTGTGTGTGTGTGTGTGTGTGTGTGTGTGTGTGTGTGTGTGTGTGTGACATGGTAAGTGATATGTCAGCCATTACATCGGCACGCAGTAACAAGACTGGAAATAAACAATTGCCATTTTTTTATGAATAACAGAAGATGGAAAAACAAACAAAAAAAAAAAAAAAAAAAAAACAATGCACCAGATTACTGGCGTCCTCCATTCATAAAATATCTGAAACAGTTGGACTTGAACAGCTGTACCTTGAAGTTTTGGGGATAACAACTCCGTGGAAGCAAGTTTCAAAGAGAAGCAGTTTGGAGAATAAAAGAATTTTGATAGGCAGAAGTTCTGCAATATGGCTGTGTGATATTCCATTCATGAGTGCTACCAGATGAGCGTGTAGCACGACGGAAGGCATGGAGAGGTGGCACAATGGACGCAACTTCATCTGAGCATTTGCCATAAAAATGTCTGTAAAATAATGCAAAGGAGGCAACATTCCTTCATACTTGTAGGGGAGGTAGTTTATTTATCATAGCAGGGTTATTAATAATTGCAACAGCTTTGTTCTGAGTTTTGTCTAGTTGTTTTAGTGCAACCTTTCCACAAGGGTAAGCAATATTCAAAGTCAATGAAGAAGTTGCGGACTCTATACAATAATCCAAGTTTCTCTGAGGCTGTTTTAAAAAATGATCTGGCATAAGAGGTCCAGCTGAGGGCATTGTTAAGTAAGACACCGAGACTTTCAATACTTTTGGAGATGGAAGTATTAGTACTACTGAAGGTAATATATAAATATGGCAACATTGTTGACAGAAACCTAGATATAGACAAACAAACCTAACACCACTGGAATCAGCGTGGAAAACTGAGTCTAACAAGACCAAAACAAGAAATAATAATAAACAAATTCTTTTTTACACAGTGTAATCAGTTAACTACCAAAATAGTCTACTTCTCGGCTCTTTCTCCTTCCAGTGCATCCTCTGGCAGTTGAGTGGTGTCGCTGAGGAGCTAGGAAGTGAAGAATTGATGTAACTTTTGCCGTGGGAGAGGCTGCATTTGGGTGTCCACACGGCAACTGAGGCCTAGGCTGGCAGCTGAGCTTGACCCCTCTCCCCACACATTTCCTCAGCCATGAAGCTGGTGGAGTGGGTATTGGTTAGTGGTTAGTAAGACTGCTGAATGTGCTTTTTGTGAGTGGTATGGTGCCGATTGACTGGGTAAGTGCGTGTGTGGTACTGTTGTATAAAGGTAAGGGTGATAAGTATGAATGTACACTTAGTCTGTTGAATGTTGTCGGTAAGGTGTATGGTAGAGTGTTAATTAAGAGAGTTAGAGAGCGTACAGAGGGAGTGATTGGTGATGGACAGTTGGCTTTAGGAGAGGGAAGCATTGCATGGATCAGGTGTTTGCTCTTAGACAGGAGTTTGAAAAGTATTTGGTGAAAGGTATGGATGTGTTTTGGGCGTTCATGGAGTTTGAGAAAGCGCATGATAGAATTGATAGGGCGGGTTTGTGGACTGTTTTCAGATTGTATGGACTAGATAGTAGGTTGTTAAAAGGAGTGAAATGTTTTTATGTAAATAGTAAAGCATATGTAAGAGTGGGTAATACTGTGAGTAAGTGGTTTCCCGTGAGAGTGGGGCTGCAGCAGGGATGTGTGATGTCATTTTGGTTGTTTAATATTTATGTATTGGTAGGATTTTTTATGTATATCTCTGCTTGCCACCACTGTATTGCCGAGAATTTTAATGAATACCACCGCTAACCCCAGTTTACTGCTATAGAATTGTAATTGTCTCTCACTGTTATGACGCCAGAGTAATGTTACGGTGAATCTGATCCTACAAAAACCTTGATGTCACTACAATCTCTCCTCTTACAATAATTTCTTATATCACCGCTTAGCGTTGGAGTGTAAATCACCCGGATGCGCTCTGAATTTAAAGTTAAGATTACAAGGGTGACAGTTGGTAATGGGAATTTAGTGTCAGGTGAAGTTTCTATGCCGGTTCTAGTCGTCTTGGTTCAGTTCAAGGTTGTATAAGAATTTATGGAGGATGGTAGGTGTGGTAGCGTGATATTCTTTATGGCTAGCCGTCACTCTACTTACCTTGGGCATAACACTTCTAACTTACCAACGTGGCTGCCGACCCTGTTTTACTGTAACCCAAACCAACTGGGGTGTTTTACCCCTCTTACTCCAAAATAGATACCAATGACTTCCCCGACTTATGTCCAAACTGTAGGATCAGATTTCATACTGAATGGGTTAGCGTGAATTTTAGGTAGGCTTAGGTTCTAGAGTGTTATTCCCCCTAGTACACCTTGCAGGCCGCCCCGTACATAGCCATCAAAGAAGGGTAGTTGGAAACCCGAATTTAAAGAGTATAACATTGATTTTAATCATACCCAAAATTAGATAAATGCTTAAATCCATAGACTCACTTCCCTAGTTAACACTGTTCTAATAATACGTGGAACAGAAAGACCATACGAGTTATGAGTGGATGTCGTTCTCCTTGGTCACTGAAGGACTCGAGGGGGGACGATACTAAAATGATTTAAAGACCACTTAATAATGCATTCTACACCACTCTCCAGGAATAACACTTTCCCTTCAATGGTGAGATTTAACCATAACACTGTACAATTAATGGGAAGACTCAAAATGACCTAACTTAATACTTACACAACTTCCAAGAATTAGATTATCATTTTTGACTAATGAAATACACTTCATTCACATTATTTCCCTTGTGCCTTATAATACAGAAAACTCCCTGACTTAGATTAAGGTGCAATGATTTAGATCTTTGCCTAACACAATTAATGGTGGGGGGGAGTGTATGATATGTATGTGTGGTGACGCGTTTGGCAGATTACGACTTGATAATTATGATGTTAAAATATGTGAATCAAACGAAGGCGATGGAATGAGTTACCCAAGAAATTTGGTATTGAACACACTAATAATCATTTATTCTCTATAACTCTTAATGTGAAAACATCGGAAGGGGGGGGGGGAAATAATGAGGCTTAAACACTGACCTGCGAAACAAACGAAGGCGGTGGAATGAGTCACATAATAATATGCTCGCCCACGCCTTATATAACCTCGGATACCTCAGTCCTATTGCATTCGAGGATGTTAGCTTCCGGTTACAGCTTTTACGTTAACAGGTATGTCTCACAACACTCATTTGGGAATTGACTTCTTTAGAACTTATCGTATCTCACCAAGATTACACAACGATGGAGAAAATTTGAGTAGTATCGAGAATGATCATCACTTAATATTAACCCTTCGTAATGATGTTCGGATGCTATTTCGTCCGTTAACCAAACGTGGGAATGTACAACGATCGATATTTCGACGTAACTAAATATATAGAATATTATGGACTGTTTCTCCCCTTCTGGCACTTTCTCAGTTAGCATTTCTAACACTAAATTGAATTGAGACCGAAAGATATCTTTGAATTTACTCAAGTAAGAGGTTATGAAGATTAAGCCAAATTAAATGTTCATCAAACTCCGCTACCAGCGTATTTTATGGAGAGGGGGTTTGTGTGAAGGGGAGGAGGGAGTGTGGTCGCCTGATGTAATAATGCAAACTATATAATACATAGATGTTCACTTCTAACTTATCTCTACATACCAAAAATCATTCTTATTTTATACTTATAATACACCTATACTAGATTATAATTATTCACACTTGTACTAAATTGTTCTTAATTACTAAATTACAACTATCTTACAACTAAGTTACACTTATATTACATCTTAACCTAACTTACTGGCACTACATTTATATGGATGGTAATGTAAGGGAGGTGAATGCAAGAGTGTTAGATGGAGGTTTGAGTCTGGTGAATGCTGATGGAATCCGAATCAGCCGCTGTTTGCGGATGATACTGCACTGGTGGCTAAATCAGAAGAGAGATTGAGACAGTTGGTAGAGGAGTTTGGATGGGTGTGTGAAAGGAGGAAATTGAGAGCAAATGAGAATAAAAGTAAAGTGATGCAGTGTACGAGGTTGGTAGATGGTAGGAGGATTAATATAGTTTTGAATGGTTAGTTGGTTGAGGAGGCAAAGTGTTTCAAGTATTTAGGGTCACATGTTGCTGTGGATGGAAGATAGATGTAGCAGTGAAGTTTAGAATGAATGAAGTATTGAGGTGCTGGGAGGAATGAAAAGGGTGTTTGGATGTCGTTCACTTGGAATGGATGTAAAAAGAAGTTCGTATGAGGGTGTAGTGGTGCTGACTGCGTTATATGGGGCTGAAACATGGAATATGGGCGCAGCAGAGAGGAAGAGTTTGGATGTAATGGTAATGCGGTGTCTGAGGAGTATGTGTGGAGTTACGCATATGAATCCAGTGAGAAATGATGAAGTGCGAGGGAGAACTGGAGTTATGCAGGAGATGGCTGAACGAGTTAAACAGGGAGTGTTGCGATGTTTTAGGCATGAAGAGCGTATGAATGAAGAGCGATTGACTAAAAAAAATAACTGGATCAGATGCGAGAGGCGTAAGGCTGAGAGCAAGGCCACGAATAGGATGGACGGACAGTGTGAAGACAGTGTTAGATGTGAGAGGGATGTCTGTAGACCAAGGAAGAGAGGCTGCATGTGATAGGGATAACTGGAGAAAAATTGTGAATGAATGAATGAATGATGATGCGGCCCCAAGTGCTTATTCTCCCGCATTTGGACGGATCAGCTAATCAGTCAGGTTTGGGTCAGGGGATGGGTCCATTATGATGTAGCAGGGGTAAAGCAGCTCTGCTGGTGTGCTCTGCTGCGGATGTCGCTGATTGCACTGCGAAGTTGACCTTCGTGCGGTATGGTGCGGTGAGGATCTGTTCCTTCTCCCCTTGAGGCTAAGATACGAGTAAATGTGTGTGTGTGATGAGTAAATTGGGTGTGTGTTGTCCTGTCTTGGCTACCCCCTTTTTGGGGGGAAAGCAGCCTAGGTATATAGGTAGACAGATAGATGAAGAATGTATCAATCACCCTGTACGTGTGGTGCTTACAACTTTGCTCGTTTTCCAGCTATTCCTGAGTGACACTGTGCCCAATGGTTTGCGGGAAGTAATTACTGAATCATACGAATATAAATCACTCCAGAACCAAAATCACATTCCTTTCTAAAACCAATTTTTTCATCTTACTTCATCATTATAACGTAGTGCACAAATCGCTTACTGTACTAAACACATATTATCCAATAAATCTCGTAGTCTTATTTTTTTCATACGAACAGGCACTTATTCTCTATCCTCGCTCTTTACTGAAGAAATGTCTTATCCACTTGTATGTATGATACATATCACTAGAAAAAAATTATTTACAGATACTATACAGTATATACACACGTCCCAATCGTTAGTATAGACGCCTCACCATCGTATTTTATTTTCACTTTATTTCACGGTTATAACTTATTGAGTTCATCACATTGTGCGTAAGACATTTTTTTCTGTAATGTTCTCATTTATATATCTTACACTATGAAAACAGCATATGAAATGGCAGTAGAAGTAAACTGTAGCACCAGTCCAGCTGGGCAGTACTCCCAAGGTGGATGGAAAGCTGACAGGGAGAGCTGGAGCTCCCATTTCATCAGCCCTTGGGACTAGTTCCCGACCATCCCCCTTTGCTGAACTTTTTCAGTGTCTCAGAAACACAGAGAGTAGGCCAGCATGCTCTCCAATACAAGTTCCTCTAACTATCAACACCAAACTACATGCACAGTACGCACTACACTTCCTTTTCAAAAATTCGAAAAAGTAATCATGGTCGTGAAATACATAGCCTCGGAGTCCCCGGGGGGGGGGGACCATAATGCCCCCACCTTCTGCCCCTTTCCCGGTGACGACTCGAGCTGCCTGGAACCACTGTCTGACTCACTTCTTCATTTCTGCAACATCCGTGGCCTTTCCTCCAACTTTCACTTTGTTGAGCACGACCTTTCCTCCTCTAAACCTCACCTTCTTTTCCTAACTAAGACTCAGCTGTCTGAGGCAACTGACAGCAAACCCTTTTCTGTATCCTCCTACTTTCTCTATACTCATTTCAAAGCCAAAGGTGGCTCTTGTGTATATACAGTATATACGCAACGACTTATCTTGCTCTCGTGTTCCTGAACTCGATTCTTCTGAATTCTCTACACTCTGGCTTCGGCTTTCCTGTCATTCTCTGACTAAATATATCTGCTCTGTTTACTTATCTCCTAATTCTACTGACTATAAACAATTCTCTGAGTATCTTACTTCTATGATGGAACACATCCTATCCATTTCTCCTTTCTCTGAAATCTCCAATCTAGGAGATATCAATGTTCACCACGACCTTTGGCTCTCGTCTTCTTTCGCTGATCCACCTGGTGAACAAGCCTACACCTTTTCTATCCTTAATGACCTAGAGCAGCTTGTACAGCACCCTACCTGTATCCCTGACCGCCTTGGAGAGAACTACAACATACTTGACCTCTTCCTTACAACTAATCCTTCTGCTTACACTGTTAATCTTTCCTCTCCGTTGGGCTCCTGCGATCACAACCATATTAACTTAACCTGTCCTATTGCTCCGGTACAACCTGTGGACCCTCCAAAGAACCGTTGTCTGTGGCACTTTGAAGCTGCAGATTGGGAGGCCCTCAGGCAGTAATTCTTTAATTTCCCCTGGAATGAATATTGCTTCTATGGCAAGAAGCATCTGAGTGTGCCTTGCGCATTATTGAGGTTATTCTCTTGGGCATGGAAGCATACATTACTTTCTCATATCCTTTGACTAATGCAAGAAAGCACTGGTTTAATCACGCTTCTTCTAATGCTGTCTGCAACAAGGAGAGGGCCTATAAAAGGTACTGGAGCCAACCCACTCCTGAATCACATCTTTTATACGTTTCTGCCCGGAATCGTGCTCTGTTCTTCACTCTGCTAAAAATAATTTCATCTGTAATAAATGCTGTCAAATCTCCAAGTCGAATTCTTCCCGCTCCTTCTGGCATCTTTCCAAAAACCTTTCTAACAACTTTACTTCATCATCCTTCCCTCCTCTTTTCTACTTTGATGGCTCTGTAGTTATTTCTTCTACTGATAAAACAGATCTCTTCGCTCAGACTTTCTCCTCCAATTCCACCTTAGATGATTCCGGTGCTGTTCCTCCATCACTTCCCCCCTCTGACTTCCTCATGGCTGACATTAAAATTTCTTCAGCTGATTTATTTTCTGCCATCACAGGCCTCAATACTAACAAGGCATATGGGCCTGATGGAGTTCCTCCTGTTGTTCTCAAGAACTGTTCTGTGCTTAATCCCTGCCTAGGTAAACTCTTTCGTCTTTGTCTATCAACTTGTACCTCTTCTTGCTGGAAGTTTGCTTTCATTCAGCCAGTCCCAAAGAAGGGTGACCATTCCCAACCCTCCAACTATCGTCCAAAAGCATTAACATCCTGTATCTCAAAAGTTTTTGAGTCAGTTCTTAATAGAAAAATTTTAAAGCATCTTTGCTATCATAACATTCTTTCTGATCGTCAGAATGGGTTCCGTCAGGGATACTCCGCTGGCGATCTTCTCACCTACCTTTCAGACTCCTGGTCATCCTCCTTTCGGGACTTTGGCAAAAGCTTTGCCATTGCACTTGACATCTGAAAGCCTTTGATCGAGTCTGGCATAAATCTTTAAATTCCATACTGTCCTCTTACGGTTTCTATCCTTCTGTCAGTGTCTTCATCTCTAGCTTCGTTTCTGGTCGTTCTATAGCCAATGTTGTAGACGGCCATCGTTCTTCTCCTAGATCTATCAACAGTGGTGTTCCTCAGGGCTCTGTCCTATCACCAACTCTCTTCCTTTTATTCATCAATGACCTTCTAAGCTGTACATCTAACCCTATCCACTCATACAATGATGACTCCACCTTTCACCTTTCCATTCGGTTCCCTCAACGTCCATCTCAGCAGTTACTTCAAGAAACAGGGGATGAGGCTATGGCACATCTAATTTCCGACTTGGCTTGTATCTCTGACTGGGGTAAAGATAATCTGGTTGTTTTTAATGCATCAAAGAATCAGTTCTCACACCTATCGACCTGACAAAATCTTCCACAGATATACCCACTAATGTTTAATACTATTCATCCTAATCCTGCATCATCGTTGAACATGCTTGGGGTTTCATTCACTCGGGACTTATCTTGGAAAGATCATATTACATCTCTTGTAAAATCTGTTTCCAAGAGATTAGGTGTGCTAAGCCGACTCCATTCCTTCTTTACCCCTGCACAATTGTTGACTCTATACATGGGTTTTATCCGCCCCTGTTTGGAGTACAACTTTCATGTGTGGGGAGATTCCCCACATACAGCTCTTCTCAATAGTATGGAGTCAAAGGCTTTTCTTCTCATTAACTCTCCTCCTCTTACCGACTCCCTCCAACCTCTGTCACTTCACCGCACAGATGCCATCTTTATCTCTTTTCTGTTGCTACTTCTATGGTCACTGCTTCTCTGAACTGTCTACATGCATTCTTCCACCTCTACGACGGGCGCGTAGCACCCGTCTAGCAGCAACATCTTATCTCTTTTCTGTCCAACTCTCTATTGCAAAAATTAACCGTTACTCCCAGTCCTTCATTTATGCAACAGGTCAACTCTGGAACTGCCTCCCTCTGTCTGTATTTCCTGCTTCCTATGATCTTGAATTTGGGTCTCTTGTATTTAGTTTCCCTCTTGGAAGGAACAATTATTCTGGGCTCGTGGTGTTTGGTTCCTTCTTCCTCACATAAAAAAAAGTTATATTTTCTATCCATGTTGATTAATGAAGAAATCGTTTATGCACTTATACATAAGCTTTAGTTTTCTAGAAAAAATATTTATATATACTATATACACACGTCTGTGTCAGAATATATATACACGTCATCTACATTGAAGTTACTGTCGTAATTATGCACATCACTGCCGCACACATTTTACCATGTCACTTTCGTGAAATACGCTTCAATGTCGCACACTTTTCGCACACCACCTGCTTACTTGCACGTCCCAAGAGTTCAATATTTTCTAACATTATTGTAGTAAACTATTCACAAACGTCATTGCCGTACACTATTTACACTGTGGGAGCAATAACCAACAAAGGAAACTAACTTTCACCCAGGAAAGACTGTACAGGAGAAGGTAGGAAGGGTGGCAAGGAATTGTACGACAGGAGGAGAGCAAGGGTGGCGCCATTTTCTCCATGTGATACGCCTTGTCTGTCGATGACGACTTACGGCTCGAACAAAGGGAGATTTGTATGTCCAGTTCACCGCCCATGGCTCTGTCACTAAGCCCCTTTCGTGGGCGCGTTGGTGATGACTGTGGGCTTGACTGGGGTTGAGGATGTGCGCAGCGGGGGTGGTGGCAGGTAGCCGAATGATACCACTTCCTAAAGTTATCACTTCTGAGACAAGTGCTTTACTGATGCTTCCAGATACGCACTCAGGAGACTGAAATGAGATGCCAGAGGTACTTGATACCATACGAGTAATTATGGGCGTGCTCATCAGACTACCGCGGGTCTTTGATAATGCGTAATACCTCGTGACTCGACTGTTCTAGATCTCCTCAGTCATCACGTGATACCTCGTGACCCAAAAGATAAGAGTTAAATTTTATATTACATAACCTGCTCAAGACTACTGTTCTTATCGTAATTACCATAACTTTATTCTGAGCCCTCAAAATCACTTTAGCCGTGTGTGTGTGTGTGTGTGTGTGTGTGTGTGTGTGTGTGTGTGTAAGTAGCCATTTAGATCTGGAATGGAAAACTTAATAGATATTTTTATTATACTTAGATCTAGACTGATCAGTGTACTCAAACAGTAAAATACACTGATCTCAGTAGACAGACAGATAGATAGATATAGATTAACAGATAGATAGACTGAAATGAACAAATAGACAGACATGCAGAAAACCTTTAAGATAGACCGATCTGGATTGATGGCTTTCTTTCGCTTGTGCACGTAACCCATTAACTAGAATTATTATAATATTCGTCATCATCTATCAGCATTTGATCATACATTATCCATTACCATCATCCGCCAGCGTAATCCATCATCTATCATCCACCGTCAGTCATATATTATTGCTTGGACAGCAAAACACTGGATAATATTACTGATCCTCCCGATGCCGAAGCCAACAAGTGGGGGACAAAAATTTATAAAACGGATAAATAATTGAGGCAGTCTCACTCATAGATATATAAACATAGATGCTGTACGGGGAGGCAAAACATGCGTCAGCTTAGCCGCCATGTTGGAAAGGTCGAGTGCCAGTGCCGGTTCTAGACTTGGAGGGGCAGCTACACATATTGATGGGGCACAAGGGCGTAGGTTGAGGGCATATCATATATTGATAACTTGCTTTTGAGGGGGCAATCGAAAAATTTGGTAGGGGATTGCTCCCCCGTACCCCCCCCCTCTAAAACCGGCCCTGTCGAGTGCACGTCACCTATTATGGTCTACTCTACAATTGTACCACCTTTGAGTTCTCTGAAATGCCACAGTGTTACACTAACAAGCGAACATTGGCACCAGACATCAGGGAATAACTTTTCATGGGTAAGTATATACACTTTGTACTATAAAATCAGTACAAACGCCATACAGCCCTGCCCTGCTCGAACTGATGCATGCAGACGTGCAGTACTTCCACACTGAGTTCAATTGTAATATAAACAAACTAGTCAATGTGACTGACAGCTGACCTTATAATATAACGTTTGACAGTAGCCCAATGCATTGACTTCTATTTCGCTATGGTAATCAGCGGACAGTACTCAGATTCTCATGTAAAGGTCAAGAAAGCTCTCACCACCTCACTTTCGTTTGTTCTTGCATTTTTTTTGTTGGGATGGCACTGTGTACACATTATGCAAGCATAATTTGAGTATGGTGAATATGTTAGAAATGTATTTACTCCAGAAAAGCAATATTGGGCCACAGTGGTGTATATTCTGGCGAAATGACTACCCCAATACAATATAACCATCTGTGAACCTAACAATCTCAGAGGTTCAGCATTTCCAAGGTCATTTGGGGGTTCTATGTTTATTTCAGTTCATAAGATTCTAGCCATTAACTAACAAGCTTTTAAAATTTCAGTAAAACTTTCTGCAAATATTTTCACATTCCTCAAAAAAACAAAACAAAAAAACAACAACAACTGGGAATCATGTTCCCTGGTTCCGATACTTCTTCCACCTTTGTTTTCCCCTAAAATCTGATGTACAATTGATTCATATTGCCATACTAGTTGCGTGGCTAGGGCTTTCTGGAATTTAACAATTGTCACTGGGTGTTTCCCTGCTTCATTTCGTCCTTGTAAGTTGTAAACTGCAACACTCTCCGAATTCCACTGTACATCTACAATTCATTTTACATTTTACATGAATGAAAGGTATAACCACTATTTTTACTATGATGGCATGTAATTTACATATGTTCACAGCCATTTTTTTATTTCTTTGTCAAACTCCATTTCAGTTATCATATAATTCATATATTTTAAACGATGCTAAAAAGAATTCAACTTCATGCATGTTTTAGGTTTGTCATGTGTCATATTATACTGCAGCTTGATTTCAGCAATAAATTCAATGCAGTTGGCTCAAAAGCACATATTGCATGTTGTTGTTAATGTGGTTTGCTTTTGAGATCTGTTTGTGGCAAATACGGACCAAGTGAGAAAAGTTGCATTTCATATGACTTTAGAATATTTTATGAGCTTTAAAATACGCCGTCACATAAGTAAATCCATGCAATGGTAAGAAAGCTATGGCCAGAAAACGTCAGCATCTGCACCCTTTGTCCATTGATTCCAATTGTTTATTTGCAGTCTGACGACCTTGCCAATATGGCGGCGCTATTGCCGTAGAGTCAGGTAAAGTTCCGCATTACCCGCTGTTCGGAGCTTTGGTGGTAAACAAATAGTCATGAAGCAGTAGCCAGACCCCACTTGTCTGGTAACTGTGAGTGGGAGGGAGGGTGTTCGGGGGAGTGAGGGTCTGGATAGTTGCTCAAGTCACAGTATTAATAGCCAACGATAATCCGTCCGACGTAGTCTCAAAGTGAAAAAGCAATGCAGATGATTAGGTGGCCGTGACCCGAGAATGGATCATCAGCAACGGCTAGTAGCTCTCAGGGGACGAGTAGTCAGTCTACGACAAGCTGGGCACTCCATACTAACGATTGCCAGCGATGTAGGGATTTAAATCCCCAAAGCGAGGAAATGGACCAGTAGATGGGCCGAGATTCGTAACCTCCATGACTTAGGTGTGTGTTGAATAATAGCTATTAGACATAGATATACATATTACCAGCAGCAGCAGCCGTTTGAGTATCCACTGCAGGACCGGCCTATCCCGATCGAAGTCGGGACGATACAGCCAATGTATCTCTACCAAGTGGCTTAGGCTGTCTAGTAGAGATTGTATGTAGGGTGAGAAGTGCTTGTTAGTGTAATTGTCGTGTTGGAGTGGCTTTGGATATGTGTGTAGAGTGTGAACCAAGTGTAATCGGCCCGTGGAAGCCGACTGGGTGCAAGCATACTTTATAGTAAGCGACACTGGTTCAACCACAGCACCCCTGGTGTCCGCCAATGCAGTACGTGGCCGGGTGAACACTCCCAAAGTTTATTACCCTGGCGGGGAGCGAACCCTGGCTCACCCATGTATGAAACGCACACTCTACCACTGTACCACAGAGGCTCCAAATATACATATGCACACACACACACACACACACACACACACACACACACACACACACATATATATATATATATATATATATATATATATGGTCTCCCTCTCGGCTCCTTAGCTTACCTGACACATCCGCTAATCTCGACTTGAGACCAGTGGACGAAAACATAAGTTGGAAGTGGAGAAGAACATCGAAAGAGGAAAAACTGCTATACACTAAGAGTGTTACAAGTTGCTGGAGGTGGCCCATAAAGCTGTCAAAAGTAGGCGTCATAAGGAGATTAGAACAAAAGCATAGGAATTATGAGATGCTGTAGTAATGACTTAGAGACGGTGAGGGACAAGAAAAATTCATGAAAGAGGGAAGTAATGAGTGAAAATAGGAGAGGACAGTGAAATATACGAAAGTTCTTCAGAGCTTTTAACTTACACCTGACTCTGGTGGAGCACCATGTATCATTTGTGGGGCATGGACTGAACAAGCAGGGATTATGAGGGAGTTTACTGCTCATGTGAATCATAAGTTTTAGCAAGAGACCACGAGAAGGCACTCCTAAAAGCATCCTTAATTTCAATGTAAGTGATATTGGTGTGGAGGTAGACAGTTTAAGGACGAGTCCACACCTGTACTCAGACATATGTTGGCAACACAGCTGGCACATGTTCGGGAACATGTTTGCATAAGTATTTGGACAGATGTATGCAAACATGTTTCAGTGCAGCTTCGAACACTGGCAGCAGAGGCGATGGGATAAGTGTGTCCATACAAGGCAGCCGAGACTTGATCATGATGTTGCCAACATGATCTGGACGCTGCTGTTCCCAACATGTTTGAAGCGTGTTCCTTACTGTGTTGCTTACATGTTGCCAACACTTGTTTGAGCACATGTATGGACACGCACTAAGGGGCAAGACAGTGCTCCAGGAACTACATGTAAGCAGAGGGATAAGGGTGAACAGCAGACAACATATTTAGGTGGCTGGGAGGCGGGACAGTTTGGGAATGTCTCGGGACACAACATCTGCTTCGGAGAAGAGGAGACAACCACACGACCAATGACAGCAAAAGAAATCTGGTGAGTGGAAGTAGCTAAGATGGGGAGATCGTGAGTGTGCAAGACAAGGGAATTTCACATGCCCTAAAGTTAATTACAAATGCCAGTTAACTTTTGCTCAATACCCAAATGTAATTAATGCTGGTCCCTGGTCGTGCAGATAGTTATAGCAGTTATTTCTGTAGTATCAAAGAATTCAGTTAAACTTGCACTATTCTTAACTGAGTCATGATGGAACAGCAAATGTGTTTGTAATTTTATGTAACCGAGTTAAATCTCCATGTATTGAGTGTCTTGTTTCCATTTGTGTCATTAAAGTAATGTAACTGTCTTGCACAAAGCTAGTAATAGTAAAGCAGAGAATGTATCTGTGTTGTTGAGCCTCAGACAGTGGAACAGCTTTCCTTGTAGTGCGGAAGGGAGTTGGGACAGGAAAGGATGCACATTGTCACACTGTCCTAACATTAATGTTACAGATTCTCTCTGGACTTGTCTCTACACTCCTTTCTGTTATTGTTTTCACACTACCTATCTCTATAAATAGCAGTCATATATCGTGTTAATTAAAGATGAGTGTAAAACAAGTACATAATTTCTGAGGAAGTGTAATGCATGACAATGGCGACAGCTTCAAGGAATATTTTATGTTCTGTTCATTTTTTATCTCATTAAACAGTACCTCACCTGAGAGTATAAAAAGTGATTGTAGGGAATCTAGCTCAGACGAAGAGACTCAGACGAAGAGACTGTCCCCTTCGAATTAGAATATACACCATTAGATTTAGATTCTGAAGTGTCAGAAGAGATGACGGAAGCAGAACGAGACCAAACTGCGGGGAGCATTGTGGCGACTCATTCTGTCGCAAGCAATTGCTGACAATCAGAAAGATGCTGTGCAGCGGATAAAGGACTTAGCTTTTTTCACAGTCAGTAAACACACAACACTAGTTTAATACTCAAGTTTAATTCTTGAACCTAATGTTAGCACGTGGATAAGGGAGATAGAGTACAAAATGGCTGGACCTGGGTGGACTGCACTTGGCAGGTGTGATATAGCTTGGGAATACACACTAGGTTGTGCTAATGACAGAATTAAACAATTTATACATAAGGCGACTCGTAGCTGGGAGGATTTTAAGTCTGTTCTCCTGAGACTTTACTCTCCTGAGAATGATTTCCAACTTGCTCATCAGGCATTGATACAAGCGAGAAGTTATCAGGGCGAGCGTATCGTTGATCACTGGTCGCTACTAGTGAAGCTAGCTAATCGGGTTTGCAAGTATAAGGCCGGCTTTTGGAGAATCTGCTGTGTTTACGGCCATTAATTTATTCATGGAAATATTCACCAGCCAGGATAAAGTTAACTCATCATGACCCGAGGTTTTCCGCACCTCCGACATCCCCCGATCCCGAGGTATTTTCGATTTTTTTTTTTTTTGGCTAAAACCTCCGCTTTTGGTGAGAAACATCGAAAATTCATAGAGAAATCGCTCACCTTAGGTTTAAAATACTCGATCCAGGTAGGAGTACCTCCTTACCTGACTGGGTTTTCTAACAGGCTGGCACCAAAGAAAACGAGTTCTATGGGAGGGTAACTATTTCACACAACTCATAAACGGTATTTATTTATTTACTTGGTACGAATTTATATGTAGTATGAGAGTATACTGGTTTTCAAGCAGTAATATAGGCATTATAAGCATTGTTTCACTCACTAACTAATCACCATACCTGACCTTCTTTTGCCACATTACCTGATCATTATTTCTGACTGTTTCTTCTTCTAATGCTATGTAAACTTTGTCCTCCACATTGTCATCGATTGGGGAATCACTCTGGCCCTGAATATCTTTACTGGCCAGGTCACTGGTAACAGGTGAATTGCCGAGACAATGGCGTGAGGGGGGGAGGGGGGAGGTTATGCGGTGTAAGGCATTGTCCCTGCTTGGCATCTTGTAGAGGAATAGAGGAAGGTGTCCCGTGTATACGTACAAAAAATCATGCGTGAAAATTGAAAATTGTGCAAATTAGGGACCTTGCAATTGCACGACATACCAGTACGTCGCCGGGACTGGCAAATGCAAAATGTTGCAATGTACCCATACGTCGACGGGACAGGGCGGCTTAATATTGATGCTGAGTACAACGATCCTAATAAACTCGTGAACAAAGCCATCAGTTGGGCAGAACAGTGCTATTCCCCACTCGCCGAGGATAACGTAGCAAAAGAAAGAAAACGTGTCGTGACTGCGCAAGTGGATGAAGGTAAAGTCTCTGCTAAAACAAGGAAGATAGATACCGGAAAGTTAACCTATGTGGGAGGAAAATGAAACAGATGTGGTGTTGTATGTCACAGAGCCCACACGTGCTGTGCCACGAGGCTGATCTCGCGAGGCCAGTATATCTTCTTTTCAGCTCAAGAAAGGAGAAGAATAAGATGTTTTCGTTGTGGTGGATCAGTTTATTGTTTCCCTAAAGTAGACAACTCAGGTCAGGTAACACGATATGATCACTGTCAGAGTACAATTCACTGTGCCGAGTGGTGTTCATGACAACCGGACACACACCAAAAATGTCAGACGACTAATTGTCGTTTCTTTGGGAAAATCAACATATCTAGTGGTAGTAATGGGAACGTGAAGTGAAATGATAGACTGCCCTATGCACTCAGATGCAGGGGCGTGTAGATTACTCATTAACCAGAGAATTTGCATGAGACGAGACCTAAGTTCCAGTCGTATGTAGGCTGAACGCATGTGTCTGCAAGTGGTGATGAACTTGAGTAACAGACCAACCGATAGGGCTGGCAGGCCGCACGTATGAAAGTGAGTTCGGTGTGGTAAGAAATATATCTCGTACACTTTCAATGATTCTAGGCTCCGATTTAAATTTTGCTCAGAATGTACGTATTATCTCACACCTTTTGTGCATCAACAATGACTGGGAGAAAGTAGAATTACAGGTCAGAGAGGAAGATCTTCACACAGATTATGCTTCCTCCCGCCTATCATATGAATTAGAGGACATCTCTGGATGGTACATGACGAGTGAGACACTTGTGATAGATCCACTTACATATGGCGTCGTCCTGTTAAAGACTGATATTTTGGGGTGGACACTTTGTTTATTTTTACCAAGTCCTGGTAGTACTTTCGCCGCAATGCTGTGGCCAGGGATTATGAACATGGTCCCGAGTGAGGCGAGAGGAAAGTCCAGAGTATATGTTGCCTATATTATCGCTATTCCTCACCAGATGAGTATATCTGGCAGGTGCTGGGTGGGCACAGTGGAACCATCTGAGAAGGTAAGGTGGGACGAAAGTCAGGACATCGAACAAGGCCAAATTACTAGTGCAACATAAGGGGATGAAAGATTGAAGAGACTAGGTATGGGTTTGGACGAATTATTTTCACCGGAAAGTAGGGAGAACGATGCCCTCAAACTCCTTAAGCGAAAACATCATGCGCTCTCTTTGCCTGAAGAACCACTGACCACAACACCCTATTTCTTACATCATAATCTGTGTCACGGGGCAAGTCTTAAATTGCCGTCCCTGTAAAATACATGCTAAGTATCATGCAACTCTTAGGCAACAATTAAATGACATAAGAGAGCAAAATGTCATACGTCCTCTCTAGTCACCTTATTTTTCACCCCTGGTCCCAGTGCCCAAGCAATATGGTGGATTACAGATCTGTCTCGACTTTGGGCACTTGAATAAGCAGATAGTATCTGACCTCATCCCGTTGCCAAATATCATACACATCCTTTCCAAGTTAGGAGAGGACATTATATTTAGTAGTTTAGATTTAAGGCAGGGATACCATCAGATATCATTCGATGAGGAGTCAGGACCACTGACCGCATTTTCCTCACCTGACGGTTACTGGGAG
Organism: Coenobita brevimanus; assembly: GCF_032717465.1. NCBI lineage: Eukaryota > Metazoa > Arthropoda > Malacostraca > Decapoda > Coenobitidae > Coenobita > Coenobita brevimanus. Next base: position 23,743,162 of record NC_136983.1, read on the forward strand.
TATAATAAACTACCCTCTGGGTTGAAAGATGCCCCTGCTGCGTTCCAAAGTATACTCAACGAGATCCTAGTCGGTTTAGTGGGATGTACCAGTCATACTTACCTGTAGGGCATAATTGTCTATGGTAAGGATTTTGAATCACATGTACAGAATTTGGATGAAGTTTTGTCTAGACTGGTAGGAGCTCATCTTACTCTTAACCTGCAGAAATGTATTTTTTTCCAAGACTGAAGAATCTTACCTACATCATTATGCTTTGCTGAAGGATTGCGATCCCAGCCGGATAAGGTTCAAGCTATAAGGGAAATCGCAGTCCCGCCGACTCTAAAAGTGTTCCAGTCTTTTCTATGATGAATTAATTATTACCCTAGGTTCAGAGATTGCTTTGCCTCTCATAAGACTGACTCATGGAAGAAAAAGAGATAAAGAACTCCTAACACAAAGTAGAGTGGAATGAAGAAGCAGATCAGCCCTTCAGAGTTCTGAAGGACCAGTTAACAGGTAATGTAGTTGTTAAGTTCCCTTCCTTTGATATATTGTTCTGCTTGGCAACGGATGCAAGTAGCACAGCAATAGGTGAAGTACTGCGCAGTAAAAGGACCGACTCATGGAAGAAACAGAGATGAAGAACTCTAAACAGAAAATAGGGTGGAATGAAGAAGCAGATCAGCCCTTCAGAGTTCAGATAATGTACTTCTTAAGTTCAGTTCCTTTGATATATTGTTCTGCTTGGCAACAGATGCAAGAAGTACAGCAATAGGTGAAGTACTGCGCGGAAAAAAGGATGATGATTGATTTCTCAGGCCACTAACCTACTTTATTAGAGCTTTGAAGAAGGAGGAGATGAATTATGCCACTATTGAGCAAGAAGCCTTGAGTATAGTGTATGGGACTACGAATCAATTGACCCCTAATTCTAGGATACAAAATGATTGGGCAGACGGATCACAGACTACTAACATTTTTTTTTTTTTTTCATGCGAGGAAGAAGGAACCAAAGGCCATGAGCCCGCAGTAACAGTTCCCTCCAAGAGAAAAACAAAATACAATAGAGAGCCAAATTCAAGATCCGATCATTTTGAGATGCCTGGTCACACTGCGTTTGAAAGACTGGAGATCATAGGCAACAGGAAATACAGACAGAGGGAGACAGTTCCAGAGCTGACATGTTGCATAAATGAAAGACTGGGAGTAACGGTTAACTATTGCATTAGAGAGTTGGACAGAAAAGGGATGAGAGTTTGCTGCCAGACGGGTGCTACGCGCCCATCGTAGAGGTGGAGGAATGCAAGCAGACAGTTCAGAGGAGCAGTGACCATTAAAGTAGCGATAGAAAAGAGATAAAGATGCAACAGTGCGGCGAAGAGACAGAGGTTGAAGGGAGTCAGTAAGAGGAGGAGAGTTAATGAGACGAAAAGCCTTTGACTCCATCCTATTGAGAAGTGCTGTATGTGGGGAGCCTCCTCACACATGAGAGTTGTACTCTACACAGGGGCAGATAAAACCCCTGTATAGAGTCAACAATTGTGCAGGGGTAAAGAAAGAGCGGAGTTGGCTTAGCACACCCAATCTCTTGGAAGCAGATTTTAAAAGAGATGTAATATGATCTTTCCAAGATAAGTCCCGAGTAAATGAAACCCCAAGCATGTTCAAGGATGATGCAGGATTAAGCTGAATATTATTAAACATTAGTGGGTATACCTGTGGAAGATTTTGTCAGCTTGATAGGTTAAGAACTGAGTCTTAGATGCATTAAAAACAACCATATTATTTTTACTCCAGTCAGAGATACAAGCCAAGTCAGACATTAGGTGTGCCATAGCCTCATCCCTTGTTTCTTGAAGTAATTGTTGAGATGGGCGTTGCGGGAACCGAATGGAAAGGTGAAGGGTGGAGTCATCAGCGTATGAGTGGATAGGGTTAGATGTACAGCTTAGAAGATCATTGATGAATAAAAGGAAGAGAGTTGGTGATAGGACAGAGCCCTGAGGAACACCACTGTTGATAGATCTAGGAGAAGAACGATGGCCGTCTACAACAGCGGCTATAGAATGACCAGAAAGGAAGCTAGCGATGAAGGCACATATAGAAGGATAGAAACTGTAGGAGGGCAGTTTGGAAATTAAAGATTTATGCCAGACTCGATCGAAAGCCTTTGAGATGTCAAGTGCAATGGCAAAGCTTTCGCCAAAGTCCCGAAAGGAGGATGACCAGGAGTCTGAAAAGTAGGTGGGAAGATCGCCAGTGGAGCGTCCCTGACGGAACCCATACTGACGATCGGAAAGATGGTTGTGATAGGAAAGATGCCTTAAAATTTTTCTATTGAGAATTGACTCGAAAATTTTTGAAATACAGGACGTTAAAGCAATTGGACGATAGTTGGAGGGTTGGGAGTGGTCACCCTTCTTTGGGACCGGCTGAATGAGAGCAAACTTCCAGCAAGAAGGAAAGGTATAAGTTGACAGACAAAGGCGAAAGAGTTTGCCTAGGCAGGGTGTAAGCACAGAAGCACAGTTCTTGAGAACAACAGGAGGGACCCCATCAGGCCCATATGCCTTGTTAGTACTGAGGCCAGTGATGGCAGAAAATACATCAACTGAAGAAATTTTAATGTCAGCCATGAGGAAGTCAGAGGGGGGAAGTGATGGAGGAACAGCACCGGAATCGTCTAAGGTGGAATTGGAGGAGAAAGTCTGTGTGAAGAGATCTGCTTTATCAGTAGAAGAAATAGCTACAGAACCATCAGAGTAGAAAAAGGGAGGGAAGGATGATGAGGTAAAGTTGTTAGAAAGATTTTTGGCAAGGTGCCAGAAGGAGCGGGAAGAATTCGAGTTGGAGAGTTGAGAGCATTTAGTATGGATGAAATTATTTTTAGTAGAGCGAAGAACAGACTTAGCATGATTCCGGGCAGAAACGTAAAGATGATGTGATTCAGGGGTGGGTTGGCTCCGGTACCTTTTGTAGGCCCTCTCCTTGTTGCGGACAGCATTAGAACAAGCGTGATTAAACCAAGGCTTTCTTGCGTTAGGATATGAAACAGGAATGAATGCTTCCATGCCCGAGAGAATAACCTCCGTAATGCGCAAGGCACACTCAGATGGCTCCCGGCCATGGAAGCAATAATCATTCCAGGGAAAATCAAAGAAGTACTGCCTGAGGGCCTCCCAATCCGCGGCTCCAAAATGCCACAGACGACGTTTCCCTGGAGGGTCCACAGGCTGTACCGGAATGATAGGACAGGTTAAGGTAATAAGGTTGTGATCGGAGGAGCCCAATGGAGAGAAAAGATTAACAGAGTAAGCAGAAGGATTAGTTGTGAGGAAGAGGTCAAGTATGTTGGAGCTCTCTCCAAGGCGGTCAGGGATATTGGTAGGGTGCTGTACAAGCTGCTCTAGGTCATTAAGGATAGAAAAGATGCAGGCTTGTTCACCAGGTGGATCCATGAAAGGATAGGAGAGCCAAAGGTGGTGGTGAACATTGAAATCTCCAAGAATGGAGATTTCAGAGAAAGGAGAAATGGATAGAATGTGTTCCATCGTAGAAGTAAGATAGTCGAAGAATTTTTGATAGTCAGCAGAATTATGGGATAAGTAAACAGCACAGATATATTTAGTCAGAGAATGACAGGAAAGCCGAAGCCAGAGTGCAGAGAATTCAGAAGAATCGAGTTCAGGAACACGAGGGCAAGATAAGTCGTTGCGTATATATACACAACAGCCACCTTTGGCTTTGAAATGAGTATAGAGAAAGTAGGAGGATACAGAAAAGGGTTTGCTGTCAGTTGCCTCAGACAGCTGAGTCTCCGTTAGAAAAAGAAGGTGAGGCTTAGAGGAGGAGAGGTGGTGCTCAACAGAGCGAAAGTTAGAGGAAAGGCCGCGAATGTTGCAGAAATGAAGAAGAAGAGAGTCAGACAGTGGTTCCAAGCACCTGGAGTCGTCACCGGGAGAGGGGCGGATGGTGGCAGCATTTATGGTCCCCCCCCCTGGGGACTCCGAGGCTTGATAAGACGACGCCATTTTTGGTAAATTTTGAATAGGAAGTGTATTGTGTACTGTGCATGTAGTTTGGTGTAGATAGTTAGAGTAATTTGTACTGGAGAGCATGCTGGCCTACTCTCTGTGTAACTGAGACACTGAAAAAGTTCAGCAAAGGGGGATGGTCAGGAACTAGTCCTGAGGGCTGATGAAACGGGAGCTCCAGCACTCCCTGTCATCAGCTTTCCATCCACCTCGGGAGTACTGCCCTGCTCGACTGGTGCTACAGTCTACTCCTCACAATGGTTGTTTAATGTTATGGAACTGTCCGGATGGATTGCTAGATGGAAAATCCAGATTGCAGAATGTTATAAAGATGTGCCTCATATACCTGGACATCATAGTAAAGTGGGTGATGCCTTGTCACGTCTTCGTAGCCAGCCACAGGCCGATGTCACTGAGGCTATATTGGCTGTTGCAAGAATCGTGACCAACTCAGACGCTGTCATCTGGAATCGCAATGAACTGCAGAAGCATCAGGATGCACATCCAGTTTGGGGATTGGTAAAGCGACACCTTCATGGAGAAGCCCCTCAGGCCCCCAGACTGGCCGTTCTTAGTTGAACAGTTTTGTCTCTGCCAGGTTGGATTGCTTTACCGAAAAGAAGCAAGAGGTTCAGAGGATAATGACTTACTACAGGCGATTGTACCTGAACAATGTGTGCCAGCAGCATTACATTTGGCCCATCATTTGCCACTGTCAGGACATGGTGGGACCAAGGTCATTAATGTACATGCTAAGAAAAGAAATTTGCATTTTGGCCAATTATAACTCATCTCAATAGGGTGGAGTCAAAGGCCTTTCGTCTCATTAACTCTCCCCCTCTTACTGGCTCCCTTCAACCTCTGTCTCTTCGCCGCACTTATTTATCTCTTTTCTATCGCTACTTCAATGGTCACTGCTCCTCTGAACTGTCTGCTTGCATCCCTCCACCTCTACGACGGGCACGTAGCACCCGTCTAGCAGCTATCTCTCATCCCTTTTCTGTCCAACTCTCTAATGCAAGAGTTAACCATTACTCCCAGGCCTTCATTTCTCTTGGAAGGAACAGTTATTGCGGGCTCGTGGCTTTTGGTTTCTTCTTCCTAGCATTAAAAAAAACAAAAAAAAAATATTACCTCCTTGTGTTGGCACTGCACACAGTGCATTATCTCCAAGATAGTCCAGCAGATAATGGGAGGAACCCTCAAATGTTGTCTGTAGTTTTGATCTTGGTGTCATTTGAAAGCTAACAATGTGTATGTCAAGAATCTACCGGCTGCCCTCTTGTCACCCTTGAGAATTTTGCACAACTCAAGATGGTGTCCAAGATGGCCGTCACATAAGAAATAAATTGCATTCACAAGATAATACACATTTGAATTGTGTAAGTTTGAATCTTTTTGAGGTTAATGTGTACCAAAACTTTGTGTGAAGCATTTGCCACCAAATGTTGCATGATAATGCAGTTATTTAAGATGGGGACATACTGATTATTTGAAAAAAAAAAAAAAATCGATCATATCAAATCTAAATTCTGATGAGGTATTAACATCTCAAAACACGAGAAATTTATTGGCATGCACCACAAAATGCATACCAAGCTTCTGTATAGAAAAAAAACAAGAACATTAATCAACACTGTACGAATATGGAAACACCATGGAAATACCAAACTTACGACCAACACAGAAGTGACATTCTATCCATCAATGACTAAATTGTACATCCTTAAAACTGTACCAAACCTAAGTCACCTATCTTAAATAAACCTAGGTACTGAAAAGAAAAAGTTCCCCGTGAAATGATATGAAAATACATAGTTTCATTATGATGAACATTCAGGTTGTGAGAAAAAATACTAAAGGATGCTCTTTGCCTTCCAAATCATGAGTGGAACCAAAATACCACACAACATCTTAATCAAACTATATTTATTTAGAGAAATCATTCATGTGTCCAAAATCATAAAAAATAATATTACACAAGAGAGATAATTCTCTAAGACTCAAAGATCAGCTTCCAGAAACACAGACGCAACCATTATGGACATTTCGAGAAATGTAACGCTCTTGTACAGTCGGCCCAAGAAGTGATGGCAGAGTTTCAGATTGTTTCGATCATTATGGTCAGTCACACATTAGATGAAAAACGATTGAATATAAAAAATATTTTCGTAGTCTTACCAAGTCACAGCATCTGATAAAATACGTATATAACCTATCATGCTGGGCATTATTAAAAATGGGCAATTTATGGCAGTGACAGAATTAAAAGCGTCTGATATATCTTTCCCATTTTAACAAGTTGTGTATTACTTAGGACAGTATACACCCACCGTGTTTATGAGGTAGTAGCCAAATATTACGTTCCCGCCGGTTTCTTGCAAATTTCATCTTGCTAATGAATATATTATAGTTCATCTTGCTGAATATTATTTAGGGTGGACAATATGAGGCAATGATATATTAGAATTTCAAACTGCCTGATACGTCTTTCGAATTTAAATGTTACATATTATTCCGCACGTCTTTCAAATTTGAATGTTAGGTATTACTCCGTGCAGTATACCCATCACTGAAGCAGCAGCCTAATGTTATTTTCTCAGGATCAAGCAAGAATGGGCTAGTATCGGAGGGCAATTTATTATTTTTGTTTTCATGCTCACTGCTGTGAGCGTGATATAATAAATAGGATGACACACAGAAAAGGCCTGGTATTAAGAATATTTTATACGTGATTGCACCAGGACATTTCTCCCTCGTTATACCCTCAAATTATACTATCAAAATTATTGCTGCTTTATTCTTTCCAGTGGGTAACAACACATTTTCAATTCTAGGGAAATAAATGTTGCTGTCAAAATTATATCTTTTAATTAGGAGAGACAGCACAAATAATTCTGTATGCAGTTAATCCTTACAATGGACTAGTGAATATTTTCCTCACATTTTTTATCAAATAGAGTAAATTAGGTTTCGCTAACTTTAACTTTAAGATTTGAAGTCCTTAGTATTTTAGTTACCGGTACTTTATACACATTTTCTGTTATGAAACTGGACTATGACACTATAAAAGAAAATTAATAGCAATAACTTTAATAATTTCTAAAGGTTCCTATTTCAAATAACCACTTTCGTCAAACTGGTAACTGCAAACATTGCTCTGCAAGTCTTCAGCTCAGTACTTTGTGTATGAACCTCTGCACTCTATTACTCTTGCCAGTCTTTCCGGAACTGAAGCTACAAATCTCTGACATATATTTGGCATTCCTCGTTTTGGGCGAAGGTTTTCCCATATGTTCATTGCATGATATCAAAATTTCCTTTGTTCTGATGGTGATTCTGTCCCAACTCTGTGTCATGCATCTCCACAAGTTTTCAATTGGCATCGGGTCAGGGGATTTTGCTGGCCACTCAATTTTCACATCAGAATGTTCCATAAACCACTGCGCATTATGAACAGAAGAATTGTCCATTGAAATGTAGACAGGTAGTGGCTGAGGTATTAGCATTGCTCTAACTGTGGGTAACAACACCTCTTCTAAAATTTTCACATATTGGGTACTGTTCAGTCTTTCCTTGATGACTATAAGTTCCCCTGGACCACTAGCAGCCATCCACCCCCATAAGCCTGCTGTTATTCTGCCGCTTTGTCTTAATTTGCATATGTTCTGCTCTCCAAACCTAAAATAAATATATACATACATAAATAAATAAAACAATGATTCGACAGATTAAAATGAACAGAAAGTAAACAGTTTAATTACTAACGAAGCAGCATTCAACTGGGAAAATCATGGTAACTAATCATCAGGCAAAGCATAACCAGGAATGTATTATAAATGCTGTTTTTTTTTTTTACATAAAACTTATAAGGCCATTACATATATATCTCACTAAATATAACCAGTTTAATGAAAGCGGAAAATAATGACTCAAAAGTACAGCAAATGGAGATATAACGCGTTAACGCATTGTAATGACCAGTATAAATAAGGCGGATCCTAGCCTATGCTTCTACATTAAGATGAGATGTGATTAGAACGTTCGTTACCTTGTATTATTGGGTCTCCAACGATGAAGCTGTCCGTGATCATCAGATGAAAAAGTTTTTTTTCATTACAAAATATGACAGCATCCCAGAATGACTGATCCATTGCCGAATATTGGAGAGCAAATCCTACCCTTTCGTCTTTGTGCTGCTGACTTAAGTCTGGCTTGGTTGCAGGTGTTCTGTGGTGAATACCAGCTTCATGCAATCTGTTTCTTATTGTCTGAAGGCCTGCCTGTAATCCTGTCCTTTGCTTGATGCAGCTGCATTTGTTAATGGTTGTTCCTGAACAGTAACAATAATAATTTCGTCTTGCTGCCTAGTGGTGCAACGAAGAGCTAGGTAAGTTTCTGAGATTCTGTCTTCACGATTCTTTATCCAGCGATGTATTGTTCTCTTACTTATGTTAAGTCTTCTGGAGATTTCTCTTACTGGAATATTTGCCATATGTAATGCAATAATTGTTTGCCTCTGGGCAACATATGTCTCCCTTTGTGCTCGTGGGTGGTCCATTTCGAATAGCCTACTTACTTTGTTTTCCCGCCTTCCGCCGTTCATGGAGACAACAGAAACGGAAATACATTTACTGAAGTCATTTTCTTGTGTTCTAAGAAAGAATATCATCAGTATTAGTTATTTATCTTAATGGTATTTATTTCTTAATCATATCAGTGTTAGGCTTTTCATGAATTACTGTTTTTGGCCATAAAAGATTTAAGCTCTGCAAATTAATCCTGCCTGCCCCTGAGTGATAGTTCTCAAGTTTCAAGTAGTTCCGTTTGATGATTTCTTACCGTTGTAAATAATAAACTCTTTCTCTCAAATTTGAAATGAACATGTATTTTCACCTTCATTGACTGTTTTCTAATACAAATACACAGATTAATTTTTATTTTAAGATGTTTCAAGGAGAAATGTATATATTATCACTTGAATGAAAACTTCTGGATACTCTGCCATCACTTCTTAGGCCGACTGTACTGTATATCATTTTATATGAGTCAAGCAAAGAGTGACCTTATTGCACTTTGGTCAGCCTAATTACTAAGCATGTGTGTTAAAACATTCACGTCCTTCACCTTGGTAGTTCGCACGCTTGACATTTTCTGCAAAGGATTCATTCGTAAGTGGTAGAGAGTTAAGAGTTGGTATCGTTTTACTTCTTTTGCCAAACTTTGATGACCAAAGAGTCACACGAGCCTCTAACTTGCTGTCACAGTGTGGAACTCCACATCATGCAACCATGAATATCATTACTTGTTTCACCAGTCACCATATCTGACATAGGTGCATGAGTGTCGCCAAGAAGTCTCAGAACGCAATGCCTTTAAAGCTGCACCTTTCCCAGTACCATAGACTGATTTTTGTGGAGTAATGAGATTTCTGAACATCTACACCTTTATTATCTGACTTGTTACGTTTAAGTACTTTGAACACACCGAAAGATGAATATGCTAGATAAAGCTGAAGATGTCAACATGAGCAGGTCTTCATCAATGTATTTCTTGACTTTTTGAACAACAAACCATCTTGATATTTTTGTACCACCATACAGTATGCTCTGTATGTATCAAATAATTCAACAGAATTCCAAACATGTGTTTTGTCTGCTGTCATGGCATGAAGAAGAGATTCCAACACACCATCTTTATCAGTTATCAGCACTGCATTTTCCAGCTGATGCTACTGACTTTGGCGACATGAATTTCGACCTGCAGTCTACATAATATGTTGCATCAGCTGCATGAAGGTCACTAACAGCTCCCTCCAGACGAAGTCAAACATCAGCAGTCCATTCGTCATTTCTTTCTGTACAGATGCTGAGGATGGAATGACTTTTTTGTCCTTGTCCCAGTAATTTAACGACACATATAAGCTGGTCTCCATCTTGAGGCTTTTTTAGAATCGCTAATTAACGAACAGTCTTCACCACAAAATATGCATTGCTCACGGAATGAAAATTGCTTGCCCAATGAGAGTCTTGTTCTTTATTTCTTTTTTAGGTGTCTTTGCATGTGCGTGCTTGACGAATATCAGGAATCACATGATTTGTGGCACAGTATTTTAAAGTTCTCGTTTGTGACCATGTTTTCTTCAAGGTATTTGCTTCCCCCATCAGTGTAAATTTAACTGCATCTACTAATATTACAAATCCTACTGAAACCACATTCAATCAGTCAGTCTTGTTTATCATAGCAGTTGTATTTAGATGCGATATAAGAGAAGTGGTCAGCCATTTTTCATCCTTGTGATATTAATCAGTCACCCTGCACCCCATAGACTCACTTCATACTTATCTTCTACCAAATCAACCACCATGCACTGCAAAATTTTTCTTCCTGAAAGTTAAATTCAGTTAGATGATAATTAATAATCAAACATGATATTATTGGACAGTCACATTCTTTTAATGCTTGCACCTTTTCCTTTTCGTCTGCAGAAATTATTATGACCAGGAAAGCATTTTTCAGACTGCCACCACCAGTCATTACCAGTCAGCATACAAAATGTCTGAAAACTACCATGTGTTAGCAGCACAAAAGCAAGACGTATATACATGAATAATGAGTAGAGCAGAGGCAAGCATGCAAAAGTGCAATGAGCCAGTGCAGTGAAACCATTATTTCGCCATTTCACCTACTAACTTGAATTAGATGACTGATCAGAAAAGCATTTCTATAAACAAAATATTCTCATTGTTAAGTTATTCACGGAAATAATGGAAACTGTACCTTTGCTGTAAATTTTGTTAGTTTTTTGAAGCATCACTTCAGCACATTTCTTAATTGGCGACCATCTTGGACGCAATCTTAATCAGTTAAAATGCTCAGTTGTGACAGGAAGAGCCCGGCAGATTCTTAATCTACACATTCTTAGCTTTCAGATGACACAAAGAACAAAACTGTAGACAACATTTGAGGGTACCCGCTAAAATCTTGATTTGGCTGCCAGACTTAGAGGTCGGGGGACACCCTGGCCCAGCTTATGAGATATCCGGATGTGTCGGCGCCATATCGGGTTCATATGGATATTATAAGACTGTTGAATAAAGCTGAGACTGGACATAAGTATGGCCTCACAGCTGTGGATACACTAACCAGATTTCTAGTTGCTGAGCCATTAAAAACTAAAACGGCGGAGGAGGTAGCTCGGGCATTCGTTGAGAAAATTGGATGCGTTCATGGAACTCCACAATAACTTGTCACTGACCAAGGAGCAGAATTCGTGAATGCCACACTACATGGAGTAGCTGATGTACTCCACATTGGGCATATCGCAACGACACCTTACCACCCTTCTACAAATGGGTTAGTGGAATGGGTGAACAGAACAGCGATTCAGATCTTGCGTACAATGATCGAAAACAATGCAGATCATTGGCCCCGAACGAAACATTTCGCTTGCATGGCCTATAACTAGGGATTTAATTGGTCAAACTGGGACTCTCCTATTCCCTTTTGTACCTAAGAGACCCACAGGTGCCATACCAGACAATAATCGAATCACAGCCAGACTATAATGTGGATGATGCCAAGTATATGCTAGCAAACTTGGCAGGTAAAGTTTTTCAGAGATGCCAGCTGAACCTGGATAAAGCTAGTACAAAGAATGAGAATTACAGAAGTAAGAAGGCTACTCTAAAACCTCTCTGTGTACGAGTCAGAATATGTGTGTACGATTCCTAAGCGAGGAGTTGCTTGGAAACTACAGCCACTCATACAGTGTTATGGTGAACATAAGTGGCATAATAATTAAGGTTCGTAGAGTGAAGGATGAGGCTGTCTCAACCCTAACTCATCATGTGCCCCGAAGCTTCTCTCACCACTAAAGATACCAAAATATTCGTTGCACTAACCCAGTACATGAGGCCGATGATGATGATGATAATGATGGTGATAATGGTTCAAATTATTTCTCTGCCATACTGGTATATAGCCGCCGAGCAGGACGTCATCTGGAAACAACTCGAGAAAAAATCAAAGACCTATGGGTGAAAGAGAGATGCAAGATACACAGGAAGTGCAAGATACACAAGAAACACAACACTTGGTAAGTGGAAGTAAAGATGAGGTAAATAACTTGAACCGACAGGGTGGAAACAAGAGCGAGAGGAAGGTGGAGTCGAGGAATCCCAGGTCGAGGCAGGCTCCCAAGGGCGTCATTTGGGGGTGGGGGGCAGCGAGAGGCGCTCGCCCCCCCCCCCCAAGCTTTCTGAGGGAGCCCCCAAATCGCCTACAGTTAATGAAAAAAAAAAATGTACAAAAACAATTTGTGTTTAGCCTCGGTACGTTTTGAGTGAAATATATCTTGTGTGTGTGTGTGTGTGTGTGTGTGTGTGTAATAATCACAATAATTTACAAGGTATTTTAAAGGATGTCAATGTAAATATGTTCCTTGCCCGCTGTTCAGTTAACTTCAGTATCGAGCTGCCTTTTTTATTGTATTCTGACTATCACTAATAGCTTTTAATCACCATAGGAAGTACGTACCTGAAGGTAGGAGTCTTAAGAGTTCATTTAGATCAGTGGTTCCCAAAGTGGGCATTGCTTTACTGGTTGAAGAACTTGAAGCTAGCTCTACAGGCATCATCATCCTATATAGTGGAAACACACACACACACACACACACACACACATATATATATATATATATATATATATATATATATATATATATATATATATATATATATATATATATATATATATATATATCTAGGCTGCTTCCCCCAAGGAGCGGAGGTAGCCGAGACAGGATGACACACTCCCCATTTACTCATCCATTCAAACACATTCATTCGCTTCTTAGCCCCAAAAGGGAGAAGGGACAGATCCTCGCCGCACCACACCGCACAAGGGTCAACTGCGCAGTGCAATGAGTGACATCCACAGCAGGGCCCGCAGAGCTGGTTTACTCCTGCCACATCATAATAGACCCATCCCCTTACCCGCACCTGACCTGACTAGCTGATCAGATCAAATGCAGGAGAATATCCCCTCAGGGCTGCGTCATCATTTATTCATTCACAGTTTCTCTCCATTTATTTCTGTCACGCACAGCCACTCTTCCTTGCTCAACAGACATCCCTCTCGCATCCAGCGCTCTCTTCACACTGTCCATCCATCCTATTCGTGGTCTTCCTCTCAGCCTTATACCTCTCACATCAGATCTAGTTATCTTTTTCACCAATCGCTCATTATCCATTCTCTCCATATGCCCAAACCATCGCAGCACCCTCTGCTCAACTCTACCAGCCATCTCCCGAACAACTCCAGTTCTCCTTCACACTTCATCATTTCGCACTCGATCCATACACGTCACTCCACACATACTCCTCAGACACCTCATCTCCATTACATTCAAATTCTTCCTCTCTGCCGCACTCATATTCAATGTTTGAGCCCCATATAACGCAGTCGTTACCACAACACCCTCATACAGCCTTCTCTTTACATCCATTCTAAGCGAACGACATCTAAACACTTTTTTCATTCCTCCCAGCACTTTACCTACTTCATTCATTCTAAACTTCACTTCTGCATCTATTCTTCCATCCACAGCAACATGTGACCCTGAATATTTAAAACACTCTACTTCCTCAAGCAACTCACCATTCAAAACTATATTCATCCCCCTACCATCTACCAACCTCGTACACTTCATCACTTTACTCATATTCTCATTTATTTTCAATTTCCTCCTTTCACACACCCTTCCAAATTCCTCTACCAACTGTCTCAATCTCTCCTCTGAATCAGCCACCAGTACAGTATCATCTGCAAACAGCAGCTGCTTCAGATTCCACTCTTCACCATCAACATTCACCAGACTCAGACCTCCACCTAAAACTCTTGCATTCACCTCCTTTATAACACCATCCATATAAATATTAAACAACCAAGGAGACATCACACATCCCTGTCGCAGCCCCACTCTATCTATCTATCTATATATATATATATATATATATATATATATATATATATATATATATATATATATTCTGCCAGTAAAGCAACTAACAATACCGACTTAGCAACTACATCATCCCCTAGTCAAGACTCAGATTTTATTTCTGTTGATGAAATAGAAGTCACATTAACACATTCTGTTGCACTGAACCAAGATCAAAAAGATAGAAAAGAAGTCCATCCATGTCACAAACTCCAGCGACTCCAGCAATTGATATATCTAAGTCCCCCTATGACACTCCCAGTCAACCAAAATTGCCAAGCTACCCAAGTAATCAGAATAACAGGAAATTTAGAAGTCCCTATTTTGATATATTTTCTTGGTTAGAATACTCGGTCTCACAAGATGCGTGTTACTGCTCTCCATGTACGCACTTTGGTGGAACATCTGTTCATAAAGAGGAAGGATTAGGTAGGACCCCGTTTATTGATGTTGGAACAAGGAAATGGAAAGATACCAGTATCCTTCTCAGACAATATCAGGCATGGGAAAGACACATTAATAGTATGATCACTTGGTCTAATGTCAAGTTTTTTCAGTCAGGGTCCACTCAGTCTGTAGCATCTTCTCGATCTTCAGCTAGGCTACAAGAAATTGAGGACAACAGGGAACATGTAAAGTTACTTTTAAAAGTCACTACATTACTGGGAAGGCAAAGCCTGTCTTTTCGTGGACATAATGAGGGAGGTGATACACCAAAATCAGGAAATTTTGTAGAAAATCTTCACCTAATTGCTAACTCACATCCCTCTCTAAAACAAAAATTAGGTCGACCAGAATGAGTTGATATCAGTTGCTGGAAGACATATCAAGGACACAATTTGTGCTGAAGCACAAGAAACCAAGTACTTCTCAGTTATGGTTGATGAAAGGAAAGACTTGTCAATAAAGGAACAGATGGCTATTCTTGTCGGTACTTTAGTGAGGGTATTGTGAAGGAACGTGTCACTGGAACCTATCACATGGAAAAGGTTGATGCTGCAAGTTTAGCTGATTTTATATATAAAGAGATAGAACAATCTGGCTAAATTTGGTATAAGTGTGTGGCTCAGTGTTATGATGTGTAATGAGTGGATGCTCTAGCTGGATTCAAATAAGACTACAGGATAAAATTCCCCAAGCAGTACATATACATTGCCATGCATACAGGCTGGATTTAGTACTGGGCGACTGCATACCAGTGGCGTCTCTTCATTTTTTTCAGTTATTAACAACACACTTTACACATTTATTAAACAGTAACACAAGGAACCAACTTTTCACAGAGGCGCAGAAAGCAGAAGACCTTCAGGTTTTGACACTAGAAAGACCTACTATAACTAGATGGTCTTACTCTCTTATGTCATTATCAAAAGTTAAGCTTCGCTATGGAAGTTTGCTATCAGTGCTTCATACAGTTTCAGAGGTCTATGATTCAGATGATGCGGCATAAGCAAATGGACTGTAAAAAAAAGTTAGTCTTTCAGGTTCGTAATGGATCTACATATTACTGAACAAGTCCTTAGAGTTACCAGTGGTTTGTCAGATTAGCTTCAAACAAAGGAAGCCTTACTATCTGAAGCGTGCTCTCTCATACAGTCAACTCTTAAGGCATTGCAGGTCTTGAGAAGGGACGAGGCTTTCTCTGATATTTTTGACAAAGCTAAAGATTTAGTTTCAACATATGAGACAGATACCAACTTGGAAAATTCAAATCAGTTGAGCAGACCTAAGCCTAAGAGAATTCAGAAAGTATCATCAGAACTTCTTAAATGATTCAGCTCTAGGGAAATGCGGTGAATACTTCTATTGCTCCAAAGACCGAAATCAAAAGAACCTATTTTGATAGATAGATTTCTCTTAGAGCCTGATATTCGTTTCACACAAAATATGCCCCTAACAGAAGCAAAGAATGCACTTGATTACAGTTCCAGAGACGTTCTAGAATATGAGAAGCTTTCTATTATAGTACAGTCTTACAAAGATACATACACAGATGAAATTCTAGTTTCCCAAATATGTCGCAAAAAGACATTTTCTAAGTAAGAGTGACAAGCCAAAGAATTTGTTTTAATTATATGAATTCAAACAATTAGATTGTGCGTATTCAGAAATAGTGAAAATTATCAAAATTCTTCTCAATCCTTCCAGTAACTACTGCAGGCAATGAACGACTATTTTCAGTACTTAGCTTCGTCAAGATATATCTAAGAATCTCAATGAGAAATGACCGCTAAAGTGACTTGCTACTTATGGCCTCAGAAAAGGAACTTGTTAAAAACCTAAACTTGAATACCCTGGTTGAAAACTTTGCAATGCAGAGATCACGGAGATATCCACTGTTGAAGTAGTTTATTCATTTTTCAATGCAATAAATATACTTAGTTTTTAATTTTCAATTTCCGTTAATGAATTCTTAAATTATTATACTCTTCTTACCTGAGCCTCTTCCAAATGTAAAACCTACATTTTATTTCTCCCACCTCTTAGTGAAGAGCTTACTTTTTCACATTATATGATTCACATTACTTTATATTGTGGGGCCTAGTAAGCTAAAAGCTTTCCATTTTTAATTCAGTTACAAGTTTACATCTTTTCATTCTCAGTTTTATAGTAATTATCTTTTCATTACGCTGTAAGAATGAAGTCAGTTTAAGCTATCACCAATGCAATTTTTTAAATTGCTGTTTAGTCTATTATCCAAGGTCTTCAGCATATAATGCAGTGATATGTACTTTACCATGCACTTTAAATTACATATTCAACTTCACACAGAAATACTGCCAATGCCAGAATATCCATTAGTGTGTCTTTCAGGAAGTAATTGGTTTAACAAATAATTATATAAAGTATATATATTTGTTTACTGCTTAAATTCTATAAATACAGCTTTGCATGTGGCTTCAAAATGTTCGCTCGACACCCCACCCATGTGGGGAGGTGGGAGTAGGGGGGCCTCCTAAATAGCGTATCCCCCCCCCCAAGGAAAATTGAAATGACGCCCCTGACCAAGACTTAGCAGACTCAGTGGAATACTCTGCTGCTGGACAACAGAGAACTGCAGCCCCATTGGGTGACTTGTTATAGACTTCACAATTCGCTGATGGTAATGCAGGTCCCAGTTTTGGTGGAGATACATAACAGCATAATCACTGGACACCTAGGAGTGAAGAAGACCTTGAACCACCTGCATCGAAGGTTCTACTGGGTTGGTATGTGGATAGATGTGGTGCCAAGCATGTGATGTCTGCTGTGCAAAGATGTGACCGAAGAAGCAACCAGGTGCTCCACTGCAGCAGTACCAGTCTGGAGTTCCAATAGAGGGTTGCAGTGGATGTTGCAGGACCTCTGCCTCTAACAACAGATGGGAACAGATGCATTTGTGTGACAATGGACTGTTTTACCAAGTGGCCTGTGGCTTATGCCATCCCGGACCATGAGGCCAATACTGTTGCGTGGGTGTTAGTGGACCAGCTTTTCTGTCATTTCGGTGCTCCAAATGAGCTCCACTTGGACCAGGGAAGGAACTTCGAGTCTGCAGTCTTTGCTAAGTGTTGCAACTTGTGGGCATTAGGAAGACCAGGACTACACCACTGCATCCCCAGCCGGATGGAATGGTGGAAAGATTCAGCTGGACACTGGAGGAAGAGCTGGCCGTGCACTGTGGGGAGGGGCAGCCAGAGTGAGACTGTAAGCTGCCTGCTCTGATGATGGCCTAAAGGTCTGCACTCCATGAGGCTACTGCATACTCTCCGGAGAAGATCATATTAGGAAATGCATTGCCCCCAGAAGAAGGTCTCCCAGTGGAAGCCTCTGAGTTTGTCCGAAGTCTGGAGAAGAGAAGAGATGAGGTGCCGTATCAAGTTCAGAGGACAATGAAGTTCTCCAGTAAGGCCATGAAGTGGGGTTATGACCTGAATTAACAGGGTCAAAGGAGAGAGAAGGACCAGGCTGAAGATCATCTGTGGAGATATCATGGACCTGGGAAGTTCACTTGGAGTGAGGCCAAGAACCTGTTGGACACCAGAGATGAGAGCAGGGCCCAGGAGAATGATGAAATCACTGACAGCACTGGTGATCCAGGTCTATTCACGGAGGGCATGGAGGTGGTCAGCCATCCCTTGCACGATGTACAAGATGCTACAGTACAGTTACCAGGGACTACTCAACAGACGGTTCTTTAACAGAGGGTGGGACCTAGATGGGAAAGGTGACAGCATTGACCTGCTAGGTTGAAAGATTATCATGTAAATATGTGTATGTTGTGTCGGGGACGACAGTTTTGAGGGAGAGAGAGTTTATTCCGGTAGGATTATGGTAGTGTTTATATCTGGACATTTGAGGAACACTGGAGATTTTGGCATATCTCTTCTTTTATGCGAGGAAGAAGGAACCAAAGGCTGAGCCCACAAGACATTCCTTCCAAGAAAAAAAAACAAAAACAATACAAAAGAGAGCCAAATTCGAAATCCATTCATTTCGAGATGCCTGAACACATTGCGTTTGAAAGACTGGAGAAAATAGGGAGTAGGAAATACTGACAGAGGAAGAAAGTTCCAGAGTTGGCTTATTGCATAAATGAAGGACTGGGAGTAACAGTTAACTCTTTCATTAGAGACTTAGACAGAAAAGGGATGAGAGTTTGTTGTTAGACGGGTGCTACGTGCCCGTCGTAAAGGTGGAGGGATGCAAGCACACAGTTCAGAGGAGCAGTGACCATTGATGCAACGATAGAAAAGAGATAAAGAGGCAACAGTGCGGTGAAGAGACGGAGGTTGAAGGGAGCCAGTAAGAGGAGGAGAGTTAATGAGACCAATAGCCTTTGACTCCACCCTATTGAGAAGAGCTGTGTCACGAATCAATTCGCGACATTTCCCTTTTGTGAGAAGCCACGAACTATTAGTGGAAAACTCACTGTGTATCGCTCAGTTAACCGTTTCTCTTTCCATTTCGGAGTATACTTTTCAAAACATTCGTCATTTTCAAAAGTGACCGATTTAATGCACGTCACTAAGTGCTCTACTGAGCGATACAATTGTTTCTTTATTGTTCGCCCTGCTTGCCTCAACCGTTAGCCACGCCTTCTTCCGGTGGCTTGTGCGTCCTGCCCATACAATGTATTTTGAATTCAGTCGAGTGATTGCTGTGACGGAGAGAGGTCCTGTGCTCCAGAAGTGAGAGTAGAGAGAGGTCAGTTAGTACCCAGACTCCACTTGACACAGCCCCCAGACTCCCATCCTAGATTTGGGTGATACACAGCATTCATCGACCAGTATTTCCTTTTTGTATTTTCATAGTCTTAAGAGTTTAGTTAAGGTGTTTTTCCTAGGCGTAAGTATTTAGCTTTTGTGTGAGTGAGTGAGTGCGGTCTCATTGATTTGATTTGAAAAGTAACGTTAAATTTATTTTTTTGTAATCAATAAATTTAACAGTTCTTTTCCTTGAGCTTAATGTAAAGTAAAATCTTGTTTCATTTCTCCAAATTAAGCTTATTTCCCACATAGCTCCTAGCTTGCATAAACGTTTGACTATTCATAACTGGTACTTAGACCAGTCTTGTTGCATTAACTTAAAATCCGTTGTGCCATAGGAGTTAAAGCATCAGCAAGAACCTGATATTATTATTAGTATTAATTATTTATTGTCAGGGGTGAAGTAACTTTCTCCAGAGGCTAACAGTACTAATTCAGCATTTGTGAGTAATTAGTCTCTGCTGTGTACTGTTGAGAAAGTTTATAAATTCTCGTTCTTAGAGAATCGTAGCAAGTCAGCGTAAAGTAATCATTGCTTGATGTAGCAAGACAATCATTGTCCTTGCTCTTCAATATTATTGAATATTATTATCAATTAAATAATATTTAAGCATATTTATTTAAAAAACACAAAGATATTATAAAAACCCCATGACAATTGGCGACCTCATTCCAGGATATTAACTCCTAGCTATAAAGCTATTCACAAGATAGTGCTCACTCGTTCATATTTAGGAATTTATCATTAAAGTTTATAGGCACAAGTTTACTGGTGGTTACCGTTGATTTAGCAAGTGAATTTTTGCTTTATTAATCAATAGAGTACTTAACTCTAGTTTATTCTTGGTAACGCCAGACGATTTTATTCGCTTCTGGGAAGTCGCCGTACCCATTGTGTTTATTATTGAGTCTTCTCAGTCATTTACATTTTTGATTTATTCTTTGCCAGTTAACTGGATAAGACTGGTCACCACTAGCTTGTGTCTGTACTCTTTACTTGTGTTTATTAGTATTCGTCGCTAAGCAGTCAGTACTCAATTTCGGTTTTGCTTAATAAATTAGCGCCATGGCTACTACTGTATTTTTACAGGAAGCCAAAGAAATGGGTCTTTTGGACCCAACCGAAATTAAAGAGTATATACTCTCACGGCATAATCAAGAGCAGCAGCGCAAGAATGATGCCCGTAAAAAGCGTAAGATTCAGCGCGAATGCGAGTGAGAACAGCGCGAATACGAGCGAGAACAGCGCGAATACGAGCGTGAACAGCGAGACAGAGAACGAGAACACGAACGTGCCGAGCGAGAGGCACGAGAAAAACATGAACTTGAAGTGCTGAAGCTCAAGCGAGATTCCTTGGCTTCAGACACGTCTGGTGCAGTTGGTCCAAGCTCCACGAGCGTTCTCCCTGCACATGTCCTGGCGACCCCACGCATCAAGCTTCCTTCATACAAGGAAAGCGAGCGAATCGAGCCGTACATAGTTCGTTTTGAGGACATGGCAGACATGTATCAACTGGATGAGGCAGCTAAGCGGCTTCAGTTTCTTAGCCTATTTGAGGGCCCTGCCCTCGATATTCTCCACAGAATTCGTGGAGACAATCTCACATATGAGATGATGAAAGCTGTACTCATTAAGGCGTATGGTCTCACAGTAGACGACGTCAAAGTTCAGTTCATGCGAGCTCGTCTCCAAGACAAGGAGACAGCTGTTCAGTTCCTTGATCGTCTCACAGCTTACTTAAATGAGTGGATGGAGAAAGATGAAACTCCTTCCACGCGTGAGGGGATAATTGACCTTATGCTGCGTACACAGCAAGAGAGGTCGTGGCCTGCTGAGCTCATAGCACAGCTTAAGATCTGCCAGGTGAAAGATGCCAGCCAAATGACAGAGAAGGCTGACGCATTCTTTACTGCATACGGGTATCAAACTCGTAAGCAAAACACCTGGAGCAGAAAAGATACTGCCAAGTCTGGGAAGCCGTCTCAGACTGAACCCCAGCAACAAGGCCATTCTCAGAATAATGGCCAAGGTCCAAAACCGCAGTGGAAGGACCAGGGGCAAAACACTCAGAAACTTGAGTGGAAGAGGTACAACAAGTACCCTAACCAGCAGCAGTATCAGCCACGCAACTGACCATCGGGACAAACTTTTTCACCACCAGCTCAAAAGAGGCAGGAAGCGAATGCAGCCTTCATTCCTCAGCAGCAGCATGGTGGTCACGTCCCTACCAATGTGGGTACTTCCCCACAGTTCACTAGTCCCACAGTGACAGTGAACCCCCCTTCACAGATGGCCAATGTTCCATCTTCCCAATATAATCCACAAGGCACAATGTTCGCCGCATCAATTCAGCAGCCTCATGAGTGGCTAGCTGCTTCCTCCACAGGCCCCACCACAGGTGACAGTACCTTCCTTGTACAGCCAGGGTTTGTGGGAGGCATTCCTGTGAAGGTCCTGAGAGACAATGGTTCCTCAGGTTGCTCTGTCAAGCAGAGTTTAGTTCGGCCTGAGCAGTATACAGGTCGACAGATCCATGCAAACCTTATTGATGGATCAGTGAGATTGTTCCCTGAGGCATGTATCCAGGTGGCATCTCCATTTTATACTGGTACGACACTTGCAGTTGTCATGCCAGAACCCTTATTTGAACTCATCATTGGAAATATTAATGGAGTCAAGGATAGTTGCTCCGATGATGACGCTACGCAGACTTCGGCTGCTGTGGTAACACGAGCCATGACTGAGGCTCCAGACTGTGTCACCCCAGTGATCATTGAATAGCTGCAAGATCTGATGTGTAGTCAACTTGTTGTGCAAGAACAACATTCTGACCCAACACTTGCAGCCGTGCGGAACAAACAAAAGGGTCGAGTGATAAAGTATTCACGGGGAGGTCGAGCCAAGTTCCTTCGCAAACAAGGACGGCTCTACCGTGAGTCACGAACACCCGAGGGTGAGGTTCGACTGCAGTTTGTCGTTCCCGCCAAGTACCGCCTAGCAGTGTTACAATGGGGTCATTGTTCAGCCTCAGGAGGTCACATGGGCAAAAGGAAGACCCAGGGCCGTATCCGAGCTGACTTTTTCTGGCCAGGGATGGGACGGGACATAGATAGTTTTGTCCGTCCCTGCAGTGTGTGCCAAAGTATCACCACTAATCAGGGACATGCCCTTCCTGTGCCATTTGTAACCACACCTGTAATCTCTGAGACAGTTGAGAGACAGGGTAGTGGTGAAGTGGGTGCAGACCTGACGTCTCGCCCATTGGCCCCACAGGACACATTATGTCCAGGGCCTGTACATACATATTATGTACCGTAAGGTAAGGAAGAAGACTGGGAGAATAATATTTCACCAGGGTTTCCAGCTTTTATTTGAGTAATCCAAGGACCAGCCTGGTTCCCAGTCAAAAGTGTAGACCTGACGTCTCACTTGTTGGCCCCACAGGACACAGTATGTCCAGGGCCTGTACATACATGTGTACTGTAGGTTAAGGGGGAAGTGAGAACTCTGCAGAGGCGACTTGAGGCTATGGAAGACCCAAGTTTGCATAAGGATTCTCAGCTTCCCGGTACTAATAGAAGTACTGTAGGTTAAGGGGGAAGTTCGAGAGAGAACTCTGGAGAGGCGACCTGAGGCTATGGAAGACCCAAGTTTGCACAAGGATTCTCAGCTTCCCAATACTAATATAAGTACTGTAGGTTAAGGGGGAAGTTCGAGAGAGAACTCCGCAGAGGCGACTTGAGGCTATGGAAGACCCGAGTTTGCACAAGGATTCTCAACTTGCAGATCATAATCGTGTGCTATAATTAATGGCGACCTCGAATGTACGTCGTAGCACTGACTGCTAGGCAGAGAGAGTAATTGTAACAAAATAAAATTTTGTCTCATTGACACTTTTGATGCTCCACCTTAATTGGTTTTGCAGGTTCAGCAATGGGTGTAGCAGTTTTGCTGTGCGAACCAGCTGATCGTCCGCCACACGCTGCCGCCTCTTCTCCTCTGCCTTCGTCGTCCCCATATTATTATTTACTGTGTCATTTTACACGTAGGTACAGTTACACTACAACTGTCACACCTACACCGTGTATTACATACACCACGCTACACAACAATTAGTTGTCAGTGTAAATGTAGCAACTTTTCGACCAGTTTGACCTGAGTACAGGATTTTCACCGTCGTCACGGAGTTTTTCCCCCAAGCTTGCTTCTATTAACGTAAATACGAGGTTTTTTCGCTCACTGGCGACTGCGACTTTCTCCTGTAGCAGGATAGCACACACACCACAGTGTGAATCTTGTGTGAATGACTTAGGATGTGTACATATATATATATATCCACAAATTTTTTCCCATAAGGAAAAAATTTAATTTTGTAGGGGCGTAATGTCACGAATCAATTCGCGACATTTCCCTTTTGTGAGGAGCCACGAACTATTAGTGGAAAACTCACTGTGTATCGCTCAGTTAACCGTTTCTCTCTCCATTTCGGAGTATATTTTTCAAAACATTCGTCACTTTCAAAAGTGACCGATTTAATGCACGTCACTAAGTGCTCTACTGAGCGATACAATTGTTTCTTTATTGTTCGCCCTGCTTGCCTCAACTGTTAGCCACGCCTTCTTCCGGTGGCTTGTGCGTCCTGCCCATACAATGTATTTTGAATTCAGTCGAGTGATTGCTGTGACGGAGAGAGGTCCTGTGCTCCAGAAGTGAGAGCAGAGAGAGGTCAGCTAGTACCCAGACTCCGCTTGACACAGCCCCCAGACTCCCATCCTAGATTTGGGTGATACACAGCATTCATCGACCAGTATTTCCTTTTTGTATTTTCATAGTCTTAAGAGTTTAGTTAAGGTGTTTTTCCTAGGCGCAAGTATTTAGCTTTTGTGTGAGTGAGTGAGTGCGGTCTCATTGATTTGATTTGAAATGTAACGTTAAATTTATTTTTTTGTAATCAATAAATTTAACAGTTCTTTTCCTTGAGCTTAATGTAAAGTAAAATCTTGTTTCATTTCTCCAAATTAAGCTTATTTCCCACATAGCTCCTAGCTTGCATAAACGTTTGACTATTCATAACTGGTACTTAGACCAGTCTTGTTGCATTAACTTAAAATCCGTTGTGCCATAGGAGTTAAAGCATCAGCAAGAACCTGATATTATTATTAGTATTAGTTATTTATTGTCAGGGGTGAAGTAACTTTCTCCAGAGGCTAACAGTACTAATTCAGCATTTGTGAGTAATTAGTCTCTGCTGTGTACTGTTGAGAAAGTTTATAAATTCTCGTTCTTAGAGAATCGTAGCAAGTCAGCGTAAAGTAATCGTTGCTTGATGTAGCAAGACAATCATTGTCCTTGCTCTTCAATATTATTGAATATTATTATCAATTAAATAATATTTAAGCATATTTATTTTAAAAACACCGTGATATTTTTAAAAACCCCGTGACATGCTGTATGAGGGGAGCCTCCCCACACATGAGAGTTGTACTCTAACAGGGGCGAATAAAACCCGTGTATAAAGTCAACAACTGTGCAGGGGTAAAGAAGGTAGGGAGCTGGCTTAGCACACCTAATCTCTTGGAAACAGATTTTTCAAGAGATGAAATATGATCTTTCCAAGATATGTCCCGTGTGAATTAAACAAGCATGTTCAAGGATGATGCAGGATTGAGCTGGATATTATTAAACATTAGTGGGTACTCCTGTGGAAGATTTTGATGTGTTGGTAGGTGTAAAACTTGAGTTTTTGATGCGTTAAAAACAATATTATTTTTACCCTAGACAGAGATACGAGCCAAGTCACATTAGGTGTGCCATAGCCTCATCCCTTGTTTGTTGAAGTAACTGCTGTGATGGACGTTGCAGAAACCGAATGGAAAGGTGAAGGGTGAAATAATCAGCGTACGAGTGGACAGGATTAGATGTACAGCTTAGAAGATCATTGATGAATTAAAGAAAGAGAGTTGGTGATGGGACAGAGCCCTGAGGAACACCACTGTTGATAGATCTAGGACAAGAACAATGGCTGTCTACAGCAGGAGCTATAGAACGACCAGAAAGGAAGCTATAGATGAAGGCACAGATAGAAGGATAGAAACCGTAAGAGGGCAGTTTGGAAATTAAAAAATTACCCCAAACTCGATCGAAAACCTTTGAGATGTCAAGTGCAATGGCAAAGCTTTCGCCAAAGTCCCGAAAGGAGGATGACCAGGAATCTGAAAGGTAGGTGAGAAGATCGCCAGTGTAGCGTCCCTGACGGAACCCATACTGACGATCAGAAAGAAGTTGTGATAGGAAAGATGCTTTAAAAATTTTCTGCTAAGAATAGACTCGAAAACTTTTGTGACACAGGATGTTCAAGCAATTGGACGATTGTTAGAGGGTTGGGAATGGTCACCCTTCTTTTGAACTGGTAGATGGAAGAGCGATGTTTAATATAAGTTACTGTTCCATGTCTCGGACAATTCACTTTTAGTCAATAACAGACCGCGTGAGTCTGTGTGGAGCAGTTCATTTTTTTTTTTTTTTTTCAGTGAACAGTCAGTGGTGTAAGGACAGTTGTAAAGAGAGTCTGTGACAGAGTTAGTGAGCCAGACAGTGAGAAATAATCAATCCAGGAGGGAATAGTCAGAGTAAGTGAGAGTTACCCAGTGAGCAAAATGTGGTGAGTGAGGTCATGTTAATGTGAAAGTCAGTGCTTTGCAATTGTATCTGGAAGGAAAAAAAAAAAAACGGAAATGTTCATCTGTCTTTGATTAACTGCCTGGTCCATCTACTTGTCGTCCTTGACGTATCAACAAAACTTTACAGTGTAACGCCATTTTATATTGACCTAGAAGGCAAACAACGGGAAATTTTCACCCATGCTGGGTGATCATTTGACACTTCTTTGTCACACAGCATAAGCAGAAGCATGGCTCCCTTAGTAGCTCCACTCTAGCCCCTAATAATATAGAAGCAATGCGTGGCATGCAGCTCCCATCTGGGTTATTTCCACAGACCCCTGTTCACTGAACATCAGTGATACTGGCCTTGTTTCTTCTGATGGAAATCCCTGATGTTAGTGTTTGTTTATTAATTCTATGTGTTATAATCTCTTATTCCCTTTTCAAGTAGTAAATATTGATTTCAGGTTGATTCTGTTAAGTGAAGATAAAAAAAAATGTCGAAGAAAAAAGTGATAAAGTTGTCTCAGGAGGAAACAAAAGAGAATATGAACATAGAAAGCAGTGATTAAGATGTTGATAATGTGGAAGCAGATACGATGTATGACAGTGATCTGGACAAAGATTATGAACCTGAAAAGGTTCACCTAAGTGCCTAACCTGCCGGAGAACTGCGGCATCACCCTAATGATGACGGTGAAAGGCAACAAAAAGGAGTTACCAAAGGTGGTGACAGATACCAAATCGGCTGCCAGGCTCCAGTACTTTCATTCCGTTCAAGGAAATGACAGTGTTTTGCATCTTTGACACACCTATCAAAAAGAACTCCCTGCTCCTTTTTCACTGCACATACTGGCAAGCCTGAAGTGGTCGAATTTTACAGTTTCCGTCCCCTGGCATTGCTGCTGGCAGTGTAAAACCAGTGGCATTAGAGAACAAAATGAGCTTGTTCAGATGTTAAATTGCCCTTCAGGATCACACAGGAAGACGCGGCACAGGTGTTATTTGTGTGGACAACCAGTTTGCTCTCAACACTACTACCCGGCCTGTATTGACCGCATTAATGTCTAGGTAAGTAATTCTTTCTGACAAGGAGAGTATGTTTTCACCCAAGTTTGTTTGTTAATTTGTCAGTTAATAGGATTATTCCAAAACTAAAAGTGAGATTTGAACCAAATTTGGTGGGTAGATAGCCAATGTCCCAGGGAACAATCGATTACCTTTTGGGAAAGGTCCGGATCGTATCACTGATTCTGGATCCGAAAACCATTTTTTGTGAAACAGTAATCACTGATGAGAAAACCTAACCCATTATGAAAAGTGGTTTGGAAATTTTTTCTTTGTCAGAGAGATGCGGTCCACTGAGTGCCCCTCTAGTAGTAGGTGTAGAATGCGCCTGCAATCCTTATTATGGGGGAGGCAGTGGCAGAAGTGGTAGAGAGGCGGCCTGCAGTCCTAATGGACCCAGGTTCGAATCCCGGCTTGGGCAGGGAACAGTTAAAGGATTTGAATTTCATAAAAAAACGGACTTTTCTGATCTACAAGATGACCCGCCGACATGTCATAAAGGTACCCTCGCTAATACTAGTACACCAGTTCTGTATGAGACAGCCCTAGCATGTATTCAATATGGATGGTGGGTGTTAGCGCCGAAATGATGACATGTGGAGATGTAGGACTACTGGGCCCCAAGGAGGACTATTGGGACTTGGGAATAGGCCCTGAAGCCTTTGCCCAGATTCTGACACGAATATATACATATATATATATATATATATATACCGTATATATATATATATATATATATATATATATATATATATATATATATATATATATATATATATATATATATATATATATATATATATATATATATAACGTAATATGCTAATAGTATTAGTAGTCATAATAACGACCAGAGGAGCACTTTTGTTTAGTTTTTCATTATTTCTGCTAACAAACAAACAAAAATGGGTGAAAAATACTCTCCTTGTCGGAGAATAACAACAACAACAACAACAATAATAATAATAATAATAATAATAATAAAAATAAAATAAATACATATCAAACTGGCGAGTCATGTAACAAAAAAAAAACAAAAAAAAAACAGGTACAGTATTCCCCATCATTTATCCTCGCCCTCTTCCCTGTGCCATTAATTGGTCTATGTCCACCGTTATGGGATTAGATTGTGCTCAGATCCCTTATCTCACTAATAAATAACACTTACAGGTCAGCTACAGGTGTACTGATAGGGAAAAAGTTGTTGCGAAACTAAGTTTTGGCCATTGTAAAAAAAAAAAAAAAAAAAAATCGCTCTTTTTAGTCTATCTCACCTACAATATTCGGTGATGCTGGAACTCTGTGCCATCCACAGACAAGGCTCACGCAACCCTAGCTTCTTTGTACCAAAGGGAGCGTCGTACCTTCAGCAGTTTTTCCTATGAATCTGTTCTTTAAACAAAGTTGTTTTTTCTACATTTTTTTTTCTAGTACCTCCTTGAATGCCTTCCTTTCGTTTTGTTTTTCTCTCCTTCTTGTTCTTCTTTTTTTGTTTTTTGTTTTGTTTTTTACAGGGAAATGTTAATGATTAGGTCACTATGTATTTTTCAACTTTTATCGGGTACAATATACTTGCTTTTTGTGGTACTAGACAGTGCAAAACATGATAGCGTTTTAGGGTTAACCGAGCCAAACTTATCCTAACTTAAACATACCTCATGTAATCATATTTTCCTCGTTTACTAATGGCTCCTTCTTACTCGAAAACGCTCCTCTGAACATGTACCCGGGGGGTCAAAAGCCCATTTGGGGGGAAAAGGTGCAGGTCTTGCAGTGAATGGTTGGTGGTATTTTCTTATATCTAGGGCCACTCCTGAACAATTTCTGGGTGGACAACCTCTTCAAAATTCCACAGGGTACTTCATATGCATATTCATTTGACGTAAACTGGAGGCAATAAGCGTGAGTTACATATGTTCTTTAGTGTGCATATCTTTACAACCAGATAAGATTCAAGCATAAATGAAGCATAATTTCCTGTGTTTCAAGGCATTAGGAATCAGATTTTACCATTATTTTTGTTACTGGATGCACCACAAAACCGCAGAAGCTCTTTTTTATGTTAAAAATGCTTGGTGCAACAATGATGATCGGGATTTCTTTGACGGTCATGTGCAAACGATAACAATTATCAAAAAAGAGGTGTAAGTAAAAATTTTAGAGCATTTCAATAGCTTTGTATTGACACCAAGTTTAATATTCTGGAATAATTTTTAACGAAATTAAAACAATTAATGCTTGACGCTCTATACATTATTTACTCCATGAGCAGTAGAAAGTTGCACTGATAACAACACAAACATAGTACCGTGCTTTTTTGTCACCAGAGACTAAACTCAGTTTCATATTTCAATATATCCTGATGAATATTATTGTTGTTGTTGTTGTTTTTTTAATGTGCATCTACTGTCTCGGTTGGAAAAACGTGTGTGCAGTGTTGTGTGCAGTTCATTATAAAAAAAAGCTACTCCTCAAGGGTAACAGGTAATACAACAAAAACATACTCTGTTAGGCATTTCGTATATATAAGCATGATACAGTTACTACTGACATACTGGTCTTTATTACTACATGTCACAATCGAAAGAATACCGTAAGACAAGTAAGGTGAAAATTTTGGAAGAAATTCACTCATCTTCATCACTTGTAGCAATTTGTAGCTGTTCGACTCTTGAGCATATATCAATTTCACCTCTACATACACAGGCAAAGTAACAAGAGACATTGTTTCTGTGACAAGAACAGTTACCAATACATCTTTTCTTGCAGCTGCACTTGATAGATTGTTCGAGCATTTTGGGAAATGCTTTTCTTGTCATTTTCACAGGTTCAAGTTTTAAAGCAGAAACAGACGACCCATAACAGTCAAATGGAATCCTGGGAATCGCTGAAATATGAGCCGATTTCATAATGATCGTGGAGAGAGCTACGGGTTTTAAGAGCTGCAAGAAGGAGTCCGCTGTTGGAGGAAGACTTTGATGAACACCAGATGAACCACTTAAGAATTGTTATGTTCTTAAGTCTGCAAGACTCACACAGTTCTCTCCTCCAGCGTAACTATACAAGAAAAGACTTGTTGCCTGCCGTTCCAAGGGTTCAGATGCACGATGCATCTCGTTTGAATCAGAGATTTTCTGCAAATTCTGACATAGATTGGCAACACAGTCCCTTGTGGGCTTTCCACAACTTCCGCTTTCCAAAGCCGTACATAAAACTGGCGTCATCCTTTCCTGTCAGAGTATGGAAGAATGGTAGAAACTGGAGTCGGTGGGGACAAGTTTTTCAGCAACTACTGGGTGAGTATTCGTCCTGAGCAAGATGAACCCAGAGATCTTTGATAGAATTACATTTACTGGCAGAGAAAATGCACATTACAATGACATCTGTGTCATTGCTATGCACCACCATTCTATCTGTTTGCAGCCATTTAAAACTGTATAAAAAGTGCAGTATAACCCTAGTATCTGCTTCTTTGTGGTTGCTTTCAAGCTTTGCTACCTTATGAGTGGCATTCTGATTAACCAGGAGTGTTGTTGTCTTTTCAGCGAAGCCACCAGGCAGGAAAAGTTTGGTATTTCCAAGGTCTCTTGCATTTGACCATGACATGCAGAGAAACTCCAGCAGTTGAGCCTTGTTTTGTGAATGACTTACAAAGTCCTTGAATGGAGGCGTTGGAAGATGAGTACTGAGTCCAGAGATCTTCTGATGTTTTGTTGATGCCGTGTGTTGCCATTTCATTATTTTCAAGCTGGGTTCACTGTCATATCGATCGCACAGGAAATGAACACTTTCTGTGCCTACTGGAGTGTCCGAGCACAGATTGCGGCGATATCGAACTTCCACATCGTGAAAGTTTTAATTGGATAGAAATGACCATTTTCTAACCATGTGCATTGCATCAACCACAGTTGCTGTAGATGTTTCATAGGCTGGCAAAAGCTTTCTCCTTTCGGTCTGTGTCTCTTCCAGGATGACTTTTACAAGGTTTGATTTAGCCAGCCCCATCCCGTCGACGTATGGGTACGTTGCAACGTTTTGCATTTGCCAGTCCCGGTGATGTACTGGTATGTCGCGCAATTGCAAAGTGCATAATTTCCACAATTTTCAAATTTCGCGCTTGATTTTTGGTACGTATCGTCGCTTGACCTTCCCCTACCTGCCATCAGGCGGGGACACTCGGCGACCCCGAGCGACCCGCGCTTACCCGCAGCTCGTTCACTCACCTGTTAGCAACAGTCCTGCTCAGACATGGCGAAGAGAGGTCTCTCAGCGGTCGAAATTCAAGCTGCCCTGGACGCCTTTACAGGCAACAGTGATTCCCCACTGGACGACGAGGTTGTTGACAAAGATTATGTGCAGCCAGAGGAGGAGAAAACTATCAGCAGTGATGAAGAAGTCCCGTCCCCCAGGAAGCAGCAGTACGTGACTTACCGTGCTGCTAGAGAGGGGCAACCAGCCAAAAAACCATGTGCAACATCCTATCCCCAGCCCTAATGTGATGTGGAACCCGAATTTGATGACGAGGACAAGGACAAGGACGGAGCCATGGGAAGTGCTGCCACGTTGTACGGACGTGAGGTGATTACTCATCGTGGCCCCGAGCGCACACCACGTCGGACGAGCAGATATGGGCCTAGTATTTTGTTTGGGGTGGTAGGAAGTGCCGTGGAGGGAGTGGGGAGTGAAAGGGAAAGTGCAGGGAGGAGTATGGAAAGTGAGAGTGATGTGAGTGAGTCTTCGCTCTCCCTAGGTAGTGTGAGGCGGCAGGGTGTATCACGTGGGCGAGTGCAGGTGCGTTCTGTATCACGTGGGGTTGTGATGGAGGGGGAAAGTGGGGAGGAACCACTCCCAAGCACGTCTTATGCTCCCCAATATCCCCAAACACGTGGGCGAGTGAGGGTGCATTAAAAATCACGAGGTGTTGTGATGGAGGGGGAAGGTGGGGAGGAACCACTCCCCAGCACGTCTTATGCTCCCTAATATTCCCGAACTTCATCCCCACAGCCCCCTAATGTTCCTCAAGGCCGTAAGGGTAAGGGAAAGGGAAAGGGTAAAGGCAGAGGGAAGAGGAGTGAGAGTTGGGAAGCCCTCCACACCCCTTCTCCCCAACCTCCCCCACCAGCATCTCCTCCCCACCCGGATGAAGGCGGTGATGGGGATGATGGGGACGAGGGATTTGTGGGATGGAATTGGGAGGATGGGAGTGATTTTTCTCCCCTCATTCACCCCTTCACTTAGCATGGGTGCGCTGGCTGCATTGGTCCCGGAATTCACCGTAATTCCACCAGGTTGGATTTTTTACACCTGTTTTTTAGTTAGGCATTCTTGGAACAGATTGTTGACTAAACCAACCGTTTTGCAAGCACCCAGCACCGTGAGAGTGAAAGATTGGGAACAAGGAGCAGGCATTCTATCATATATGATTACCCTGTCTCCCTTTCAGAAATGTTCCTATTTTTTGCCCTGGTCCTTTTGATGGGTATTAAACGAAAGAACAGAATTCCGGCTTACTGGACAAGGGACCCTGTTATGCTTACACCAATATTTGGGGAAGTCATGAGCCGTAATTGCTTCCAACAAATTCTAAGTCGCCTCCATTTCTATGATGCTGATGATCCTGCAAATGCGAATGACATAGATAAGATGAGGCAAATTAGGTTGGTCTTTGATCACCTGAGGCAAACCTTTCGTTCGTCATTTTATCCCTATAGAGACCTCGTCATAGACGAGAGTCTCGTGTTGTGGAGAGGTAATATATCATTTAGGCAGTATATACCCAGCAAAAGGCACCATTTTGGGTTCAAGATCTTTGATATGTGCGACTGTAGGACTGGATACATGCAAGACATAGTCTTGTACACCGGTGCACAGACAGACATAATAGAAGATCGAAGTATTGGACTGTCGGGAGCAGTGGTAAAGACAATGACAGAAGACTACCTTCATCGTGGTCACGTCCTCTACCTGGACAATTGGTACACTAGCCCTCTTCTCGCTCATTATCTACACGTGCATGAAACGGGAAGCTGTGGGACCGTGAAGATGAACCGGCGTCACATGGTCAAGGTAGGGCAGAAACTTGACAGGAATGAGGTTGTCTTCTTCAAAGTCAACAACATGCTTGCATCTGTGTGGAACCATAATAGAGAAGTAAGCCTCTTGTCAACGATTCACCGCCCCTTAATGCACCGTACTGATTCCGTTGATTACCGGAGCGAGAACAGGCGTCACATTTGGAAACCTGAGTGTGTCATGGACTATAACATAAACATGCGCCTGGTGGACCAGTCAGACTCCATGATGAAGTGGTATAAGAAACTGTTCTTTCACTTGCTAGACATCACTGCTCTGAATTGCCACCACCTTCACGCCATGACAACAGGAGTTTAGGAAACCTTTGAAGGGTTTGTGAGAGAGCTCACAAGAGAGATGTTTGCACGGTATGCTGTTGAAAGGCCCCAACATCGCAACCGCACTGCCCCTATTGCCCAAACTCCCCTGAGAATATCCGGCCGCCATTTCCCCACTCCTATCCCTCCCCAGCCAAATAGACCTAGGCCCCAACGCAGGTGTCACGTGTGTAGCAATTCCCGGGTGAGACTCACCACACAGAGGAAAGACACCCGCTATGAGTGGGTCGAGTGTGACGTTGGTCTCTGTATTCACCCATGTTTCAGCGAATATCACACCTTGATGCAATTCTAATATGGTGTGAATGAGATAGGACGCTGAAACTATGAAGTAAATGCGACAAACAGATGCTCAGTGAAATTATCAGTCCTGTTGATCTGAAAATATTAGTATAAAGTGCATACGGGTATAAAATAAGTGCAAAAATAGTATGTAAGTGTATAAATATGATGTAAGTGGAACCATACCTAGCGAGGGCTTTTTGATGCGATATTCTGTTGCTCAGTGCAATAAATAAGGCCCGTAAATATGTAATTATTATTATTAGAAATGCAAACGGGTATAATATAATATCAAATTATTGTAAGTGCTGAAATATATTCTAAGTCAAAATATTCCTAGCGTGTGTATAGAGATGCGATATCCTGACGCTCAGTGGAATGAATAAGGCCTGTAATTATGAAAATAGAAGTCAACAAGTGGGAAAGTGTGTAATATATGTGAAGAATTTGTATGTAAGTGTTTGAGTATTATGTTGGTCGAAACATTCATTCTGAGGGTATTTTCATGCGATATTCTGACGCTCACTTGAATAAATAATGCCAGTAACTATGTATAGTGCAGTATAGGTGTGTAAACGTGTGTAATGTAAGTGGGAAAGGATAATAGGAGTGAAAAAATAAAGTAGAAGATGAAACACGAGTGTTTGAGATTGTGCTTGCTACGTGAATATGCGCTAGCATTTTGCTAAATGCCCTCGTAATGAATGTAAATAATTAAAACATTTACAGTGGTGGAGGAAAGGCTCTATGTAAAGGAGAAAATAATAGGAAAGTGATAAAACAATTGGGTATGTTGAAATACGAGTCATAGCGAGTGCACTTAGTAAGCAGATGTACGCTATACTTGTGCTGCATGTCATCGTAATGAATGAAAACATCTGAAAACATTTACAAACAGTAAAAATAGGTAAAATGTCAATGAAACAGATGTATACAGGTAGAAAAAATGATATGTTGACTGATACAAGAAACTTAGCACATAGCATGTTACCGCTCGGACCTAACTCGCTATGCTCGCACGAAGGTACAATGCTTGTTTTTCATATATATGTGTTTGAAATTCATTTTATTGTTACTCTTATTGTTTATTAGTTCAAATTCAGTAAATGTTGAGGTGTTGTTTGTTGTTTCTCCCAATATTTCCTACCATTGAAAATGTGAGTGCCTCACGTCAATGATAGAATGATACCTGGCGCGAGGGACCTCACCTGTTCCGACCACTTATGGACCATGGTAAGCCCTTTCTTGGTGATTTTCCTCTATTTCTCGACAAAAGCAGAAGTTTTAGCCAAAAAAAAAAAAAATCAAAAATAGCTCGGGATTGAGGGATGTCGGAGGTGCGGAAAACCTTGGAACGTGACGGGTTAATACCTCTTCGTCATGATCCATTGGGATCAAGCAGTGCAGGAGGATTTTCTGTACACTCGTGCATTTCAATCATTTCGTGAATATCCACAGTGTCACCAGATGCAAAGACTTATGAGAGTCTGTGCAGGACATTGACCTGTGGCGTTTTGTACTGTTTTGCCTTCGATGTTGAACTTTTCTGAGATTGTGATGCAAAGGTTTTTAACTTAACAGTCACTTTTTGCTCTCCTGATTCCAAACCTTCCTACTGTTAGTGGTGACCGAATACAGCATATGGCATATAGAAGTTGCTGTGAAAGTAGCAATGTTTTTTGCTTTGTGTCGTCTGAGCACAATACCATTCCATTTTCAGTGTGAAGTTTCTTATCAACCAGCATCTGAGAGATGAAACTGAATATGGATTCTGGCACGGTTTCTCATACAGTTTTAGAGGAGATGTCAGATGAGCTATGCTCATTTTTAGACTTGCATTCTTTGGCTTTCTTGCATAGAATCTGAGCAGCCTCAGTTAAGATTTCATCTTCTGATCTTTCATATTTCTTCTGCAAGACTTCAAGTTTCTTTAATGCATAGCCGATATTCATGGATGATGAACAAACAAACTGAACCGTTTCTCTGTGGCATAAAGACAATCCTTTCAGCATATTAATTTTCCAGTCTTCTTTTTAGACTGCTGGGTCTGTAGGTATTCCACACATCTACGCCAGCTTGCTTCAGTTCTTCTCTGCACATATCTCTTAGTGTCACTAAGAGATAACCAGCAAACTCCTTGGATAATGGATTATGAATTTTCTCTATCATGCATCTGAAAGCAGTGTTGTATGGGGCTGATGAATCACTTGATTGAACTTGCTCCATGTGGTCATCCGAGGACGTACCAGTACCATCTGTGGCAGAATGCTTCTCACATTGAGCCAAATTTCTGTTCATACAAGGCATAGGGTTAAATACATCATATGCAACCATATCAAATGCCTGATTTTGTTAACCTTGAATATGCAGTAACAGTGCATGACCTTGAAGAGCTTGTGCCATTCTCAAAAGTGTTTGTTGCCGGGTATCTGTGGCGCGTAGAGAGTTAGGCTGCTTGCCGTGACGGTCAAGACCTTGTTGCAAATTATACACTTGGACTTCAGATCTGCTTTCGGAACAGAAGACGTGTGCTACATCCAGATGAACGGTTACATGCATGTGAGGAAGTTGATGCTTCTCCAATGCGTCTCTTCTTGGCACACTGTTACGGAACAGAGAAAGATAACGTACACTTTAAGTGAGAATACTAAGAGTCACTACTGTCCCGTAAAGTTCCAGGTTCAAAACAAAAGAGTTAGGTAAAATTACAAGTCAAAGTTTAATGCTTAAACTAACAACAAAACATTCAGGACTCATAAGGATAATGTACGAAGTAATGGCAAATATACAGGTTAAATATATGGTTAACTGCAAAAGCCTCAATTAACACGAAATTAGCAAGAGTAAATTTATCTAAGTCAGCCCTGATAAAATGAGATACCAGATAATACTCAGTGAATGCCAGATAAATTATTACAGATGCAAACTATTATCAAAAATGACTGACATAAAACCCAGCATCAATCAAAAACCTCACTAGGCCTAAGAATTAACCTTATGCTACACAGTACAAGAAAAAATGCAATAACACTTATACTCAAATTACACACAGCTGCTAGATGTTTGGAGATTTCTTGAGCACTCACAATAATAATATCTGTACAGGGGAGGACAGAGATGTGAACAAAATGAGGAGCAGATCTAAGTGGCCATGATGCAGAGACTGAGCTCATTATATAGGGGCCGGCAGAGCTTGATACAACTTGTAAGAAGGACGCGCAAATGAAGCTATGGGGACAAAGAGTTGACAATCCCGCTCTAAGCAACAGAAAGGACGACTTACTCTACTATAACGGTAGAAGGGGGGAACTGAGGCAGAACACGCTCGTGATCAAACATGCAGCAACTGTGCGTTAAAATTACACAAAAGATGATGAAATCATAGGCTATGTAACACCTCCCCACAAAGAAAAAAGAAATTTACAAAGGAAATTTCTTATTACTCTAAAACAATCTGTACATGGCATTACAGAACATGCAAATGTCTTTCCTAATGTTACAAAACATGAGATCTCCCTAGCACGTTCAGTCATAGGTACTTGCCAGTATCCCTTTAACAAATCAAACTTACTTATGTACCTAGCCTTTCCGATCTTGTCTATGCAATCTTCCACGCGAGGGAGAGGGTAGGTGTCTGTTTTGGTTATCTGATTAACACGTCTGTAGTCAATGCAAAGCCGCTGTGACCCACCTGGCTTAGGGACCATAGTGACAGGAGAACTCCACTCGCTCTGACAGGGCTCAATCATCTTGTGGTCCAACAGGTAGCCAAGCTCCTTCTGGATGAGAGGAACTTTCACTGGGTTCACACGGTAAGGAGGCAATTTAATTGGCTTTGCGTCTCCAACATCGACATCATGCATCAACACAGTGGTTCTTCCTGGAGTAGCACGGAACACTTGCGGGTACTCCTGCAGTAATGCCGAAAACTCCTGCCTTTCCTTGGGAGGTAGATGAGAAAGCTTAGTCTGGAGATCATTCATGATATCAGGATTCTTCCCCAAACTATCACTCAGGCTCATGCTGCATGGGAGAACTTCACTTGTAGACTCGGGTGGAACAGCTACAGTGCAGACTGGATTATTTTCGTCCCGCCTGTGATATAACTTTAGCATGTTGATGTGACATAGTTGCTTGCTCTTTCTACGATCTGGTGTGGCGATGACATAGTTGACATCACTGAGTTTCTTCTCCACGAAATAAGGACCACTAAACTTGGCTTGAAGAGGTTGCCCATGAACTGGTAGCAGAATCAAAACCTGATCTCCTGGCTGAAAGTGGCGTAACCTGGACTTGTTATCATACCAAGTCTTCATCTTCTCCTGAGCAGCTCCTAAATTCTCTCTCGCCAGCTGTAAAGCAGTGGACAGCCGTTCTTTGAACTTCATCACATACTCCAGCAGGTTGACGTCATCTTCCTCCGACAGCCAGCATTCCTTGAGTAGCTTAAGGGGTCCTCTTACTTCATGGCCAAACAGTAGTTCAAAAGGTGAGAAGCCCAGTGATTCATTTGGAGATTCTCTTGCAGCAAACACAACGAATGGAATACCTTTATCCCAGTCTTTCTGATGTTCCAAACAGTATTTCTTGAGCATCGATTTGAGTGTTTGATGATATCTCTCCAACGCTCCTTGGGTCTGGGGATGGTAAGCTGAAGACGTGATCTGGGTGATGCCCAACTCTTTCAGAGACTGCTTGAAAACGTTTGACATGAAATTACTTCCCCGGTCTGACTGTACCTCCTTGGGCAGACCAAACTTTGTGAAGAACCCTAGCATTTCCTTAACCACATTCTTTGCTGAGATGTTTCTAAGTGGAATGGCTTCAGGATAACGAGTAGCCATATCAATCATGGTCAACACATAAGAAAATCCTGAAGAAGTCTTAGGAAGAGGGCCCACAATATCCACCAACACACGGGTGAAAGGCGCCTCAAAAGGAGGAATGGGAACTAGAGGTGCAACCTTTTCGGTCTGATTACACTTCCCCACAACTTGACAGGTGTGACAAGACTTACAATACCAGGAAACATCCCTGAAGATACCTGGGAAGTAGAAGTGTTTCAAAATGCGTGCCACAGTCTTCCTCACTCCAAGGTGTCCTGCCAAACTGGAATCGTGAGCCACTCTAATGATATCCTGCCTACAAACACGAGGGATGACAACTTGATGTGCAACTTCCCACTCACAGTCGGCTGATGCTGTTGGGGGTCTCCACTTCCTCATAAGTACTCCTGACTTTACATAATAACAAGTAGAAGCACCGGCTGACTCTTCTTCACTGTAAGCAGAGTTAGCTAGACCTTTCAACTCAGGGTCAGCAACCTGCAACTCAACCAACCCTTGACGAGACAAATTATCAACACTACGGGGTACTGCCTCATCTGGTGAGTGGTCCAAATTAGCAAGAAAAGTGTCAGCTAGGATAACATCATCATCATTATCCTCTAAATCACCAGTAACTTTAGACTTAGCCCTAGTGACAGCACATGCAGGGAACACATCAGGGACATCACAATCCTGGGTCGCAGCCACTGGCTCACTAGACAACTGAGGAGCTGGACACACTTGACTTCCACCAATATCATTTCCAAGTAAGAAAGTTACACCTGACATTGGGAGTGTCTCAACCAACCCAACCATAACGGAACCATTAACAAAACCAGACTCTAAATTCACTCTGCACAGAGGGACAGAGAAGTAATTATTCCCTACACCTTGTAAGATTACAGTTTCATCAGAGGAATTAACATTAGAGCCTAGAACACTGGTCAGCATAAGGGATTGGCAAGCACCTGTATCACGATATATTTTAACTGATTTCCTGTCATTACTGTCCAGAGGACTGACAAAACCATCAGACAGGAAATTAGCACATGAACTCTTGAGAGTGTCACCCACGTTACTGCTCAAAAGAGGAGCTCCATCATGAGAATTTAAGTTACCCCTCAAAGCAGGTTCAGTTAACTCAGTTAAAGAATTCTGGGAACTCTCAAAAGTGGACACTAGACCAATTGACTGAATATTTAAAGACTCCTTTTTGTTCACATCACGCTGTCTCCTGAAACATCTCTCCGTAGTATGACCAAGCTTACTACAATAAGTACATTTACTTTTCTGAAATCTAGAGGTGAAGCTGGTATTTACTTCCTGAGAATCATCATCTTTATTCTCTTTCCTGTTACCTGTACTCTGAGTAGAGGCAACGTACTTACTCTCAGCTTTCCCTTTTTCTCTAGAATATCTCTTGTGAGTGAGAACATACTCATCAGCTAAAACTGCAGCATCAGACAAATTATCTATTCTTCTCTCATCAAGATATAGGCTTACATCTTTACTAATACACCTTTTGAAATCCTCCAGCAAAATCATCTGCTTAAATTTAACAAAATCAGAATCCACATTCTTAGAATTTAACCACTGCTCTAACAGATCTTCTTTGATTTTTGCATACTCAACATGGGATTGCTTATCTTGCTTGTAAGTTGTCCTAAATTTTACCCTATAGGCTTCAGGAACAAGCTCATAGGCCTTAAGAATCAAGCTCTTAACTACATCATAATTATCACATTGATCCTGAGGCATAGATACATAAGTTACTTGAGCTTTACCGGTGAGAACAGTTTGAAGGAATACTGGCCAATACTTTTTGGGCCAACTAAAACCTGTAGCTACGCTCTCAAACAACTGAAAATACTTTGTTAAATCAGATTCATTAAAAGGAGGGACAAGTTTAACATTTTTAACCACATCAAAATCGTCAGAGCTAGATGATCCAGTTCCACCTTGTTTCATGCGATACTCATGGTCTGCCTGAATCCTGGCAAGTTCAATTTGTGCCTGAGCCTGTACCTGTGCCTCTTGAATACGAGCATTTGCCTCATTAACACGAGCCTCCGCCTCCTTAGCCTTAGCCTCCTGCAGGGCTAGCTGTAACTTAGCTAATTCAATCTGCGTTTGCTCATTTGGAGGAGTTACATTAAACAAGCTTTCATTAATCATGTCAACAATTTGATCTTTAGAATGATGAGAGCGAACAACAAATCCCAATTGTTGAGCAACAATCTTAAGTTCATTCTTTATTCTGTTTTCTATATCACACAGTGTTTGCACATTTGACAAAAAATCTTTGGCTTCATCAAGTGTAGTAATAGTAGACATAATTAATAAGTAACAGTCACAAAATATCAAGCAATATCCTTATGATAATATCCTGAATATCCTGTCGAGGTCGCCAAATTTATGTTACGGAACATAGAAAGATAACGTACACTTTAAGTGAGAATACTAAGAGTCACTACTGTCCCGTAAAGTTCCAGGTTCAAAACAAAAGAGTTAGGTAAAATTACAAGTTAAAGTTTAATGCTTAAACTAACAACAAAACATTCAGGACTCATAAGGATAATGTAATGGCAAATAAACAGGTTAAATATATGGTTAACTGCAATAGCCTCTATTAACACGAAATTAGCAAGAGTAAATTTATCTAAGTCAGCCCTGATAAAATGAGATACCAGATAATACTCAGTGAATGCCAGATAAATTATTACAGATACAAACTATTATCAAAAATGACTGACATGAAACCCAACATCAATCAAAAACCTCACTAGGCCTAAGAATTAACCTTATGCTACACAGTACAAGAAAACATGCAATAACAATTATACTCAAATTACACACAGCTGCTAGATGTTTGGAGATTTCTTGAGCACTCACAATAATAATATCTGTACAGGGGAGGACAGAGATGTGAACAAAATGAGGAGCAGATCTAAGTGGCCATGATGCAGAGACTGAGCTCATTATATAGGGGCCGGCAGAGCTTGATACAACTTGTAAGAAGGACGCGCAAATGAAGCTATGGGGACAAAGAGTTGACAATCCCGCTCTAAGCAACAGAAAGGACGACTTACTCTACTATAACGGTAGAAGGGGGGAACTGAGGCAGAACACGCTCGTGATCAAACATGCAGCAACTGTGCGTTAAAATTACACAAAAGATGATGAAATCATAGGCTATGTAACAACACTCAAATCTCTTCTTGAGGGTGTAGACGTTCCTGCATTCTGCATGTCACAGCAGAGCTTTCTCTTGGAGGAAGGTGTCTGATGCTAGGAAGGTGTCTGATGCTATGTCCTGTTCAAGTCTAATGGCTGCTTCATCTTGTCGAGCTTCTGCAGCTGTCATTAAGCTATTGAGACCAGACAGTGTCATATTATAGAGCTTCTGATTCTTGACTTTCTGACAAATTATGCATCTACTGTAATCCGTGATATGTGACTTGGGGCCTTCTTGTTCATCATCTACTTCTTTAGACTCGAAACAAGCTCTCTTCATTTTGTTTCATGGGCGATCCTGTAAAGAAAAAAGAGACTCTCTTTAAGTATTTCTGGAATAACAGAAGTAAGACCACAGTGAACAGATATACATAGTACTCGTAAACTGACTGAACAAGATATATGTATGCCAGAATGAATATATACCAAACTCGACGTAAAAGTATTGAAACAACAGTATCTAAATATCCTAACAGTCAATATTCTATACCCTGCAGTATATTTTCTACTTGCTATGTACACCTTTCCATAACAGAATCATTTGGGTAAATAAAAAAGAAAATGATCATTGTAATTTTCTACTGCTGCTGGAGTAAATGATTTATAGAGCGTCACGCATGACCTGCTCTAATTTCTTTTAAAATTACTCTAGAATATTAAACATGGTGTCAATACAAAGCTGTTGAAATGCTCTAAAATTTTTACTTATACTTCTTTTTTTATAATTGTTATTGCTTGCACGTGACCATCAATGAAATGCCGATCATCTTGGTTGTACCAAACATTTTTAATATAAAAAGAGCTTTTACGGTTTTGTGGTGCATCCAGTAACAAAAATAATGGTAAAATCTGATTCCTCAGTCCTTGAAACATAGGAAATAATGATTCATTTATGTTTGAATCTTATCGGGTTGTGAAGATATACAGTATACACATTAAAGAACATACGTGACTCACGCTAATTGCCTCCAGTTAACGTCAAAAGTACTGTACATGCATATAAAGTACCCTGCGGAATTTTCAAGAGGTTGTCCACGCAGAAATTGTTCAGCAGGATCTCTAGATATGAAAAAAATACCACCAACCTTTCACTGCAAGACCTGCACCCTTGACCTTCTTTGGCCTCCTGGGTAATCTTTACAAAGTCGCTGAATCAGTTCAAAGGTAGGTAAAAAAAGAAAAATGTGTAAATTTTTAGACGGTGGTCCTATGTCCCCTTAAGGATTACCAGCGACATATTTTATACAGTGTGCGGCTGGGAAGGCGAGAAATCAGTATGGTTTTTGGTAATGATAATGATTAAACAATAGATATTAATAAGCCTAGATGTCACAGCGCCCATTCTTTAGTACAGTGGTGATGCGTCTGTGCAGCCGCCATCCTGGAGCGGTCAAGCATGTATTAGTGGCACTTGTTTTAAACTGAATTCAGACTATGAATATGAATGTTGTTGTCGTTGTGCTGGTGGCGATGGTGGTTATTGTTGTTGTGGTGATAGATGTTGTTGTGGTGGTGGTTGTCGCGGTGGTGGTGGTGGTGGTGGTGGTGTTTTTTTTTTTTTTTTTATGCGAGGAAGAAGGAACCAAAGGCCATGAGCCCGCAGTAACAGTTCCTTCCAAGAGAAAAACAAAATACAATAGAGAGCCAAATTTAAGATCCGATCATTTTGAGATGCCTGGACACACTACGTTTGAAAGACTGGAGATCATAGGCAGCAGGAAATACAGACAGAGGGAGACAGTTCCAGAGCTGACCTGTTGCATAAATGAAAGACTGGGAGTAACGGTTAACTCTTGCATTAGAGAGTTGGACAGAAAAGGGATGAGAGTTTGCTGCCAGACGGGTGCTACGCGCCCGTCGTAGAGGTGGAGGAATGCAAGCAGACAGTTCAGAGGAGCAGTGACCATTAAAGTAGCGATAGAAAAGAGATAAAGATGCAACAGTGCGGCGAAGAGACAGAGGTTGAAGGGAGTCAGTAAGAGGAGGAGAGTTAATGAGACGAAAAGCCTTTGACTCCACCCTATTGAGAAGAGCTGTATGTGGGGAGCCTCCCCACACATGAGAGTTGTACTCCACACAGGGGCGGATAAAACCCCTGTATAGAGTCAACAATTGTGCAGGGGTAAAGAAAGAGCGGAGTCGGCTTAGCACACCCAATCTCTTGGAAGCAGATTTTACAAGAGATGTAATATGATCTTTCCAGGATAAGTCCCGAGTAAATGAAACCCCAAGCATGTTCAAGGATGATGCAGGATTAAGCTGAATATTATTAAACATTAGTGGGTATACCTGTGGAAGACTTTGTCGGGTTGATAGGTGTAAGAACTGAGTCTTAGATGCATTAAAGACAACCATATTATTTTTACCCCAGTCAGAGATATGAGGCAAGTCAGACATTAGGTGTGCCATAGCCTCATCCCTTGTTTCTTGAAGTAACTGTTGAGATGGGCGTTGCGGGAACCGAATGGAAAGGTGAAGGGTGGAGTCATCAGCGTATGAGTGGATAGGGTTAGATGTACAGCTTAGAAGATCATTGATGAATAAAAGGAAGAGAGTTGGTGATAGGACAGAGCCCTGAGGAACACCACTGTTGATAGATCTAGGAGAAGAACGATGGCCGTCTACAACAGCGGCTATAGAACGACCAGAAAGGAAGCTAGCGATGAAGGCACAGATAGAAGGATAGAAACCGTAGGAGGGCAGTTTGGAAATTAAAGATTTATGCCAGACTCGATCGAAAGCCTTTGAGATGTCAAGTGCAATGGCAAAGCTTTCGCCAAAGTCCCGAAAGGAGGATGACCAGGAGTCTGAAAGGTAGGTGAGAAGATCGCCAGTGGAGCGTCCCTGACGGAACCCATACTGACGATCGGAAAGAAGGTTGTGATAGGAAAGATGCCTTAAAATTTTTCTATTAAGAATTGACTCGAAAACTTTTGAAATACAGGACGTTAAAGCAATTGGACGATAGTTGGAGGGTTGGGAGTGGTCACCCTTCTTTGGGACTGGCTGAATGAGAGCAAACTTCCAGCAAGAAGGAAAGGTACAAGTTGACAGACAAAGGCAAAATAGTTTGCCTAGGCAGGGTGTAAGCACAGAAGCACAGT
Organism: Coenobita brevimanus; assembly: GCF_032717465.1. Lineage (NCBI taxonomy): Eukaryota > Metazoa > Arthropoda > Malacostraca > Decapoda > Coenobitidae > Coenobita > Coenobita brevimanus. The sequence continues at coordinate 23,788,020 of NC_136983.1, forward strand.
TCTTGAGAACAACAGGAGGGACCCCATCAGGCCCATATGCCTTGTTAGTACTGAGGCCAGTGATGGCAGAAAATACATCAACTGAAGAAATTTTAATGTCAGCCATGAGGAAGTCAGAGGGGGGAAGTGATGGAGGAACAGCACCGGAATCGTCTAAGGTGGAATTGGAGGAGAAAGTCTGTGCGAAGAGATCTGCTTTATCAGTAGAAGAAATAGCTACAGAACCATCAGAGTAGAAAAGAGGAGGGAAGGATGATGAGGTAAAGTTGTTAGAAAGGTTTTTGGCAAGGTGCCAGAAGGAGCGGGAAGAATTCGAGTTGGAGAGTTGAGAGCATTTAGTATGGATGAAATTATTTTTAGTAGAGCGAAGAACAGACTTAGCACGATTCTGGGCAGAAACATAAAGATTATGTGATTCAGAGGTGGGTTGGCTCCGGTACCTTTTATAGGCCCTCTCCTTGTTGCGGACAGCATTAGAACAAGCGTGATTAAACCAAGGCTTTCTTGCGTTAGTCAAAGGATGTGAGAAAGGAATGTATGCTTCCATGCCCGAGAGAATAACCTCCGTAATGCGCAAGGCACACTCAGATGGCTCACGGCCATGGAAGCAATAATCATTCCACGGAAAATCAAAGAAGTACTGCCTGAGGGCCTCCCAGTCCGCAGCTCCAAAATGCCACAGACGACGTTTCCCTGGAGGGTCCACAGGCCGTACCGGAGTGATAGGACAGGTTAAGGTAATAAGGTTGTGATCGGAGGAGCCCAATGGAGAGAAAAGATTAACAGAGTAAGCAGAAGGATTAGTTGTGAGGAAGAGGTCAAGTATGTTGGAGCTCTCTCCAAGGCGGTCAGGGATACAGGTAGGGTGCTGTACAAGCTGCTCTAGGTCATTAAGGATAGAAAAGATGTAGGCTTGTTCACCAGGTGGATCCGTGAAAGGAGAGGAGAGCCAAAGGTGGTGGTGAACATTGAAATCTCCAAGAATGGAGATTTCAGAGAAGGGAGAAATGGACAGAATGTGTTCCATAGTAGAAGTAAGATAGTCGAAGAATTTTTGATAGTCAGTAGAATTAGGGGATAAGTAAACAGCACAGATATATTTAGTCAGAGAATGACAGGAAAGCCGAAGCCAGAGTGTGGAGAATTCAGAAGAATCAAGTTCAGGAACACGAGAGCAAGATAAGTCGTTGCGTATGTATACACAACAGCCACCTTTGGCTTTGAAATGAGTAGAGAGAAAGTAGGAGGATACAGAAAAGGGTTTGCTGTCAGTTGCCTCAGACAGCTGAGTCACCGTTAGAAAAAGAAGGTGAGGTTTAGAGGAGGAGAGGTGGTGCTCAACAGAGCGAAAGTTAGATGAAAGGCCGCGAATGTTGCAGAAATGAAGAAGAGAGTCAGACAGTGGTTCCAGGCACCTCGAGTCGTCAACGGGAGAGGGGCAGATGGCGGGGGCATTTATTGTCCCCCCCCTGGGGACTCCGAGGCTGGGTGAACTGACGCCATTTTTGGTGAATTTTGAACAGGAAGTGTAGTGTGTACTGTGCATGTAGTTTGGTGAAGATAGTTAGAGAAATTTGTACTGGAGAGCATGCTGGCCTACTCTCTGTGCAACTGAGACACTGAAAAAGTTCAGCAAAGGGGGATGGTCAGGAACTAGTCCTGAGGGCTGATGAAACGGGAGCTCCAGCACTCCCTGTCATCAGCTTTCCATCCACCTCGGGAGTACTGCCCTGCTCGACTGGTGCTACAGTCTACTGGTGCTACTGGTGGTGGTTGTTGTGGTGGTGGTTGTTGTTATGGTGGTGGTTGTTGTTATGGTGGTGGTTGTTGTTATGGTGGTGGTTGTTGTTATGGTGGTGGTGGTTGTTGTGGTGGTGGTTGTTGTTGTGGTTATGGTTGTTGTGGTGCTGATAGTGGTAGTGGTTGTTGTTGTGGTGGTGGTGGTGGTTGTGGTGATGGTATTTGTGGTGGTGGTTATTGTGTTGGTTGTTGTTGTGGTGTTGGTTTTTGTGTTGGTGGCTGGTGTGATTATGGTTTTTGTTGTGGTGGTGGTTGTTGTGGTGATGGTTGTTGTGGTGGTGGTGGTGTTATGGTGGTGGTGCTGGTGGTTGTAGTTGTTGTTGTTGTGGTGGTGGTGCTGGTGGTTGTTGTTGTTGTTGTTGTGGAGGTGGTTGTTGTTGTGGTGGTGGTAGTTTTGTGGTTGTTGTTGTTGTTGTGGTGGTGGTTGTTGTGGTGGTTGTTGTGGTTGTTGTTGTGGTGGTGGTTGTTGTGGTTGTTGTTGTGGTGGTGGTTGTTGTGGTTGTTGTTGTGGTGGTGGTTGTTGTGGTTGTTGTTGTGGTGGTGGTTGTTGTGGTTGTTGTTGTGGTGGTGGTTGTTGTGGTTGTTGTTGTTGTGGTGGTTGTTGTGGTTGTTGTTGTGGTGGTGGTTGTTGTGGTTGTTGTTGTGGTTGTTGTTGTTGTGGTTATTGTTGTGGTTGTTGTTGTTGTGGTTATTGTTGTTGTGGTTGTTGTTGTTGTTGTTGTGGTGGTGGTAGTTGCTGTTTGGTTGTTGTTGTTATTGTGGTGGTGGTGCTGGTTGTTGTGGTTGTTGTTGTGGTGGTGGTGCTGGTTGTTGTGGTTGTTGTTGTGGTTGTGGTGCTGGTTGTTGTGGTTGTGGTGGTGGTTGTTATGGTGGTGGCTGTTGTTGTGGTGGTGGTGCTGGTTGTTGTGGTTGTGGTGGTGGTGCTGGTTGTTGTGGTTGTGGTGGTGGTGCTGGTTGTTGTGGTTGTTGTGGTGGTGCTGGTTGTTGTGGTTGTTGTGGTGGTGCTGGTTGTTGTGGTTGTGGTGGTGGTGCTGGTTGTTGTGGTTGTGGTGGTGGCTGTTGTTGTGGTGGTGGTACCGGTTGTTGTGGTTGTGGTGGTGGTTGTTATGGTAGTGGCTGTTGTGGTGGTGGTAGTTGTGGATCCTGGTTCATCTGGAACATGAACTCGGTGGAATGCAGAATTAAGTTTCCCTTCCAAAACCCATCCTCCTCCTTTCGTTATTTCGGAAAGTTGCTGAGGGACGCTTGCATAACCAGACAGATGAGCCGCTCGTGCTATCGGTGCCACCATAGATATATTTTCGACGCTTCCGACAGTCCAAAAGCAGGACAGTGTTGCGGCATTTCTAGGTAAATAATGGTCAATTTTGCCTTGTCCGTTCCAAGGTGGTGGCCGCGCAGACGCATCGAAAGTAATGTCATGCGGCAACTAGGCTTATTTATATCTAAGGATTAACCCCAAAGCAGAATAAGCCAACCATATATTCCTCAGGTACCCATAAAACAGCAGTTTTCTTTCAATATAAGACACACGTACTTAAAGAAAACGAAATCATCCATATCATTAGGGGTAACATAACTTATACCACTCATCCTCATGTGGTTTCTTCTTCGTTATTTTCATGGCCCGTACCTTTTGTGTTTTTACTTTCACTGTCACTCATTCACTTTTACCTGCTATCCTGTTAAATCAATTGTCATTATCACCACATTTCGTGTAAAAAGCATGTCCTGGACACCATTCTGCACTGGTGGAAACCGCTTACGATTAATAAGTGACCAGTACATTTAAAATTAAAGAAGTTTATGAATATATATGAAATATCCGAGTAACTGTTATTAGTAATACATTTTAAAATAAAATAATAAATTGACCTAACTTCAATGGGTGTCCACACTAACGCGCTCAAGAGGCTAAGTGACTGGTGGTAGTTCTTGCCACTTGTATTGTAAACCTTGAGTACCCTTATGGACCTGCCACTCAGTACATTCTTCCACATTTAACATGGCATCAGTTCTAAGAGTTGGCCAGTAGAAGTAAGTCTCCAATTTGTCAGTAGTCTTCTTAACTCCCAAATGACCAGACTGTTCATCATCTGCAAACTTTAAGGCTGTTTTTACCAAACAGTTTGGCACCACCAAAACAAAGTGAAGACTATTGTCCTTCTTTGGGAAAAAGAGATAAAGCAGATCCTCATGTAATGCAAATTGATTTAAGTGGCCCTAGGATAACGCTTCTTGGGAACTGCTCCACCCTCTATGTAAGCGATAAGATCATTCCACCTGGACTCCTTTCTTTGTACCTCCTTAAACTCTTCCTTGGTCAAGCCAAACCATGTCTCGGACTGACTGTGAACTATAGGCCGAACTGGTCTACTAAGCTGATCTGCAACAACATTTAGGCATCCCTTATTTATGTCAAAGGTGTAGTCTCTCATGTCAGTTATCCACCTATTCATTCTAGGGGACTTAGTTTTCCTACAGAGGATGGAAACTAGAGGTTGGTAGTCTGTCAATACTGTGAAGTAAGTTCCCCACAAATAATGGTGAAATTTCCTACATGTTAGCACATTGGCTAATGCCTCTTTGTCTGTGGTACTGTATCTAGTTTCAGCTGGTTTGAGTTTCTTGGAGAACTATGCAATGGCACTAAGGCTACCATCATCTTGCTGTTGCATTAAGGCTGCACCAACGTCTGTATTACTAGCATCAGTATGCAAAACAAAAGGTTTACTCAAAACAGCCTATACCAGTACAGGTGACTGGACTAAAGCTTGTTTCAGCTCTTCGGAAGCTCTCTGACATTCTGGAGTCCATGAAAACATATTATCCTTCTGCAACAACTTTGTCAAAGGGTATGAGATCCTTGCAAAATTTTGAATATATTTCCTGTAAAATCCACATATACCCAAAAATCTTCACAACTCCTTTACATTCTTTGGGGATTTCATATGACGAACTGCCTCAAGATATTCTGGATCAGAGATGCACCCTTCCTCAGACAGTATGTGGCCCAGAAACTTTATGCATCGTTGACCAAGATGGCACTTTGTTACACTGAGTTTCACTCCTGCTTGGTGTAAATGTGAGAGAGCGTATCTAAGCACTGAACTAATTCTTTAAAAGACGGGGCCCACAAAATGACATCGTCTAGACAGTTCTTCACCCAACCTTCCCTCAAGAATGGGGTTAGCACCACTCTCATCACTCTAGAAAATATAGCAGGACTGCAACTCACCCCAAAAGGCAAGCACTTAAATCTGTACAGTGTAATGCCATCTGTAAAAGTGGTTAAGTCTCTACTGACTTCATCTAAGACAATGTGCTAATAGGCGTCCTTAAGGTCTAATGATACACAATTTTTCTGGCCAGCTGCACTTCCTACCATCTCTTCCAGTTTGGAAAGTGGGTACAGGTCCACCTCCAACTTTGTGTTCACTTGTCTGTAATCCAAGCATATCCTCTTTGATCCGTCCGGTTTACTGACTAGTACAATTGGGCTCAACCAAGCTGCCGTGGATGGCTCTATGATGTCTATATTCACCATCTCGTCAAGCATATTGCTGATAATTTTCTTAGCTTTCTCTGAGTAGCGATACAATGGGGTTCTGACTGGGGAATTGTGTCTAACTGCTATCTTCGCTGGAGGTCCCATGATTTTTCCTAATTCTGACTTGTCAACCATAAACAACTCATGGTGTTGTTTCAACAGTGATTTAAGTTGCAATTGCTGTTCTAATGTCTGATGGTCCCATTTCTTTGTTTTAAACAACGCCTCAAATTTCTCCCCTCTACTGGCTGTAGTAGTAACACTATCAGTATGAGGGATCAAATCATTTGAAACTTTATCGACCAGACAAGACTGACCCATTTTTTCAATGTCATTCTCACCAAGGATCCTATAAGTTGCTACAATGGTCCCAGGTTTAAGTACTATATCTGCCTGGCTCTGGTTGATAAAAGGCAAATGAACATCTCCCTTTGGAGAATGTAGTACACAACAATAAATCATCTAAGCTCAAAGATGTTTGATGAGAGATTTCGAAAACTGTGTTGGGTTCTTTACTAATTTGAACAGGCAACACACATGCTTGCAAACGCCTAACAAAAAGTTCTTCCCGTAGGCATAGGTATTCAAAAGGCTGCTTAACTGGGCAAGTCAATCTCACCCTATGTGCGCTTCGCTTGTAGGATGAACGGTAAAGGTGCCTAACCGGGTAAACGAATTTATCCCACTTAAATGTTTGCTGCTGATCATCCCATTCTAAAGGAGCCTTGCCCAACACGTCTGCTCCTAAGAAGACATCTGTCACAAGAAAGTGATCAGGGACTACCAAAGTTAGGTGTCAAACAGTCTTTGCACTACCAATTAGAATATCCAGGTACACAAAGCCTAGCACAGGAAGTGGAGTTTTCGATATCCCTGTCACAGGAAGAAGGTTCTTATTCTGGGACAGTTCTAATCCAAGTTGACTCACAAATTTATTTGAAGCAAGGGTTACTTCGCTCCCCGTCTCTACTAATGTGGAACTCGATCTTTAGTTCACAGTCAGTGAAATGGTGGGACATCGAATTGTTTGAGATTTACCTAGTCATTTCGACTGTCTGGAGTGTCTTCCTGGGCAATCAGCATTTCCCTTCCTACAACCTACTCTTAAGCAATCAAAACAAGCATTCCTTTCAGGTGTAAGAGGGCAAGTAGCTGGCATATGATCCGACTTAGCACAGTACAAAGGAGTACAAAGGAAAGCAAACAGCAACAGACCTTATGGTCCTTTTGAGGCTGTTTGGTACAGAGTAGTTTATGACTACAAGATCTAATGCTGAAGGATAAGGATAGTAAAGCAAGAAGGCTCCCCCCGCCTCCAAACCCTGCAGCCAAAAATGGCAAGAAAAAGTGAGAAAAACCACCACACAGCATGGAAAAACTGACATGGAAATTTCATAGGAAAGACTGAAAAGGAAAACTACATTCTATAATACATTATCTATAAGCTACCAGTATGAATAACCTGAAAGAGAAAGTAGTAAAGTACAATGAGTAATCGAGTAAATAAATATCTAATGCATGTCGCTGTACGGGTACGTTGAGTTGACGGGGCGTCTGCGGACACAGTGTGGAAATTGCACAGTGCGCAGTGTGGATATTCAGGGGTGGTGTGGCAGCCTTGCCCGGCGCTATTAAGGTAGGCAGCAGTCAATCAGGCCCCAGCTCCATTCATTCCACTGAGATTAGGAACTTTCCCATGCAGGACAGGCAAACAAGTCACCTCCTGAAGCAGTGACCCGTGGTACATTAAAATAATCCCGATGGTGGCCATGTAACTAACAGGGACCCTCAGTGATCCACAGCCGATCACAGGTCGATAGTATGAGTAGTGACCGTTAACTCAGGGCTATCTGTGCATATCCTAGTCTGTGCATATACTATATTTGCATTTAATAAATTGATCCAGGCTCTAAAAAACTAAAATAAAATAAAACAGAAAATTATACGTACACAAGTGCTTTATTCAAGAGTAAACATATTAAGCTGGGGGTTGGATGCCAAATACTTATCCAGGCAACCTTTAAAGGTTTGTACTGTATTACAGTCTATTACGTTGGAGGGCAGTTTATTCCATATATTTACAACTCTGTTGAAGAAGAAATGCTTAGCTTCATGCGACTGGAATCGTTTGCCAATTATTTTATGTCCATTGCCTCTAGTGTAGTTCGAGTGATCAAATGTGAAATATTTATCGGCAGCCATGTTATCATGTCCTTTGATTATCTTGAATACTTGAATTAAATCTCCTCGTATCCTCCGTTTTGTTAGGGTAAAGAGATTCAGGGCTTCTAAACGTTCCTCGTACGGTTTATTTCTCAATCCAGGTATCATCTATGTCATCCTTCGTTGCACTCTTTCAAGCTTTTCAATATCCTTTTTATAATACGGTGACCAAAACTGAACGTAATACTCCAAGTGCGGGTGTACTAAGGAATTATACAAAGTGAAGACGATATTATCGGATTTATATTCAAATGCTCTGCCTATGAACCCAATCATTTTGTTGGCTTTTTTCACAGCTTCTGTACATTGTTTGCTTGGTTTCAAATCATTTGTTATTATAACTCCTAAGTCTTTTTCATGGTTTACCCTATCAAGCTGGACATTATTCATGCTATAACTTGCTCTTACATTTTTACTGGCAATGTTTAACACTTTGCATTTATTAATATTGAAATCCATTTGCCAGACTTGGGCCCAGTTAAACAGTTGATCAAGATCTCTCTGTATTGCCTGTCTTTGCAGTGCTGTATCTGCTCTGTTACCTATTTTAGTATCATCAGCAAATTTTGAAATCTTACAACACAATCCTTCGTCAATATCATTCACATATATTAAGAAAAGAATAGGACCTAACACGGAACCCTGCGGCACTCCACTTGTAACGTTTATCCAGTCTGACTCTTTTCCATTTATTACAACTCTTTGTTTTCGTCCAGTGAGCCAATCTTCTACCCACCCGAGAACACTGCCGCTGAAACCATGTGCCTTTAGCTTCTGAAGGAGTCTTTTGTGTGGAACTTTGTCAAAAGCCTTTTGAAAATCGATATACATGGTCAGTATATCATTGAAAAACTCCAGCAGATTTGTGAGGCAAGAGCGATTATTACGAAAACCATGTTGCGAATCTTTTATGAGATTGTTTGTTTCTAAGTGTTTTACAAACTTGTCTGATAATAGTTTCAAGCAATTTGCAATATATTTTCTAAGGAAGAGATTTAAAGGTTTTCATCTGTTGAGTCAGGTTGTTAAGTGCTTGCTCGATTTTATCAAACCGATCTGAGCTTGGAGGCCTTGTCTTTGGTGGCTTTGATGAGGTTACGGGAGCCATATCTTTCCCAGCACTCACCCGTTTGATGTCTCTGTTAGTTAGTAGCAAGGGTCTCCTCTCATCCTCAACCCTGTTTAAGAAACTCAGTAAGGGAGACAATGTCGAAGAAATCACCAAGCTTATGCCGAGCAACTTCTGGAAGTCCCTGGAATAATTTTCTCTTTGTTAATTTTTCTGCATCAGGGATGGACTCTTTGGGGAATTTGGTCTCTAGAGCTGCAACTTGACAATTTAATCTATTCACAAAGGTTCTGGGGGTTTCCTCTATATCATAGGTGATTTCCTCAATAATTTGCCAAGCTTCTGTAATATTAGGAGTACCACAAAACTTAACACTAAGTACTTGCTTGAAATCACGCCGTGTAGAGAATTTTCCTTGCTTAATGAGACTATAAGTCATGATATGTAGTGGCTTGTCAACTCGAGTCTGAGCAACTTGCAACCTTTCCTCATCAGATGTCACACATGACTCAACCAGGCCATACAGCTCTGCCAGGACACTTTCGGTTTCAATCCCATTTAAATCAGTTAAATTTACTACAGGAATGTCACTAGATCTAATAGCGGATTGTTTGGTCAAGAAAGTACCTGGGTGTGGGGACTGATGTGGGACAGAGGGAGTTGATGTAACTGATGGAAGGAATGGATTAGGATTAGTTTGGTTAGGATCAGGGGCTGAAGGTGCGGGGTTCTGTGATGCACTTTTTAACTCTAACATTTCATCCCTCAGTGTTTCAATTAAGGTTTGTTGCTGGTTTAAAAGCTGCCACACATCTGTCATGAAAGCATGTTCTACATCAGCCTTGATGTCCCACGGGACATCTTCGGCTCCCCAAAACTGACTGTCATCAACTCACGTTTCCATTTTGACTTAAGCTAAAAATAATGGCACAGATAAAAGATATGAGAAACAAAAGTTTAAAGGGTAGCTGGCACTTCAGCAGGCATGTACACTATGGTTAGGTTAAATACATTGGTGTGGCGGGAAGCTTGAAGCCTTAAAACAGAGGAAAAATTCACAAAACATGTATGACAATAGGCTTAAATCATCCCATTAAGCTGCCACCCCTATGTGCTGGCCACCATTCTGTACTGATGGAAAAATAGCCACCAAAACCCACTTACAAATAATAATAAGTGACCAGTAAATTTAAAATAAAGAAGTTTGTAGAATAAATAATAAATATTTGTGGGACTGTTATTAACCCGCGGCGTCCCATCGACATTCTTTAACGTCCACACGTTTCGTCACTGCCAATCCCGTCGACGTACATTAATTCATTCATTCATTGCCAGACGCCATGTATCCCAGACAGGGTGGCCAAGGGCTTAGAGTTAATGTTTTACAGGGAGGGGCACTAATCCTCCACCAACCCCACTTGACGTAAGGATGCCAACAGCATCTGGTGTTCCCAGGCGGTCACCCATCCAAGTACTAACCAGACCCAACGTTGCTTAACTTTGCTGATCGAACGGGAAGCGGTGTACTCAACGTGGTATGGCCGATAAACGCGAAAAAATTGCAAGGTCCCTAATTTGCACAATTTTCAATTTTCGCGAGTCATTTTTGGTACGTATTCACGTGACACCTTCCTCAACAAGATGCCAGGCAGGGACAATGCCTTACCCAGCATGACCTCCTCCCCCTCCCTGCATGCCATTGTCTCAGCAATTCACCTGTTATCAGTGACCTGGCCAGTATAGCCATGTCATGCCACGGTACGAAATTCAGGGCCAGAGTGATTCCCCAATCAATGACAATGTGGAGGACAAACTTTACATAGCATTAGAGGAAGAAACAGTTAGAAATGATGATCAGGTAATGTGGCAAAAAAAGGTCAGGTATTAGTGAGTGAAACAATGCTTATAATGCCTATATTACTGCTTGAAAACCAATATACTCTTGTACTACATATAAATTCGTACCAAGTAAATAAATAAATACAGTTTATGAGTGGTGTGAAATAGTTATCCTCCCATAGAACTCGTTTTCTTTGGTGTCAGCCTGATAGAAAACCCAGTAAGGTAAGGAGGTACTCCTACCTGTAATGAGTACTTTAAACCTCAAGTGAGCGATTTCTCTATGAATTTTCGATGTTTCTCACCAAAAGCGAAGGTTTGAGCAAAAAAAAAAAAAAAATTCCTAAAATGGTCGGGATTGGGGGGAGTCAGTGGTGGAAAAGTGGTCGGGATGGGGCGGGTTAATAACACATTCTAAAATAAAATAATAAATGGACCTAACTTAAAGGGGTGTCCTGGGCAAGACTTGAAAACTGCATAAAAAACAGACAATGGGCATGCTGTACCCAGTGTCAGAAGTAATATACTCTGCCAGAACTTGGTTAAAGTCCACTCCCAGACTATTATTAAGACTTACTCCAGGACTCCTTCCCCTGAAAGTGTTGGAACTTTCAGGCACTTCCAAGCAAAGTAATATACTTTAATGTGAAAAAATAAAATTTTCATAGGAATATTTTTAGGAATTAGACATTGAAGCCGCCCTATGACCACCCTAACCTCTAGGTGTTAGGATGATATTGCATAAGATAAGAATTCGTCACCACATTCCATAATTATAACACAGATTTTAGTATCATGGTGGTGTATGTGACTGAAAGGCCTTACCCCAGGGCATCAGAAGCTGACATCAGCTGTTTCTGCCCTCTCCTCACACAGACTAATGCAAGAAAGCCTTGGTTTAATCACGCTTGTTCTGATGCTGCCCACAACAAGGAGAGGGCCTATAAAAGGTACCAGAGCCAACCCACCCCTGAATCACATCTTTATTATGTTTCTGCCCGGAATCGTGCTAAGTCTGTTCTTCGCTCTGCTAAAAATAATTTCATCCATACTAAATGCTCTCAACTCTCCAAGTCGAATTCTTCCCGCTCCTTCTGGCACCTTGCCGAAAACCTTACTAACAACTTTACCTCATCACCCTTCTCTCTTCTTTTCTACTCTGATGGCTTTCTAGCTACTTCTGATAAAGCAGATCTCTTCACTCAGACTTTCTCCTCCAATTCCACCTTAGATGATTCCAGTGCTGTTCCTCCATCACTTCCTCCCTCTGAGTTCCTCATGGTTGACATTAAAATTTCTTCAGCTGATGTATTTTCTGCCATCACCGGCCTCTGTACTAACAAGGCATATGGACCTGATGGGGTCCTTCCTGTTGTCCTCAAGAACTGTGCTTCTGTGCATACACCCTGTTATGTGGGGTGTTTTTAGTCCGACATCTCGTCCTAAAAACGCACGCGACTGAGCAGGGCCCTCTTTCCGTACCGGAAGTAAAGCACCAACAAAGGAACAGGGCATAAAAACTCAGCAGTATACCTTAACACATCTATTGTCTTAATTCAACACACCTTACAATACAAAAACAAAGAGACACTGGATACAGAATGAGCAGGGTGACAGAGTTTGGTTTCAGACACAAAGTGCACAAACACAACAGTGATGTGGAGGGCAGAATATAATGGTGGTCACTTATACAGATATTGTCAGTCACTATAGCACGGCACAGGTGTCAGTTTGTAGGCATAACTGTCATTTAACATACTCAACTGGATGCACTACATGGGAATGGAATAAAGGGCCAGTTGGGTCGATATTACTATACACTTGATATGGCACAGGCTGTGGCACACAGAATTGTCACTTAGCCACGGTAACACTATTTCACTGGTTTTGCCTCTGCTGGTTGGACTTAGTCTTTTTCTGGGCGCCAGTAGTATAGTCACGGTATTTTTTATATATCACAATGGTTTTACAATCCGTGCCCACTGACCCTTGATTTCTGTTCGTCACTTTATATTATGTTCTGATGATCCCACTGTCACTGTCTCTTTTGCTTACTTAGGTGCGACCCAGGAGGTGCGTTGAAGTAGGCACTATGCCCCTGGTCTCTGGGCTAACAGAGGTGGCGTCCAGGCGTGGGAGGGAGCCCTTCTGGGGAGCCCTCCTGCAGGTGTACCAGCAGCAGGGGCGTCATTGCCCGGGCCTGCTTCGTCAGGGGGGTGCAGGGAGGCCCTCCTGTCTGGGGGCCTCGACCTGGTAGGTGGTCCTCGGGGTTGGGGCCAAACAGCTTCAGTAGGCAGGCCTGCCACCTCTTACTAAGGGGAGAGGTCCATGGGAGAGTGGGGCCCGAGCGGTTTTGCTCTGGGGCCTGCTGACTCGCCCTGGGAGCCCGGGTGCTGCCGTCACCTACAGAGCGGGGCGCCGTCAGGAGTGGACTGCGGTGCCTCCTCGGCCAGGCGTCCATCAGGGGCCGGTGTCATCCAGGGGTTGGCCGCAGGACTGGGACAGGACCCCGCCACCACTCTTGGAATGGCAGCACCTCCGGGGAACCACACCTGGATGGAGAGAGAGAAGGGCGTCCCACGCAGCCGAGGGGTAGTGAGCCAGCTGCGCAAGGGACCTTCTCCTCCGAGGAAACCCTAGAGACTACGAATGAAGGGCGTACTGTGGCCGCTCCTTCCCCCACACGTACTGTGGCCGTTGTGGCGGTTTTGTAGTCCCTAAGAGTAGCAGCTGAAGGGCATACTGTGGCCGCTCCTTCCCCCACACGTGCTGTGGCCATTGTGGTGGTGCTGCTCCTGAAGGAGGAAGAGGCAGATGAGGGGCGTACTGTGGCCGCTTCCTCCCCGACATGTACTGTGGCTTTTGTCATGGCTCTGCCTGCACAACGGGAAGTAATGGAGGGGCGTACTGTGGCCACTCCCTCCCCGGTATGTATTGTGGCCGTTATGCAGTGATACTCCCGTAGGAGGATGAGGTAGCGGATGAGGGGCGTACTGTGGCCACTCCCTCCCCGACACATACTGTGGCCGTTGTCGTGGCTCCACTCCTCCTTCCTTTGCCAGTCGGAGCGCACTCAATAGCTAATGCTCCGAGGCTGTCTCCAGGGGTGGCTGTAGCTGAAGGGCGTACTGTGGTTGCTCCTTCCCCCACACATACTGTGGCCATTGTGACAGTGCTACAGGGGGCAACAACTGAGGGGTGCACTGTGGCTGCTCCCTCCCCAGCACGTACTGTGGCCGTTACTGCGGTGTTGTTTGGGACTGTACCACCTCGAACTTGGTGAAGGCTGCTCCGCTTGCAGGGTCGTCTCTCATTCCTGCATGGTTGTTGTCGGGTCAGTTGAGCGGAAGAGGGACTCAAGGAAGGGGCGCCCTGGTGCCCTTCTCGCTCTGGGTCAGTCTCAACCTGACCTGGCCTGCCGTGGTGTCCTCCTGGGGTGGTGGTGGGGGTGTGGCTTGGTAGTGGGGGGGGTGGGTCCAGTGGCGGCGGAGGTGTGTATTTTACCACCTTCCGTGGTGAAAAAGTCATGGCCCCATGAGTGGAGGTGGTATGTGCTGGTAGTGGATGTCTGGTGGACCGGGGTGATGTGCTGGAGGAGGGAGGTCCAGTGGTAGGTTGTGGTGTTTGGTTCCTGGTGGGGGTTGCAGGCGAGACGGAGTGTAGAAGGTTGTGTGGTGTGGCGTAGGTCACGGAGGAGCTGGTAGGTTCCCCGTAGTCTGATGGTCGGGCGGTCGTTGGAGCGCCACACTATGCGGTCGATCCTCATCTCTGGTGGTGGTGCTTGGTGTAGGGGTAGAGGCTGTATGGTGGCAAGAGATGAGGTCCTGGGGTTTTTATGGGGGAGGACTTGGTGGGAGGAATGTCGTCCTTTGGGGAATTGGGAATTAGGAATTGTCCACCTTGCTTGAAGGAGGGGGAGCATGATGAGGGTGGTGTTGGGGGTATGGGCGGGATATGTGGGGGAATGTGGGGCAGTAGGTGGGGTAGGTGTTGGTGTAGGGGTGTATCTAGATGGTGGGCGGGAGAGGCGTCCTGATCTGGTGGTAGTGGTGGTGAGAGTGGGTGTTGGTGGTGAAGGTGGGGTGGCACGTGGCACGTGGTGGTGTGGGCATCCCGTCATGGTTGGAGGCGGTTGTGGATGGTGGTGTGGGGTGTCATGTATAGTAAGCATGGTCGGTGGGTAACGGGTGGCCAGGAGTGGATGAGTGGGTGGTGTGAGTGGCAGGTGGAGTTGGTGCACATGGGGAGTTAGTAGGTGAGGTGGTGTGTGGGGGGGTGCAGGTGGGGTATGGAGGAAGTCGTGGTGGTATGGTGGTGGTGGTTGTTTCCATGGCGGTGAAGGTTGGAGTTGGTGCTGGGTGGTGTGGTGAGGTGTTGGTGGTGGGCGTAGTGGGCGGTGGTTGGGAGTGGTGGGTCGGAGGAGGTGGGGTGGGCATAAGAGATGTGGGTGGAGGTGAGGTTGGTGAAGGATCAGAATCGGGTGAATGTGGCAGTGGGTCAAGTGTGGGTGTAGGAGGTGGAGGCGTGATGGTGGGTGAGTTAGACGGGGGGGTGAGAAGGAGTAGGCGTATGAATTGGGGGGGGGTGATTCTCAGAAGACTCTGAGGTGAGTGGTGTGCGGTGGGAGGTGTGCGGTGTGCGGTTGGGTGTTGGGTCATTGTTGGTGGGTTGGAAGGGACGCACGTGTCTGTTGTGGTATGTGTGTGTGTCCCTGGTGATCGATAGTGACCAGGTAGGGGTTAGGGACTTTGATGAAAGTGAAGGGCAGTCGAATCGGGAAAAATTTTGCTGGGAGTTGGCAGACGTGCCACGATGATGGAATCTCCTGGTTTGTAGGAGTTGGAGGGGATTGTGTCGGGCTGTAGGCCTTGCTGGGATTGAAGGTGGTGCAGAAGCCTTTTGAAGTGGTGTGGGGGATCGGTGGTGGATGGTAGGGGAGGGGGTTGGATGTGTTGACGGAGGGGCAGGAGGAGCAGGGCTTCCCCGAAGACTCGCTTGTGGGGCGTTATGCCATCGTCTCTGGGGCATGTGTTAAGCCCCAACTGCACAATTTTGACATGGGCCGGCCAATTGTCGTTGCCTGTTTGCACAATCCTGATTCTTACCTGGTTTAGGAGGGATCGATGGCTTCTTTCGCAGACACTGTTTCCCTGGGGTCAGTATGGAGAGGAATGAGAAATATGATAACCGAAGAATGTTGCGAGTTCTTCCCAGATCTTGCCTGTGAATTCTTGGGCGTTATCTGAATGTAGGGCCTGGGGAATCCCAAAATAGGGGAAGAGATGGTGGACTAAGGCGTCTGCGACTGTTACGGCATTATGGTCTTTAGCGGGGCAGGCGATGATGAATTTTGAATAAACATCGACGAAGGTGATGATGTATTTATACCCCGCTTTAGGTGTGAGAGGGCCAACTACATCAACCAAGAGTAGCTGTCAGGGTTTTTGTGCAGACAGTTTCCCCGATGGTCCATGTGTGCGTGTGATATCCTTGCCTAAGGAACAGGCTCGGCATGTTTGAATGATGTTTTTGGTGATGGTGGATGGATATGGTGTCCAATATATGTCACTGAAGACTTGTAGAAGCTTCTTTGTGCCAAGGTGGATGCCATTGTTGGCGTGAAGCTGTAGCATGGCATCGTGTGCGGTGCCAGGGTCGAGGATGATGTGGCCGTCTGGGTTGAATAGGTGATCGCCGTGCTGGTGTAGTTTGGCGAAGGTGCGTGGCGGGATCCAGGTGGGGCATTGTTTATTATGCCACATTTGCATAAGGTCAGGCTTGGGGTGAATAGCATTGATGAGAAGGCGAGAAAGGGCATCGGCATTGGTGTGTAATTTTCCGGGCCAGTAAGATATTTCGAAATCGATTTCTTCCAGTGCCTCTCGCCAACGAATGAGTTGGGCATTGGTGGTGTTGGATTGATGTAGCCATTGGAGTGATTGGTGATCTGTAGTGATGACAACGTGGGTGCCAGAGATGTAAGAACGGAAATAATCTAACGCCAAGATGATTCCAAGGCACTCGCTCTTTGTGGCAGAGTAATTTCTTTTAGCCTGATTGAGGGTGCAGCTGGCGCAGGCGATGATGTGTTCACGCCCATCCTGCACCTGAGCAAGTACAGCCCCTATGGCAATGAAGGAGACGTCAGTGTAAAGAAGGAAGGGTAGGTTGTAGTCTGGGAAGGCTATAATGGGGGCTGAAGTGAGCTTCGATTTGAGAGTGTCGAATGCTGCTCTTCTTGTATCTGTTCACACGAAAGGTTCGCCCTTCTTTGTTAGGTCGTGTAATGGTTTGGCTATGTCGGCGAAGCCTCTGACGAAACGCCAGTAGTATGAGGTTAGGCCTAGGGAGGCTCGTGTTTCATGGACGTCCCTAGGTAGAGGGAGTCGGCTATGGCGCGGAGTTTGTCGGGATCGGGGGAGATGCCCTTGGCTCTGATCATGTGTCCTAGGAAGGAGACGGATCTCTCGGCTAGGACGCATTCGAAGGGTTTCAGTTTAACTCCGGCCTGGCATATACATATGAAGACTTGTTTGAGGTAGTGGAGGTGGACGGCCCAGGTACGGCTGAATACTATGATGTCGTCGGGATATGCCAGGCAGATCTCCCAGGTCTGGCCGCTTAGGACTCACTCCATGAGGCGGGAGAATGTAGCTGGGGCATTGCAAAGTCCGAAGGGGAGGACGTTGAACTCGTAATGCTTGCCATTGGAGGTGGAAAAGGCAGTTTTTGATTTGTCCTCTGGGTGGTTGGGGACTTGCCAGTACCCTGATTGTAGGTGGAGGTTGGAAAATCATGATGAGCAGTGCAGGGAGTCAAGGGAATTGTCGATTCTGGGTAGGGGCGTGGCATCCTTGGTGGCTACATCATTGAGTTTGCAGTAGTCAACACAGAACCGCATGGTGCCATCTTTTTTTCTAACCAGCACGACGGGGAAGGACCACAGACTGGTGGATTTAGAAATAACGCCGGCATTGAGCATGTCCTGGACCTGCCGGTCTTCCTCTGCACGTTGTTTAGGGTTTTTGCAACGTGATGGTTGGCAATGGGTGGCCTGGTGGTGTGGATGTCATGGTTGAGGTAGGTAGTGTGGCCGATGTCAGCTGGGCCTGATGAGAAAAGGTCTTGGAAGTCCAGGAGTAAATGTTGGAGGCTGTTAGTTTGGGAGGTGGAGAGATGGGAAGGTAGAGTGGGGTGGTCGGAGGGAGGTGTTTCACAGGGCTCTACCTCCTCCATGTCGCCTATGATTCGCCCTCATGGAAGGGTAAGTGGTGTGGCAGTGAGGTTCGCGTTGCGCACCGCATGGACATGGGGAGGGAGGAACGTTGAGGTGGTGGTGGGGCTGCGGCTCGGTAGTGGGGTGGGGGGTGGCGGGGTGGTTGGTCCGGTAGCGGTGTAGGTGTGTATTTTACACCTTGCCTAGGTAAACTCTTTTGCCTTTGTCTTTCAACTTGTACCTTTCCTTCTTGCTGGAAGTTTGCTCTCATTCAGCATGTCCCAAAGAAGGGTGACCACTCCCAACCCTCTAACTATCGTTCAACTGCTTTAACATCCCGTGTCTCAAAAGTTTTCGAGTCTATTCTTAACAGAAATATTTTAAAGCATCTTTCCTATCACAATCTTCTTTCTGATCATCAGTATGACTGAACGCTCCACTGATGATCTCCTCGCCTACCTTTCAGACTCCTGGTCATCCTCCTTTCGGGACTTTGGCGAAAGCTTTGTCATCGCACATGACTTCTCAAAGGCTTTCGATCGAGTCTGGCATAAATCTTTAATTTCCAAATTGCCCTCTTACTGTTTCTATCCTTCTTTCTGTGCCCTCATCTATTGCCCTCTTACTATTTCTATCCTTCTATCTGTGCCTTCATCTACAGCTACTTTTCTTGTCGTTCTATAGCCGCTGTTGTAGACAGCCATCGTTCTTCTCCTAGATCTATCAACAGTAGTGTTCCTCAGGGCTCTGTCCTATCACCAACTCTCTTCCTTTTATTCAACAATGATCTAAGCTGTACAGCTATCCCTATCCACTCGTACGCTGATGATTCCACTCTTTACCTATCCATTCGGTTCTCGCAACGTCCATCCCAGCAGTTACTTCAACAAACAAGGGATGAGGTTATGGCACACCTAATGTCTGACTTTGTTCATATCTCTGACTGGGGTAAAAATTATCTTGTTGTTTTTAATTTTCAAAGACTCAGTTTTTACACCTATCAACCCGACAAAATCTTCCACAGGAGTACCCACTAATGTTTAATAATATCCAGCTCAATCCTGCATCATCCTTGAACATGCCTGGGGTTTTATTCACTCGGGATTTATCTTGGAAAGATCATATTACATCTCTTGTAAAATCAGCTTCCAAAGATTTGGTGTGCTAAGCCAACTCCCTACCTTCTTTACCCCTGCACAGTTGTTGACTTTATACATGGGTTTTATTCGCCCCTGTGTAGAGTACAACTCTCATGTGTGGGGAGGCTCCCCACCTACAGCTCTTCTCAATGGGGTGGAGACAAAGGCTTTTCGTCTCATTAACTCTCCTCCTCTTACTGGCTTCCTTCAACCTCCGTCTCTTTGCCACACTGTTGCCTCTTTATCTTTTTTTTATCGCTACTTCCATGGTCACTGCTCTTCTGAACTGTCTGCTTGCATCCCTTCATCTCTACGACGAGCACGTAGCACCCTTCTAGCAACAAAGTCTCATCCCTTTTCTGTCCAACTGTCTAATGCATGAGTTACCTGTTACTCCCAGTCCTTCATTTATGCAACAGGTCAACTCTGGAACTGTCTCCCTCTATCTGTATTTCTTACTTCCTATGACCTCCAGTCTTTCAAACTCAGTGTGCCCAGGCATCTCAAAATGAACAGATCTTGAATTTGGCTCACTTTTGTATTGTTTTTTTTTTTTTTTTAATGGAAGGAATTTTTAGCAGGAGTCTAGCCTTTGGCTCCTTCTTACTGAAAAAAAAAACACACACACACAAACACAAAGTTGCTTTGTACTCTTCTCATATCTAACGATATCTATGGCAGCACTTTCAAAAGATTATTAACATACGGAAAATACAATTTAAATACCTTATAAGGGAATAGAAGTCGATGCTCTAACTCATAATGGGGCCAGAAGAAACAAAAGCTTCAACATGAGGTTGTGACCTTGCCCCTCAAGAGAACAAAACAGAAAGGAAGACTAAGCATCTCCTTGTCTGTTTTCCCCTCCAGTGCTGACAAATCTCTCCTTAGGGATTGCCAAGTCTCCGCTTAGGGACCCTTATGATAAAAAGAACTTTTAAACTGCCCATCATATTTTCTTTTAGCAGTGTGGATAGAATATCACAGAATATATAGGAACTCACTGGTAACATATTAGCCTCGAGTGTCATCGTTCAACTGAATAAAATAAATACTGAATCGATGTAAAAATGGTAAAAAAAAAAAAAAAACATGGGATACTACATGGTAAAAATGCATACAAACATGGGCTACTACAGGGCAAGGTGCATAACTATTATTGGTATTATCAACCATAATTATAATCAATCTTGCTTGACTGGTAAATGTGAAGACAAGTGACGGATGGATTGAAGCTGTTTTCTTAAAAGCAGCGTGCTTAACCAACGTAATTTCAGTTTTAGATACATCTCAGGTAATTTACACTGAATTTTCGACAAAAGAAATAAAGAGAACAAACAAAATATACCTACTTGGCCACCTGAACATCCGCTAGAGCGTGTTTACTGCCTATTCCGCCGACTAAACGCGCCAGTGTATCCAACATACTCAAATGGACACAATTTAATTACCATTTCGGCGGATATCTATCTAGAAATGCGTCACCCAACTGGGGAAGGGGGGGCTTCACCCTCTCAGACCCCCACAATCATCAGTGGATGCCTAACTGAGGGTTCTTGGCCCTCCAGACCCCCCAGTGATTATACCTTACCTAATAGCGTGCAAACTGAAGTTTGCTTTGCATAAAACTTGCGCCAAAACAGTATCGTGCGTTGAAAACATTCGTTTATCATGGTGCAATCGTCACACGACAATTGAATGGCAAAGGTAGGTGCGGTCATAAAGCAGATTTTTATATACATCACACAGGAGACATCTATTAAAATATACATATTAGTAAAGCAGCACTCTGCGATTAAATTAAATCATTCATATTCTGTAAAATACGTGCATTTTACGTACAATAATGGAACCCACTGTTTACGAACATTTTTACAAATGAACAATAAAAAATTACAGAAAAAAAGTGGTGTATACGCTAGTCTGTAAAAAACTAACAAAGGATCCTGTCAGTACTTCATTCCAATAGATTTGTTAATACCGAGTCAATGACATATATATTTAACGCTTGACCTTTGGCGACATCGTTCCTCAGAGTTGCGGCATATGCAGAAATGAAAAGTTAATAACTATTAAACAAATTGTACCGGTGACTCGTATTTTTAAACGATATTAAGCTACTGATCAGTGATGGTAATCGACTGTAAAAACTTTATTATTATTATTATTATTATTATTATTATTATTTTCTATACTTGACATGCATGAGTTTAATGTTCCAGTAGCTTAACTGACTTGTTCGATATAAAAGTTCCTAAGCTAACTCTTTTCTGAGAAAGGGCGAGGTAAAATAAGATTTGCTATTATTGTGTATTCCTTTTCACCCCTCCCCCCTTTTTTTCAGTGCTCGTTACTGGTGATATGATAATGGTACACTGAAAGCCTATGAACTGTAATATAGGAAGCTAATCTGTAAGTTAGGGAACATTTCTGACAGCTTAGAGATATTGTGCAAGTATAATTAAATGCGTGTAACTTTATATTTACTCTGTATATCATTACAGTAATAAATATTTCATTACACCTTTCCATTTACATCCCCATGTATAAGTAAATGCATCTTGTAGTTAACTTTATAATTATGTACTCTGAACACCTTTACAAGAATAAATATTTCATTACAACTTTCCTTTCACATGTCCAGTTTAGCAGGAAAAGTCACTGACTGACTGACATAAATAAAACTGGCAGCACAACTGCCAGGTCATATGCCACAGGAACACCATTTTGTAAGACGAAAGAAGAAGAAGGAAGAAGAGGGAAAGGAAGAAAAAGAAGAAAGATGAAGATAAAAAAAGAACGAATGGGCAAAGGAAAAACAAATGATAAGAAGAGGAAAGGCAAAGGAGAAGAAGGACGAGGAGGAAGAGGAAGAGGAGAATATAAGAAAGACAAAGAAAGTGATGAATAACGATAAGAAGAAGAGGGAGAAGAAAAAGAAAGATGACGACGACAGAGAAGAAGAAGAAGGATGGTCATGTAGAAAGCGAAAAAGAGAAGAAGTAGAAACAAGACGAAGAAGAATTACGAAGAAGAAGAATGCTAACAAAGTACTGGACAAGATAACGTTATCAAGATTGACGAAACATATGCTGAAGCACAATGTGGATTTCGGAAGGAATGGAGCACCTGTGATATGATTTTTGTTGCCTGACAGATACAGCAGAAATGCCAACGGCAGAGCCGCGCCTTTTTTCGTGTCCGACTTTGGGCAAAGGCTTCAGGGCCTATTTCAAGGTCCAGTAGTCCTCCGACACACCTTCACATGTTACCATTTCGGCGCTAACACCCACCGTCCATACTGAATACATGCTAGGGCTGTCTGATACAGGACTGATGTACTGGTATTAGCGGGGGTATTTTACAACATACTGGAGGGTCTTCTGGTGTATCAGTAGTCTGCTTTTAAGAAATTCAGATTCTTAAACTGTTCCCTGCCCCAACCGGCATTCGATCTTGGGTCCTTTAGGACCACACGCCGCCACTCTACCGTCACAGCTACCGCC
The DNA here is from genome assembly GCF_032717465.1 of Coenobita brevimanus. NCBI lineage: Eukaryota > Metazoa > Arthropoda > Malacostraca > Decapoda > Coenobitidae > Coenobita > Coenobita brevimanus. Next base: position 23,810,362 of record NC_136983.1, read on the forward strand.
TCCCCTCAAGTATGTATATATTGCATTCATTAATCTTACAAAAGCATTTGACAGTGTCAACAGGAATCTTTTCTGGAATGCTCTTTCAAAATTTGGAGTTCTAAACAAATATTTTACTATCCTGAAGAACCTGCATGACAACGTTAATGCTCGTGTGTCCATAGATGGGAGCAAAACTGAACCATTCATTGCTGATGTTGAAGTAAAGCAAGGATGTGTCCTGGCTCCTATCATTGCAACATCTATCTTACTACAGTCAACCCCTAAAGTCCCCCAAATATGAACTTTGATGATGAAATAACAATCCAACTCAGATTAAACAGTAACTTATTTAATCTCATAAGTCTTTAAGCATAATCGAACACTAAAATGGCTCACTTCCCGGAGCTACAATACGCTGATGACTGTGCTGTTTTTGCACATACCCTATAAGCCCCACAGCAGAGTCTCGCCATAGTCTCCAGTATATACTGTGCAATGGGGCTCCAACTGAATATCAATAAAACATAAAAAATATCTTGGAGAAACAACTCACTGGAGCCTCGTGAATTTCAGACAGATGGCGAAAATGTAAAACAGGTGGAAAATTTTACTTACGGCGGAAATGTGCTCAAAGATTAACATAACATTGATGCAAAAGTCCTTGCACCAATCAACCACGCCTCAGCGTCTTTAGGACGTTTTAGAGTCAAAGTCTTTGAAAACATGAAATTGAGAATAGAGACGAAGGTAGCAGTATAAACGGATGTGTGCTTTTCCACGTCTTATACGGTGCTGAATCCTGAATTCTCTACCAGCGTCACATAGATAGCTTGAGCCGTCTCACAGTCGATGGTTACAGCACATCTTAGGACACTCATTGGAGGATAAAGTCCCTCACTCACAACAATGCTGACTAAAACGCAGCTGCGATGGGACAGACATGTGTTCTTCATGTTTGAGCACCATCTTCCCTGTGAGGTTCTGTATAGCCAACTCCCTGTAGCATGCCACAAACCATGGGGACAGAAGATGAGATATAAAGGTCATAATGAACATCATACCCAAAGATCTTGAAACCACGTCTCAGATGCAAAACAATAGCGAGGCCGCTGCAGCATAGGAACCATTCATCTCAAAGATGCTCAGAGAAAGAGCATAAACAAAGGAGTCACAACCAAATCTCAGTTTTCCCAGCAAGCCCGGGATTGACATGCCGATTGTATGGAAAAGTTTGCTGATCCAAGACTGGCTGCACGGTCACACACGCTGGCTACAAAGACAAAGAGAAACACACTATCAGTGTGGATCTAGTAGGCGTTGTCTTCTGTAGCAGGAGGATAGCTTCATATATATATATATATATATATATACCTAGGCTGCTATGACATACTCCCAATTTACCCATCCAAACACACACACACACATATTCACTCTTATCTTAGCCCCAAGGGGAGAAGGAACAGATCCTCACCACACCACACCCCACAAGGGTCAACTGTGCAGTCCAGTCAGCAGCATCCGTAACAGCGCCTGATAGCAGAGCTAGTTTACCCCTCCCACTTCATAATGGACCTATCCCCTTACCCACACCTGACCTGATGAGCTGATCAGACCAAATGTGGGAGAATATTCCTTCGGGGCCGCATCACCATGAATTCATTCACAATTTCTCTCCAGTCATCCTTATGACGTGCAGCCACTCTTCTTTGCTCTACAGACATCCCTCTTGTATCTAATGCTCTCTTCACGCCACCTATCCATCCTATTCATGTTCGTCTTCTAATCCTCACACCACTGACATCTGATCCAGTTATCTTTTTCACCGATCGCTTTTCATCCATTCTCTTCATTTGCCCAAACCATCGCATCACTCTCCATTCAACTCGTTCAGTCATCTCCTGCATAACTCCAGTTCTCCCTAGCATTTCATCATTTCTCACTGGATTCCTATGCGTAACTCCACACATACTCCTCAGACACCTCATCTCCATTACATTCAAACTCTTCCTCTCTGCTGTACTCATATTCCATGTTTCAGCCCCATATAATGCGGTCGGTATCACTACACCCTCATACAGCCTTCTCTTTACATCCATTCTCAGCAAATAACATCTAAATGCTTTTTTCATTCCTCCCAGCACCTTTCTTACTTCATTCACTCTAAACTTCACTTCTACATCTATTTTTCCATACATAACAACATGTGACCCTAACTACTTACAACACTCAACCTCTTCAAGTAACTCACCCAGAACTACATTCATCCTCCTACCATCTTCTAATCTCGTACACTTCATCATTTTATTCTTATTCTCGTTGATTCTCAATTTCCTCTTTTCACATACCTTTCCAAACTCCTCTATCACCTGTCTCAATATCTCATCTGAATCAGCTACCAGTGCAGTATCATCTGCAAACAACAGCTGATTCACATTCCACTCTCTACCATCAGCATTCACCAAACTCAGAGCTCCACCTTACACTCGCATTCACCTCCCTTACAACACCATCCATATAAATATTAAACAACCAAAGTGACATCACACATGCCATCCGCAGCCCCACTCTCATGGGAAACCATCACTCACAGTATTTCCCACTCTTACATATGGTCCACTGTTTACATAAAAATTTTTTCACTCTTTTTATCAACATACCATCTCGTCCATACAATCCCAAAACAGTACACAGTGCTACCACATCAGTTCTATCATACTTTTTCTCTAAATCCATGAATACCCAAAGCACATCCTTAACTTTCGCCAAATACTTTTCACACACCTGTCTCACAGCAAACACCTGATCCATGCATCCCCTCCCTCTCCTAAAGCCACACTGCTCATCACCAGTCACTCTCTCTATACCCTCTCTAACTCCCTTAATCAACACTCTAACCATACACCTTACCTACAACACTCAACAGACACATATCCCTAAAACTAGTACATTCACACTTATCACCCTTACCTTTATACAACAGTACCACACACGCACATGCCCAGTCAATTGGCACCATACCGCTCACAAAACACTCCTTGAGCAGTCATACTAGCCACTCAACAACAGTTGCTCCACCACCTTTCAGACATTCCACAGCATACCCTTCCATACCTACAGCTTTCCCTGCTTTCGTCTCCTTTATTGGCTCCTGTGCTTCCTCTGTCGTGATCAAAGAATCATTCAAGTTTCCCAACACATTTATTCCTTGCATCCTTCCTTCTCCCACAATCTCAGCCTCCCTTTCCTTCTCCACATTAAACAATCTTTCAAAATACTCTGCCCATATCTTCCTTGCTGCATCCATCTCAGTTACCTTCTTTCCATCCTCTACTTTTACTCGCTCTTCCTTCCCAGACTCTTCTCCTTGCACCCTCTTCACCTCCTTCCAAAACATTTTCTTATTCTGTTGAAAATTCTCAGTCAACCATCTACCCAACCTCTCATCTGCTGCCACATTAGTATCACACAAAGAACTTTTTGCTGTCTTCCTTTTTTACTTATACCTCTCATATGACACCTCATCCTTCCTCTGCAGCCACACCTCTTATGCACGTCTCCTCTCAGCTGCAGCCAACTTACTCCCTCACACCAACATTCACTTCCCTTTCTTACACCACCAACCACCCATCTCAAACCAGACACGTCTTCTGCATACCCCATCACAGCACTCTTAAACAACTGGCATTCCTCCTCCACACCGCCATTTTCCTGATCTTTTTCAACTTCTGATATATATATATATTTTTTTTCATAATAATCATGGCGGCGCAACTGCCAGGGTCATATGCCGCCGTATAACAAAGAAGTAAAAAGCAAAAAACAAAAAATAGAGGATAAGCCACACAATAAAAAAGGAGAAATTCTAAATATCCTTAAGAAGTCCTGCCTCCTTGACAAAGGAGAGGGTTGCCCCTCCCAAGGCACAGGCATCCTCCCCAAGCACGGAGGAAAGATGATACACACCTCCATCCGTTTGGTGGTCAGAGAGGAACCGACGCCGCAAATCCTCAAGACTAGGACACTCCACCAACAGGTGCCGAACAGTCAAGGGAACCAGACAGTCATCACAAAATGGAGGAGGAGCCCTCTCCATTAAAAAACCGTGAGAGAAACGGGTGTGGTCAATGCGGAGGCGGCACAGAGCAGTCTCCCATTGACGAGGGAAGCCCTGGTAACTGAATGAGCCCACCTTCTGGCAAATTGAGCGCAACTTATTGGCACCCACAGCATCCCAATGCTCCTGCCAACAGCACCAAACCCTGAAGGCAATAAAGGAGCGCATATCTGCAGCAGGCAGACGATACAGAGGGGACTGTGCAAGAGGGGGACGAGCCGCTGCCGCCTTGGCCAGCTGATCAGCTCGTTCATTCCCTGCCACTCCTACATGAGCTGGAACCCAACAGAACTCTACACGACGTCCACGACGCCCTAAAAAGAAAAGCCACTCTAAAATGGATAAAACCAAAGGATGAGAGGGATTAAAAGACTCCATTGCAGAAAGAGCACTTCGTGAGTCACTAAAAACAGTAAAAGCAGTGTGGGGGAGAGTGAAGAGAATCTGAAGGGCAAATAAAATAGCAGTCAGCTCAGCCGTAAAAACAGAAGCAGTCACAGGGAGGCTCCCACCTCGACAGAAGGTGGGAAACACCACACCAAAGCCCACACCCGCATCAGACTTGGATCCATCAGTATAAACTGGTATGGAGTCCCCATGAAAAGAGGCATGCTCTAAAAACAGAGAAAATAAAACCTGAGAAGGAAGGGAGGCCTTACTGGATGAGAAGAAACGACAAAATGTCACCCTGGGGAGAAGCCAGTAGCCCACCCTCGGGACACGGTGGGGAGTGATCGACACAGAAGGAACAGAGAAGCTAGACATAATCGACTGCACCCTGAAACCAAAGGGCTTTGGAAAGGATGGCCGAGTGGCAAAAATAGGTGACCGAGAATCTTGAGAGACCTTGAGAAAGGGCACGGAGTCTGGGAGATGAGATAAGTGATAACAACATCTCATCAAAAGGGAAGAGCGGAGCAAGTCTAGAGGAAGGACACCAGCATCAGCCAACAAACTCGAAATCGGGGAAGATCGGAATGCCCCAGTGGCGAGACGAACACCAGCATGATGTATGGAATCTAAAATACGAAGCCGGGCTTCTGAGGCAGAGGAATAAACTTCACATCCATAATGAAGTTTGGATAAAATCAGAGACTGATGCAAGAGGAGGAGGGTCTTGCGATCAGCTCCCCAGTATGTGTGCGCTAAAACTTTCAAGAGACCCAGTGCTCTGAGACACTCAGCTTTTACGTACCTCAAGTGAGGGACCCAAGTCAACCGGCTGTCAAAAATCAGCCCTAAAAACCGGGTTTCCTTTAAACACGAAATACGACGCCCATCTAAAAAAAAGGTTTGGGTCAGGGTGGACTCCACGAACGCGGCAAAAATGCATGGCAACGGTCTTCTTGAAGGAAAATCGAAAACCTCGTTCATCAGCCCATCTAGAGACACGGTTGAGAGCCATCTGCATCCTCCTTTCTGCCATTGACATCCGTGAGGCAGTGACAGAGATTGATAAATCGTCAACATAGAGAGAGCCACGAACACCATCAGGGAGCACAGAAATAATGCTGTTAATTGCCACTGCGAACAGGGTAACACTTAGTATGCTCCCTTGTGGCACACCATCCTAAAGGGGACGTGCAGTAGACAGCTCACTCCCGACTCGGACCCGAATGAAACGATTAGATAAAAACTCCCGGATAAAAGTGGGGAGTTGCCCACGGAGACCAAACTCATAAAGAGATTGCAATATACCATGACGCCAGGAAGTGTCGTACGCCTTCTCCAAATCAAAGAACACTGTGATATGATGCTGGTTAGTTGCAAAAGCCTGGCAGATGGAAGATTCTAAAGAAAGGAGAGCATCTGTGGTTGACTGCATCTTCCGAAACCCACACTGGACTGGAGACAAGTAACCACCCTTCTCTAAGTACCACATGAGCCGACTATTCACCATCTTTTCGAGGACCTTACAAAGGCAAGATGTCAGCGAGATAGGGCGATAATTAGTGGCCTGCAAGTGATCCTTACCCGGCTTAGGGATGGGGAGAACCACAGCAACACCCCATGAGGTCGGAAATCCACCATTGCACCAAATTCTGTTATACAGTGACAACAGAAAATGAAGGGCTGCATCAGGCAAGTGGTGTAAGAAGGCATATGGGACATCATCCAAGCCTGGAGACGAGTCGTGACACTGCGACAATGCCGTCTGAAGTTCAGAAGCAGAAAAAGCAACATTATACGATTCCTCCGCAGTAGATGGAAAACTAATGCCCAAAGATTCCAGGTGCCGTCGGTGGCGTGCCGACGGGGATGAGGTGTCCTTCCTAGAGACATTAGCAAAATGAGCTGCAAATATCTCGGCAACAGACGAAGAATGAGCCAACACCACACCTGCATGAGATAAAACAGGAGGTGAGGGAACAGGAAATTTCCCTGAAATCTTCCTCACTCGTTTCCACACTTTTGTGAGAGTCTGTGAAGAAATTGAAGAAACAAATGATGCCCAAGACTTCCTCCTAGCCTCCTTCATAACCCGCCGGGCATGAGCTCGGGCCCTCCTATATGCCGCTAAGTAACCAGGGTCACCTCGGTGACGACGAAGTCGGGAGAAAGCAGCACGTTTAGCCCAAACAGCAGAAGCACACTCATCAGTCCACCAGGGAACTGGACGGCAAGGAAAGTGACCAGCTGTTCTCGGAATACTCTGCAGTGCCGCCGAGTGTAGTAAGTCTGTGAAATACTCAACAGCAGCATCAGTGCTGACAAAATCCTCCACACATCGGTTCAGGGAACACAGCTCCTCAAAAACCGGCCAGACCGCCCTATCCAAGCACCAGCGGGGAAGACGACGCCGAGGCGCACTGTGTCGATCTTAATAAAATAGGGAAGTGGTCACTGCCATGTAAGTCTGGTAACACAGCCCATGTAAAATTCAGGGCTACCATTGCAGAGCACAGAGACAAATCAATAGAAGTAAAAATACCCGTTTGACTATGGAAGTAAGTAACTTCACCAGAATTTAAAATGTACAGGTCCACATCCTCCACAATGGAGGCTAACATAGTACCTCTAGCATCAGCTGTGGAGCCACCCCACAGGGGATGATGACTGTTCATGTCAACCAGCAAGAAATAGGGTGAGGGAAGTGCACGAATAAGATTTTCAAGATCAACCCTCTCAATAGTGGCACTAGGAGGGAGGTACAAAGAGCACACAGTATAACGACGGGGAAGGAAAATCTGGAGAGCAACAGCCTGCAGTGGAGTGTTAAGATTCACAGCAGTGAAAGGTATGTCACTGCGTACTAGAATAGCCACACCCCCACCATGACCCTGTCCAGGAAGAGGATCTGAATAAAAAACCTAGTAACCAGGTGGACTGGGAGGCGCAGCATCACCAACCATTGTCTCTTGTAGGCAAACACACACAGGTGAATACTCAGCCAGAAGCCAACGGAGTTCCTCCCAGTTAGCTCGTAAACCACGGCAGTTCCATTGAATAATATTAGCCATTAAAACTATTGAAATAAAAAGGGGCAGGGGAGAGGGACAAACAGAAAACCATAAGAAAATACTAAAAATATTAAAATGGAGGAACTATATACACAAAAGAAAGGGTCACTTAGTGGAAACCACTGAGCGACCCTGGGAGACAATCTTCTTGGGAATGCGGATACGCCCACTAAGGGGCTAGCCACAGGCAGCAGCATGGCTAGAACGAGGGCCTGGGGTCTGCGAAGTGTTGGGAGACTTCACAGACACCCGTCGCTGCCCAGCAGGAGAGGAAGAGCTACTCTGAACCCTGCTCGGGGCCCCCAGTGAACCAAGAGGTCGAGCAGGAGGGATTGGGATCCTGGCCTCCAAACGTGGAGGGGGCAGGACAGGATCCTCAGAGGTAACCGGAGGAGAACATCCGATTCCCCGGAGGAAGAGGTGCCAGACTGACCTGACACCCCAGAAGCCCTCGAAGACCCAGAAGCAGAGTCCGAGGGCTGTTGCACAGATGGACTAACTACAGAGGATGTGGACTCCACGACCGACACCTTGCTTGGAGGATCTTCAAGACTCAAAGACTCTGAGGAACCACGATGACGTTTAGCATATGAAGAATGTGCACCATGACTACTAGGGGATACCATAGATGTAGAGGTCGAGTCTTGAACTGTAGCGGCAACCGTCACAAGTGCGGGAGATTGTTGCACTGGCATGGGATCAATGAGACACTCCGTTACGGAAAACAAATGACATGGCTCTACTCCTGGCCTCAGAAAAGCTTATTTTATCCTGATTACGTATGAGGAGGATCTCCTTCTCCAAGCAAAACCGGGCACAGTCTTTAGATGAAGCAGGATGTGCCTCGCCACAGTGCAAACAACAAACAGGTCCAGGACAGTCCTGTCCTGCATGAGTGGATTCTCCACAACTGACACACACCACTGGGAGGCCCTGTTGCAGACGACGACAGACTCGCCCAATATGCCCGTACATCTGACAATGGTAGCAGCGTCGTGGGTTTGGTACAAAGGGTTTGACCCTAAGGGACAACCAAGCCACCTTGATGGATGAAGGGAGAACATTACAGTCGAACGTCAGCAACAAGGATGGAGTTGGGGTAAGTACACCATCAACCTTCTTCCGAAACCTCTCCACTTTAACCACCCTGTGGACCTGGAGTTCTTCAAGGAGCTTCTCTTCACTGTATCGGAGTAAGTCTTTTGAGAAAACAACACCTCGACTCTGATTGAAAAAAGCATGAGGGACACAAGTAAATAGCGCATCCGGGTCCTTACACTGGGCAGCCAGCCGGGAACCCTCTTCAGGGGATGTAACCTCCACTAGGAGGCTACCATCCCCCTGAGGTGAAATCTTTGGCTCTCTCCCACAGATTGATACAATGCGCCGATGAACAGTAAAAATGTCCAGATTCCCAATAGGCTGACCATCCAAAGTACGAATGGTGCAGTACCTTGGGAAATCAACCCTCTCATAGACACCTGGCAGGACCTCACGGGCATGTCCACAAGATGTTGTCTGTTGCCGGCTCTTCTTCTTTGTAGTGGCCACTGACCGGAAACCACTGGAACCAGGCAGGTATGGTTCCAAGGTGGCAATGTGGGCCTCACCAGCCAGAGGCACATGAGGCGCACAGGAAGGAGACTCTGCAGGATGGTCAGGGACGGAACCAGGGTCGTCAGCTGAAAAAATTTTAGAAGCCATATTAAAAAAAAACAACCTTCATTCCCCCACCCCTCCACCCACCATGGAGCCCAACAAGGGGAGGCCATATGCCAGGGAAAGCACCATTGGCGACCCCAGAGGTAGTGGGAAAGTATACGCAGGTAACCACCAAGGGACCCTGACAAGGGTGACTCCAGGACTCCCCCAGTGCCTGCTTGACCCTAAAGCCACTAGGTGACTAGCCTGGATGGCTAGCCAGTGACCAGCCGATTGACCTGGTCGGGCCCAACCAGGCCACCCGTCTAGCCAGAATAAGGGACCAAAGAGGTGTTTTGCTAGCTGCAGGGCACACCATGCAGCATCGCTCAACCTCCAGGACTCCCGTCTCCCAGCATTACGGGACGCCACGCACGGCAAACACGTGGGGAGGCAACAGTCCCGCCCTAGATGGCAAATGGGCAGGAACTGACATCACCAGTAGGCCTCCTGTACCAGTGATGTAGGGGGTGCTTGGTCCACAAGGCCGACAAATGCCAAACCCTACAAAGGTAGGCTTGCCTCCCAAGTAGGTGGCACTGCCAACCATGCTTCAAGCCCCACCACCACGTCAAGGTGACCCCCTACAGTGGGGAACTTCTGATAATCATTTTCTCCTTTTTATCCAACTCATTCACTTTCAAAACCTTCGTTCCACACTCACCTCTCCTAGCTCTCACCCACCTTATACCTACTCTCAACTTTCCCTTCACCAGATAGTGGTCAGGCATACCTCCACCCTCCTCTCTAGAAACGCTTGCACCCGACAATCGTCGTCTTGCATTCTTGGACACAACCACATAGTCCATCAATTTTCAGTCAACAACTCTTCCACCCTTCTGCCTAACCCATGTATACTGATGAATATCTTCTCAAACAAGGTATATCCAATCACCATCTCACGTTCAACACATCCCAATCATTCTTTTCCCATTATTTCATCCAGGCACACCATGCACACCAACTACACCTTCAACTGCAATATTTCCCACTTTAGCATTCAGATCTCTCATCACTTCCACATTCATGTTTGCTCTGAAACTCTGCAGACACTCATCCAAATAATTCCAGAAAGACTCTCTTCTTCATCCCTTTTACTACCAGGCCCATATGCACTCATGAATACCCATAACTCATGTACAAATTTCACTTTCAACCTCATCAGTCTCGATGACACCTCCTTCCATTCATTCTCACACTGCTGCACTTTCAGGCTCAATAACAAGGCCACTTCATCTCTCGCTCTTCCTCTGTCAACACCTGACATCCTTCCAGTCACATTTCCAATCTTAGGTTCACCTTTTCCTTTCATCTTTGTTTCACTCAAAGGTAACACATCCAACTTTCATCTTACAAACATTCTCCCAATCTCCTCTCTTTTAGCCTCAGCCATACTACATCCACCCTCATTCATAGACTAAATATTCAGTGTACGGCGATACCTCAATCCCCCCTTCCATTTCTATGCTCTGTCTTATTGTAGGAACTAAAAATACAGAGGAGAGGGTTCCTTGTCCCCTCACCCGGCCTCTTTTTGTTGCATTTTACGACACGTAGGGAATACGATGGCAGAATCTTTCCCATCACAAACTGGCCGGAGAGTGGTAGTACCTTCCAAATTGTGGCGAGATTATATCTATCTATCTATCAATACATACAGTACATATATATATATATATATATATATATATATATATATATATATATATATAAGACCAGGACAAGGAGACGATGGACTGGGGCCATGTTCACAATTTATTTCAGTGACGTTTCGAGGAAATCCAACCTCATCATCAGACAAACTAAAATACGTAACATGAATTACAAAATGAAGTTTCACCAAAACCTCATTCATAAATTAATAAAAACCAATAAATTATATATAAATTAAATTTAAAAATTTAGTAAAAAAAGATCATTCACAAAATTACTAAAAATCTAACCTATACGCGTCCACACCGTGGCAACTACACAACGCAACTAATCAGTAGACGAAAGTCTGTGGAAAAGTAAACTTGGTTGAGCTGTATGAGACTGCTGAATCGAATCAGTGAATCAGTGGGTAAATAATTTAATGGAAGTCTCATAGGTATTCAGTGAAGGCTTTAAGTCATGTATAAACAATGATTCCGCTATTCTAAGACTAGTTTTATCATTATTTGTCATTAAAATCTCAAAATCATCCAGATCAAATGTATGACCCGAAACAAATTAATGTTCCCTAATTTCCGAGAAGGCTTTCTCTCACGTACGTGAGAGAAAGCCGTTTTCTTTGTAAGGTATACTTACGTATTTATTTATGCTGGAAAGGTATAGCAATGTTCAGCACACTTTTCTGATTACTTATTACTTCAGCATCTATCACAATTTGCGTGTCTTTCTCACTGTGAATGCATTATCTAACACTTACTTGAAGATAGGTACAACCTGACTTCATTATGTGCAGTCCTGGCACTTACAAGAAGGTATTTACAACATGACTTCAATATATAGTCTTTACACTTACAAGATAATATTTACAACTTACACTTACATGAAAATATTTACAAAATGCCTTCACTATGTACAGCCCTGGGTGAGGCACACAGGCAGAGTGAGGCAGAGTGAGTGTGATGGGAGAAGCGAGTGAGTGTGTGACCTTGACAGCCTGAGGGATGGTAGAGGAATAGTTACTTTACATGCCTGCCAGTTTTTACCCGCAAATCTTGAAAAATGTGGTCACAGTGAAGTTTTTCTATTTTAAACCATTTTAAAATGGCACTGGCTGCGGAATTATGTCAGACCGTTTTAAAACGGCACTAGCACACAGTGGGTTAAATAACTCCCTACCAAACATGCACAGCACCTATTTAAGCCCCTATTCACACAAATAAGGGACAGAAACCATGAGAAAATGAAAAGAAACCAGAGAATGAGAAATTAAGGGGGTAAGGAAAATATTTCACGGTGTACAGGGTACTTGCGACACGTCCGTGGCTGTCGTGAAGATTAACCCGCCTCCTCTATGGCTCTGACAGTGGTGAAGGTGCACTTGAAGCACATACAGTAAACCAGAGTTGTGCTGCACTCAATCCTTTGCACTGTGAATTATAATTGTTTAACACTGCACACTCTGTTCTTACTTGTGCCATGGCAGTTACAACATGACAAGTGTTGCATTCAGCACTTAATCCTTTGCACTCTGAATTCTAATTTCTTAAGACTGCACAACACTGTAAATTCCTATGTGGTCTAGTGGCGAGGTATTGCAGGTAGGGCACCACCACAAATGCAAGCAAATGGGTACCCATGGTGACTAGCTTGCAGTCACGATGGTAGGTAGGTGGGAAATGTGGAGGAAACAGGGGCACTCTAGCGGATATCGCTGGAACTATGCACCAAAACACAGCAGTTCGTCACTGTGTGGCAAATTTAGAGTAGAGATGAACACATATCGTCTTCATTTTTTTCATTTTTGACGTTTTTTGGCCATTTTTGTTGGCCTAGATCCCATGCCCAAAATGTCGGGGACTTGGGGTGTCCGGGTCTTGGGCGTCCGGGTCTTAAAGGGATTACTGTGGACCCTCCAAAGAAACGTCAACTGTGGCACTTTGGAGTTGCGGACTGAGAGGCCCTCAGGCAGTACTTCTTTCATTTTCCCTGGAATGAGTATTGTTTACATAGCCGGGAGTCATTTGAGTGTGCCTTGCGCATTACGGAGGTTATTCTCTTTGGCATGGAAGCATACATTCCCTTCTCATATCATTTGACAAATGCAAGAAAGCCTTTGTTTAATCACGCTTGTTCTAATGCTGTCCGCAACAAGGAGAGGGCCTATAAAAGGTACCAGACCCAACCCACCCCTGAATCACATCTTGTTTATGTTTCTGCCTGGAATCGTGCTAAATCTGTTCTTCGCTCTGCTAAAAATAATTTCATCTATACTAAATGCTCTCAACTCCTCAACATGAATTCTTCTCACTCCTTCTGGCACCTTGCCAAAAACCATTCTAACAACTTTACCTTATCATCCTTCCCTCCTCTTTTCCGCTCTGATTGCTCTATATCTATCTCTTCTACTGATAAAGCAGATCTCTTTGCCCAGACTTTCTCCTCCAACTCTACCTGGGAGGATTCCGGTGCTGTTCCTCCATCACTTCCCCCCACTGACTTCCTTGCAGCTGACATTAAAATTTCT